>NC_090371.1:211013439-211344358 GCF_036365525.1 Heterodontus francisci | reverse complement strand
TCCCCCCGGCAGAGACCCCGAGAACACGATCCCCCTGGCAGAGACCCCGAGAACACGATCCCCCCGGCAGAGACCCCAATAACACGACCCCCATGGCAGAGACCCCAATAACACAACCCCCCCGGCAGAGACCCCGAGAACACAACCCCCCTGGCACAGACCCCGAGAACACAACCCCCCTGACAGAGACCCTGAGAACACGACCACCCTGGCAGAGACCCTGAGAACACAAACCCCTGAGAACACGACCCTCCCGGGAGAGACGCAGAGAACACCACCGCCCCCCTGGCAGACACTCCGAGAACATGATACCTCTGTTAGAGTGCACAGTAACACTGTCGGACAATGGCTTCCGCACCCCCTCTTCACCTCTGCAGCAATGTTCATGCCTGTCTCCCCATCGCAGTACTGAAGCCTCTCGCCTCGGTACCGCCAGGTTTTAACAGCCGTGAACCCAAAGGCACGTGGTGTGCCGTCCGCCGTTCACTATGTCATATGCCCACAACTAAATCAAGAGGGATCAGATGCAAAGGTATTACAATCATCTGCTTAGCTATTTAAATCAGCTTTCCCATCGCGTCATGGCGACACTGCCGCCTCGGTACTTTCCCAAAATCCGGAAATGGTGTCCTGGCGCTGGGTGTCTGGGTGGACGGTTCCAACGCAATTCTCTGATCCCCCAACGCCACCATTCCCACTTCCAAAGGCCGAATAAAATTCTGCCCACTGTGTGCAAGACTCATAAGGCTCCTAGAAAATATTCAGGCATTGCCCTTTACTATGGATGAGACCTGATTTTTGGCCTTGTTGGTTATTGGAGAGAGTTGCTTGGAACAGTGTTTAGGTTTTCTCTCTCCTCTGAAATCTACTTTCCTTTATAGTTTGATAATACAGCCTGTGGAGAGCTTCCAACATCGTCCATTCCCTGACCTTGCAGGAAAATGGAAGCTTTGTGTTTAGGTTGTAAGTTTCTGGTGTTCTGGATATGTTGCTCTTGATATACCCAGAGTCGTGGGACCAAATCCTAGACCCACAGCGGCCACTGAAGCTGCTGGGTGGTTTTATGGACCAGGGAGGAACACTGCAGCAGAAAGCAGTCCTTTGGGGAGCACTAGGTATAGGGGCAGAAGGTCACTGGACAGCCTGAAGTACCTGTTCTGGTAACCCTACCCAAAAAACTCCTATCCCTGCACTCAGTACTACCTCCACTCCAACCACCCCCCCCACTCACTCACCCACTCAGGCACTGTTGTCCCCTGCAGTACCTCAGAGGGGAGCAGCAAGTTTAAAAATAGCCAATGTGATGTACAGAGATAGTGTTGGTCCTCTAACACCCAGCTATCCAGTATGCCTGCTGCTTGAAATATGAAGGTATCATGCTTGCTACTGGTATACCATACATCTTCCTGCATAATAAAAGTCTTTACTATTCATATAGGCTAATCTACATAATAGCAACAACTGCACTTCAAAAATAATCTATTGGTTGTAAGTTGCTCTGAGTGCTGAGCATATGAACGGCACCATGTAAATGCAAGTCCTTTTTTTCTTTTCCAAATATGCCATGGCGTTGGTGTTAAGCACTGATGGCTCTATGCACCATCAATTAAATCCTGCACTTCAATGACATCTGAGACCTAGTAAAATTACTACATCCTGCAATGCTATTAGTTTCTTTCCATGGGGAAACTGACAATTAAGTTTAACCTGACAAACAAGGTTCATGAGGCGTCACCAAGCTAAAGTCTGAGTAATGTGGCAAATGTCACCAGCAGTGGCTTGAAATGAACCACTTAGGTAAACATGTTACTACTGTGGTGATCTTCACAGCAATGGGCTGTGTTGTCCCCATGTGAGATTTAGCCTGCTGGTTGGGCTCTGGTAGATGGCCTTTCTTGTGAAGTCTGGCTAGTGATGGCTGGTATTCTCAGTCATTTCAAGTTGATGTGCCAGGATCTTATACTTGGACCTTTGGCTGACTCTAAGTGAATGGCAGATGCCTGAGGTGCAACCGCACTTGCCTTTCTTCCCTCTGTTTTCATTCCTCTTCCCTGTCCAAATAATTAATACCCATTGACAGGCCCAATGGAATACTCACACTAAGGTAACAGCAGTACTGTGGGAAAATGTCCCTGCAGAGGGAGTCTGGTATTGCAAAAGGCAGCAGCAAAAAAAAATGCAACCAAGCTTTTTTTTAATTCTTTCATAGGATGTGGGCATGACTGGCAAGGCCAGCATTTGTTGCCCATCCCTAATTGCCCTTGACAACTGAATGGCTTGATGGGCCATTTCAGAGGGTAGTTAGAATCAACGACATTGCTTGGGTCTGGATTCACATGTAGGCCAGACCAGGTAAGGACAGCAGATTTCCTTCCCTGAAGAACATTAGTGAATCAGATGGGTTTTTAAGACAATCAATGATAGTTTCATGGCACCATTACTGAGACTAGCTTTCAATTCCAAATTTTTATTAACTAATTGAATTTAAATTCCACCAGCTGCCATGGTGGAATTTAACCCACGTCCCCCAGCCATTAGCCTGGGGCTGGGGATTACTAGTTCAATGTCATTAACACTACATCACCGTCTCCCCAAGATAATATACAAACTGCAGCATGAAAAGACTAAAAATAGTCATACTGGCAACACACTTTTAAGAATCCAAGTTTGCAAGGCTAAAGCACGGAAGCTCAGGAGTGTGAGCAGCACTTACAGGACTGAAGAGGTCAGAAAGGTTACAGAATTTATTGTGAGACCCGAGATAAGAGGGATAATGAGGCTCATGTATACACATCCAAAAAATTCAGAGCATTTTTGATTGTAAAATTCGGTGCCTGGCAATTCACGATTTCATGATTTGTGCATGTAGAATACATGGCTATGCTCTATGAGCACACCATCAGGCGAGTAGGCCTTCTTCTTCTTCTTCTTCTTTGGCCTCCTTGTCTTGAGAGACAATGGGTAAGTGCCTAGAGGTGGGCAGTGGTTCGTGGAGCAGCACCTGGAGTGGCTATAAAAGCTAATTCTAGAGTGACAGACGCTTCCACAGGTGCTGCAGATAAAATTGGTTGTCGGGGCTGTTACACAGTTGGGTCTCTCCTTCGCTTCTGTCTTTTTTCCTGCCAACTGCTACATCTCTTCCACTTGCCACTCTTTAGCCCCGCCTTTATGGCGGTCCGCCAGCTCTGGCGATCACTAGCAACTGACTCCCACGACTTGTGGTCAATGTCACAGGACTTCATGTCGCGTTTGCAGACGTCTTTAAAGCGGAGACACGGATGGCCGGTGGGTCTGATACCAGTGACAAGCTCGCTGTACAAAGCGCCCTTGGGAATCCGACCATCTTCCATGCAGCTCACATGGCCAAGCCATCTCAAGCGCCGCTGGCTCAGTAGGGTGTATATGCTGGGGATGTTGGCTGCCTCGAGGACTTCTGCGTTGGAAATATAGTCCTGCCACCTGATGCCAAGGATTCTCCGAAGGCAGCGAAGATAGAATGAGCTGAGACGTCGCTCTTGGCTGACATACGTTGTCCAGGCCTCGCTGCCGTAGAGCAAGGTACTGAGGACACAGGCTTGATACACTCGGACTTTTGTGTTCCGTGTTGGTGCTCCATTTTCCCAAATTCTCTTGGCCAGTCTGGACATAGCAGCGGACGCCTTTCCCAGGCGCTTGTTGATTTTTGCATCGAGAGACAGGTTACTGGTGATAGTTGAGCCTAGGTAGGTGAACTCTTGAACTACTTCCAGAGCGTGGTCGCCAATATTGATGGATGGAGCATTTCTGATGTCCTGTCTCATGACGTTCATTTTCTTGAGGCTGATGGTTAGGACAAATTCGTTGCAGGCAGCCGCAATCCTGTCGATGGGTCTCTGCAGACACTTTTCTGTGTAGGATGTTAAAGCAGCATCGTCAGCAAAGAGGAGTTCCCTGATGAGGACCTTCCGTACTTTGGTCTTCGCTCTAAGACGGGCAAGGTTGAACAACCTGCCATCTGATCTTGTGTGGAGGAAAATTCCTTCTTCTGAAGACTTGAACGCATGTGGGAGCAGCAGGGAGAAGAAGATCCCAAACAGTATAGGTGCGAGAACACAATCCTGTTTCACGCCACTCAGGATAAGAAAGGGGTCTGATGAGGCGCCGCTATGCTGAATTGTGCCTTTCATATCGTCATGGAATGAGGTGATGATACTTAGTAGCTTTGGTGGGCATCCGATCTTTTCTAGTAGTCTGAAGAGACCACGTCAGCTGACAAGGTCAAAGGCTTTGGTGAGATCTATGAAAGCAACGTAGAGGGGCATCTGTTGTTCGCGGCATTTCTCTTGTAGCTGGCGAAGGGAGAACAGCATGTCAATGGTGGATCTCCCTGCTCGAAAGCCACACTGTGCCTCAGGGTAGACATGCTCAGCCAGCTTCTGGAGTATGTTTAAAACGTCTCGAGCGAAGACTTTCCCCACTATGCTGAGCAGGGAGATTCCACGGTAGTTGTTGCAGTCACCACAGATACCCTTGTTCTTATAGAGGGTGATGATATTAGCATTGCGCATGTCCTGTGGTACTGCTCCCTCATCCCAGCACAGGCAAAGCAGTTCATGGAGGGCTGAAAGTATAACAGGCTTGGCACCCTTGATTATTTCAGGGGTAATGCTGTCCTTTTCAGGGGCTTTTTTCAGAGAATCAATGGCATCACTGAGTTCCAATTATGTTGGCTGTTCATCCAGCTCATACATGACTGGCACAGACTTGGCTGCATTGAGGGCGGTCTCAGTGACAACATTTTCCCTGGAGTACAGTTCTAGGTAGTGCTCCACCCAGCGGTCTATTTGCTTGCAGGGGTCAGTGATCGTGTCCCCTGATTTAGACTTGAGGGGGGCAATCTTCTTGATGGTTGGCCCAAAAGCTCTCTTAACACCATCATACATTCCTCTGATGTTTCCAGTGTCGGAGGCCAGATGAATACGACTGCATAGGTGTTGCCAGTAGTCATTTTCACAGCGCCTGGCTGTTCTTTATGCAGCACTTCTGGCTACTTTAAGTGCTACGGATGTGAACTCGCTGGGGGCTTTCTTGTAGTTCAACAGTGCAGTGCACTTAGCGGCTATGACAGGTTCCAGCTCTTCAAAGTGAGATTGAAACCAGTCTGCATTCTGCTTCTCACGTTTGCCAAAGGTGGTCATTGCTGAATCATAGATGGCGTCTCTGATGTGGGCCCACTTGGTCTCTGCATCCCCTGTAGGAGTGTTTTGAAGGGCTTTTTCAAGTGAATTTAGAAACTTATGTAACAGCTGTGGATAAGAAATTCTGTTCGTGTTGATGCACGGGCAAAATGGGATAGGTACCATTGCCTGCGCTGACACCTTTTACCACAATAAGACAAAAAATGTAATTTAAGAAAAAGAAAGAAATGCCATAAATAAAGATCCTGCAAACTGCTAGTTTTGTAACACAATAGGCTTTGAATTATAGTAGTGTATGAATGCATCAAATTCCTATATCCCTTTTACAGCGGAGGCATTAACAGATTTATATCAAGAGAGTTAGTCCTACGGAAGATGGGGAAACATAATAAAATAATGAAAGTTAAGGAAAACTACCTGAAGAATTACATTCAATCATACATTGAGCTAGAAGTAAATTGGTTGGGGCTCATTTTTCTCTCCACCCACATCCTAAGTTGGGCTGTGTGCTTTTCAGAGCTGTCAGGCTTGACCTCAGCGGAACCTGAATGATCTTATGAGTTCAGCTAGTCAACATGTGTTGAATGAGTGCCAGGTAACTTCCCATCCTGAAATCAGCACAAACCAAAGAGACAGCTAGAAGTTGTGTTCTGCAGGTTTGCAGCAGTGTAAAGGCAGAACTGTATTATGTGTAGGTGGCTGTTGTTCCTGGCAGCAGCAAAAATACACATAGAACAGCCATGCTACCCAAAGCATTCAGCTCCACATAACATCCTAATTTACCTGGCAGTTGCTGGTTTCCACTTTACACATCCTACAACATAACAGAACTGCCTAGCAAGCTCTAATACTCAATTCCATAGGTCTTCTTCATTCCAGGTGGCCTCCCAGCAAAGCCCTCAGAAAGTGATATGTGAAGCAATAATAAATCACCCCCATCTCTTTCAGGTGGGAGCTTCCTAACTCCCTTTTGCAGGCCTCAGGAAATACACATCAACCACATAAGGAGGAGAAACTTGGCAATATGGATCTCCATTCTTTTTTTTACTGCAATGCCCCAGGAATACAGGACCATTGGTTGAGTAAAATCTTCTTGTGGTTGAAGAGTGGGATAGAAGTTACATTTACAGTAGTTCTTAATATTGGATATTTAGTAGCAACGTAAAGGCCTAAAATTGTGGCATCTCACTCAATAGGAGCACAGATTAGAAAATCAAGCAAGGCAGTCAGAAAGTTTGATTGACGGTGCTCTTGATTTTCTGGTTATTCATTTTAACAGCTCAAAAGTCAGAACTGCTGTGATTCAGATGCCTAATTCTCCAATCTGCATTCACAATGAGTAGGATTCTGCACCAGGAGCACAGTCTCGTCATTTCAGGGCTCCAATCGAACTCCTTTCCCACCCTATTACTGGAAGAACATTACTTGCGTGGAATACAATTGCTAAGGAAACACGCTGATATATTTACACAGAGTGTGCAAAGCATTTGTGCCAGCTACACCAGCACTACAGACAACTGAGTGTCAATCTTATGATATTTTTTTTTCTTCTTTGGCCTCCTTATCTCGAGAGACAATGGGTAAGCGCCTGGAGGTGGTCAGTGGTGTGTGGAGCAGCGCCTGGAGTGGCTATAAAGGCCAATTCTAGAGTGACAGGCTCTTCCACAGGTGCTGCAGAAAAATTTGTTTGTCGGGGCTGTTACACAGTTGGCTCTCCCCTTGCGCGTATGATATAGTAATACAGAAAATACACTGATAAACTGTCACTTCCGCCTCGTAATTGCCTAATACTGCTAATTTCTTATTACCTGACTAGAAACAAAATTGGAAAATGGAGAAGATCTAAGCTTCAATGACAAAATTTACTTGATATGACAAAAGATAAAGGATGCCAAAAATTTACAGTACCTGATAAAAGAATCTTAAGTAGTGAAGTGTGCAACCCTCATCTAAAATGAAACTTGTGCATCCGGGGGGAAAAAAAACGACTGACAGCATGGAGCTGATTTCTCACTAGCAGGAAAGGGGCTTAGTGAGTGGTTAGCCCATCCATGAGAGGTAGCAGTGACACTCAGCTGGTTTTAATCGCCAGGCCTCAATAGCATTTGTTTGCCGACTTCCTGACTAAAACAGCCTGGGATTCAGCGGGATGTGGCTGCCCCGCTGTTAAAATCAAGTGACTTGGAGGCTGCCACAGGTACCTGTGGAAATGGTCCCCAGCACAAGGTAGGTGCGTTGAATGGCTTGGGCATGAGGGGGCACTAAGTTTCCTTGTGCAGCCCAGAGGAACACACCTAATGCTCCTGGTCCACAAAGGAACCTATAAAAATGAAAAATGTACACTTATCTGGATCTCTTATGGCCCTGGATCTGGATCCTTACAGTTTAGGTCTGGTGAGGAAGACACCACACTACTCCGCTCAGGCCTGAGGTAGAAACAGCAGTTCGGCCCCAATGATGTCACTGGAACCTGAATGCATATTTAAAGAAGGGCCCCATTGGTTTTGGCCGAATATCCTTCCGAACTGCATTTTAAAATTACAGTCAGTCAAATTGGGGTGGGAATAAAGTGGTTACATCCATTTTAAAATGGCTTCTGCTTGTTTGGAGGAGTTAATATCAACCCAAATATTTAAGGCTGTAATATCCTCAATTTTTGAAAACTATTTAGCAGATGTTTATAGTTTATGATGTTAGTTCAATTATATTACACTATAAAAATACATTCTCACCCATTGCTCTGTAGACACTATACCTTAAAGACATTATTGGCAAACTCGGAAATCAAAACATAAGAATGTGCAAGATACTGAACAGCCCCAATGCTGCCTATGTGCCAAAGCTGCAGCTCAAAGCTTTTAGTGGAAGCACAGGAGCTGTTTCTTGATATCGATGATCCAGACAAACTAAGGTTATTGTTGTTATACTGCACTTTACATAATATTGGGACAGTTCCTTACTTTTTCTAGAGATTCAGACCTAAAAACATGTAAAGACAACAATGTCCATGCCTATTATATGAACAAATCAATGGAAATACAAAAATATTACTTGTATTTATATAATTAGCATCTAAAGCATTATATTAATATTACAGTGCACCTTACAAGTCATTTTTGTTCTAAACATTCCTCTTTTCTATATCATTTTCTAGATAATTTCCTTCCTTCAGTTTATCTCTGTTTTGTCTTTTTGCTCTCTCTTCTACCCTCAGGATTTTCTATAAACTTGTTTCTTCTCCATTAGGTAGATTGGCCTTGTTCAACTGAAAAGGCACCAATTTATTTCAGCCTGTCCTTTGGTGTTATCCAATATCCAAGTTGAGTTCTCCATAAAAGGAAAGTGTAAAAAAGTGATAGTCACAGTAGACTTTAAGTCAACAGCTTCATCCTTCACCTTCATGTCCTCTACCTTTTAGTGGGAAGATCTCCTCTGTTCATTATTTGTAGAGAACTGCAAAGAGGTTATTTATCTTTGAATTTATGATTTGGTAGAATTAGTGAAGAGGAAATACTCCCCTTCACGCACATGTACTGACCTTCTTTCAGATCTTCTGATTATGACAAATCAGAATGCAGACAAACTTTCAATGGAGCTAGGAGAGCCAAAGTTACCTGAAATTTGGGCCTCCCTCCTTACTCTAATTACAATTTAATTATGATGTAAAATAATACTTCTGATGTTCAGTAAAATTCAATGCCTAGTAGAGCTGTATAAAATTTTACATCTAATATGCATCCACTACAAATCAGAGATACAAAAGTACCTTTTCAAAAAGAAAATCAGACTTTTCCTACTATTTTTTCTGACTTATATCTGGCCTCTGTCAAAGGACAGGCATCAGGAATTTACAAGCAGCTACCAACCTACACAATCTTTCCTTCCCCTAAAAATGTATTCTAGAAGTTATGACTCAGATTTTCCTGTTCCTTGGGGCTTAAGTGGATGCAGTAAGCTTCCTTATGCGACGGAGACAGCAGGTATGGGGAAACAAAAACTTCTGGCACACTTACAAGAATATTGACAATTATGGGCGGCACAGTGGCGCAGTGGATAGCACTGCAGCCTCACAGCTCCAGGGACCCGGGTTCAATTCTGGGTACTGCCTGTGCGGAGTTTGCAAGTTCTCCCTGTGACCGCGTGGGTTTTTGCCGGGTGCTCCAGTTTCCTCCCACAGCCAAAGACTTGCAGGTTGATAGGTAAATTGGCCATTGTAAATTGCCCCTAGTGTAGGTCGGTAATAGGGAATATGGGATTACAGCAGGGTTAGTATAAATGGGTGGTTGTTGGTCGGCACAGACTCGATGGGCCGAAGGGCCTGTTTCAGTGCTGTATCTCTAAATAAATAAAAATAAATAAATATAAAGGACTCCTAAGGTAATGACAAAAAATATTCTGTCATCTAGAACAAGTTTTATGAAATAAAATCCAATTGAAAGTTAAATACATTGGGGCCTGGGCTGGTCGTGCCCTGAATTCTGTTACTGTACACAGCATGGATATTACAAAGAAGCCACAACAAAACTTGAAAACAATGTTTAATCTGTGACAGACCACAAATTCCTGACTGATGCTATAGTTAGTCTGAGAAGAATCAGCTTTCGTTCCGATTATATAATACAAAGTATTCACGGCACAGAAACAAACCATTTGCCCCAACAGGTACATTCTGGTGTTGCTACTCCACACATGCTTCTGCCTACCCTTCCTCATCTAACCCCATCAATGATGCTTACGACCTTGATTGTACCGTGGCAACTCAACTTTCTATTTAAAAATAAACAATTTTAAAAGTTAGCACAGTATTCAAGGCTGACAATTTTTCTCTTTATTTGATTTGGTTTTATGTAATAATGAATGCCTTGAAAAACTAGGAACACTCAAATGATCTTCCAGTTTTTGTATAAAATCATTAATTAAGATTACAGATATCTGTGACCGTTGTTTAGTAGTAAATTGTAAACATAGTGGAGCACAATTTAATCAAAGCTTTGCTGAATGTGATTGTTGGACATTTAAAAAGACTTTAACTTCATGTTCAACTAAACTTCAGCATTGTCAAATAGTGGCTCAACAACCAAAGGTGCCACTTTTATTCCACTCCATGGCCAACTTTGTCACATGACTAAAAAATGCTACGAAAGGAAACCAAAACAGGCTAAAGGTCAGGAAGAAATCTACAAGCATTATTTTCTTCAGCCGAAGATGAAAAGAGGACGAAGGGACATCCTGTCTTCACATCATTGGGTGATCAAAAAATCTTACAGTTCACAAGATCATTCTGAATTTGTATTCGCTATCTGGGGAGGATGGTGGGGGGGGGGGGGGGGGGGGGGGGAGGAAGAGGTGATTGTTAATTGGAATTAACAGTCATCTCCTAGCATTGCCTTTTTAGAAAGAAACACACATACCAATAGTTTTGAAGTCACTTTGATGGAAAGCTAACAAAATCATTTAAATCTTGTTTAAGAGTGAATAGATTCCAAGACAATCTCTATTGGCACAATTTTATAGCAATCCAAAGTGTATTGAAACAAAATCACTTTATACATTTTGACAAAAATCAGCAATTAACTTGTTCTGAGAAACAAAAACATGTGATTTCAAGTGTATCATTTTCAACTTACAGAGTTCACTAAGAGCAGTTCAGCTTTGAATGTTGCAATGGGGGATTCAATTACGGACATGACAACTGAATTTGATGTCATGCAGTCAAAGCAGGTTTATTTTCAACTCAAAGTCAGATGAAAAGCTGATAAAAATGACTTACTAATACAGCAATTCAGTTTTTGGTCATCTATGCCAGTGGTTTACAGAGATTGAGTTCTAAAGTGGCCAAGCTGCCAACAGCTTTAACTTGCAAAATCAAAAATTTAAGTTCAGAATCCAGATTTCTTAAAATAGAGATTAAAGTTAGAACCTGGATTCCAATTAATCTGATTGATGAGTGGTTCCTAGAAGTACACATTTTTTTTGGAAAAAAACAAGACCTTAAGTCAATTTATTAGCCCTTTTGGTTACGGGGTGACAAATTAATTTTTAAGAACAGAGTGGCACAGTGGTTAGCACTGCAGCCTCACAACTCCAGCGACCTGGGTTTGATTCTGGGTACTGCCTGTGTGGAGTTTGCAAGTTCTCCCTGTGACCGGGTGGGTTTCCTCCGGGTGCTCCGGTTTCCTCCCACAGCCAAAGACTTGCAGGTTGATTGGTAAATTGGGCATTGTAAATTGCCCCTAGTGTAGGTAGGTGGTAAGAGAATGGTGGGGATGTAGTAGGGAATATGGGATTAATGTAGGATTAGTATAAATGGGTGGTTGTTGGTCGGCACAGACTCGGTGGGCCGAAGAGCCTGTTTCAGTGCTGTATCACTCTATGACTCTAACATTAGGCCCCATTTTTATATTTTTTGTGGTGGCTCAATTGTACACATTCATAACTGAAATTGGTATATTCAGTGCTATTCGGTGGATTTCTTAAAATTCACTTCTTTTAAATTCCAGGAGTGAGGCATGGATCTCTCCATCTTCTTCTACCTGCTATCCCCTGCATGCACCTGCTGTATCTGAGAGGGCAGGCAGATGACACACTGGTGATACAAAAGCAAAATACTGCAGCTGCTGAAAGTCTGAAACAAAACAGAAAATGCTGGAAATACTCAGCAGGTCAGACAGCATCTATGGAGAGAGAAACAGAGGTAACGTTTCGAGTCGATGGTCTTTTGAAATGTCATTGACCTGAAATGTTAACTCTATTTCTCTGACCACAGATGCAGCCAGACATACTGGTGATAATGGGGTGGGTTTCAACTCTGGTAAGCTCTGTAAACTAGCACGCATTGGGTGTAAAGCAGTGCAAGATTTAGTGCGGCATGGATCCAAAATTGGCTAAAACACAGAAAGCAGAGAGTATTGATGAACAGTTGTTTTTCAGATTGGAGGGAAGTCTACAGTGGTGTCCCCTAGGGGTCGGTATTAGGACCACTGATCTTTTTGATATATATTAATTGCCTAGACCTGGGTATACAGGGCATAATTTTGAAGTTTGCAGATGACACAAGATTGAGAAATGCAGTAGACAATGAGGCAGAGAGTAACAGACTTCAGGAGGATCTAGACTGGTGAAATGGACAGTCACATGGCAGATGAAACCTAAGGCAGACTACTGTGAAGTGATTTTTTTTGGTAGGAAGAATGAGGAGAAGAAATATAAATTAAATGGTACAGTTTTAAACGGGGTACAGGAACAGAGAGACAGTGGGGTGTAAGTACTTAAATTTCCAAAGGTGCCACACAAATTGAGAAGGTTGTAAAAAAGCATACAGATCCCTAGCTTTATTAAGAGAGGCACAGAGTACAAAAGCAAGGAAGTTATGCTAAGCCTTTGTAAATCACTGGTTAGACCCCAGTTGGAATATTGTATCTAATTCTAGGTACCAAATTTTAGGAAGAATGTCAGAGAAGTTGCGGAGGCAATTTATTAGCATGGTACCATGGATACAGGACTTCAGTTTCATGGAGACACTCGAAAAACTGGGGTTGTTCTCTTTAGAGTAAAGCAGGACTTGATGAAGGTATTCAAAATCATGAAGTGTTTGCCAGAGTAAATAAGAAGAAGCTGTTTTCAGTGATCAATAACCACAGGTCACAGATTTAAGGTAATTGTCAAAAGAACAAGAGGCATGCAGAGATTTTTTTTACACAGCGATTTATTATAGTCTGGAATGCACTGCCTGAAAGAGTGGTAGAGGTAGATTCAATAGCACCTATCAATAAGTAACTGGATAAATACTTGAAGGAGAGAATGTGCGGGGCTATCGGAAAATGGCAGGAGAATGGAACTTAATTGGATAGCTCTTTCAAAGAGCCCTTTCAAAGGCACAATGGGCCAAATAGCCTCCTTCTCTGCTGTATCGGTCTATGATTCTATCCAAAGCACTGGATTTATAATGCTAATTGTATACATCTTTCCAAAGCAAATAAAGGGGTGTACAACAGGATATCACTGTTTACCTATCTGAGGATCCATTGTGCATGGGCCTAAATGGCATGCAAAATCCTGCATACATAAACATTGAAAATAGCATGCAGGACACAGAATTCCGGCCACACAAAACGTTAATGTAATGCAGAAACAACAACAATTGTATTTATATAGCACCTATAAAAGCAACCTTGCTAAAGGCTGGCATTAGGTTAAAATGCCTTTTGAATCTGTTCAAAGGCTGTAATAATTTTTATCCCCCTTCATTCTCTTCCCTTTTAGTACTCAATTCTTAAATTGTACTTCAGCTAAAATTTTCCAAGCTCACCATGTGACAAATCTAAGCTGCATTTGTAGCTATGCATAATTATTCAAACAAGCTGACCCAGGTAAATCCTGTGCCTTTATACCTCTGGCTGGATTTTGATCCAGTTCTGAACCAATTGGGACTAAATTACGTCAGTACACAAAAATCAGTCACAATACTACATTACAAGCTTAAAACTAACAGGCAAATTTGATAATATATGATTACAAGTTCAATTTGGTTCTGCACCAAAACCCACATCTCACATGCCTATTTATATATAGGTCAAACCTCAGCATCAAGACGAATATGATGTTCAATTTACTTTTTCAAAAAACACTGAGTTTTGAAAAAAGCTTCACAGACATTAGCAATATCACCAGAGTATTGAAAATCTATATTCAATATTCAGGAACAAATCATAGAATCATACAGCACAGAAAGGGGGGCCAATCAGCCCTTCATGTCCGTGCTGGTTCTTTTACCTTTCAGGTAGTGCATCCAGATCATTACAACTCTCTGCATTAAAAAATGCTACGATGTTAGATGCTCACAACCATCTCAGAATGACTTGTTTTTAATTTTTTTCCCCAGGGAAGGAAAAGTGAGGAAAAAGAGATCAGAAAATCAGCTGGAGAAAACAAAGCTAGATAAGCTGAATTTTACCAGCCCTCCAATGTCAGGGGTTGTGACGGGGGAGGCCCGGAAAATTCCTCCGGGACAGGCCCACCACGGTCCCCGACGCCAGGAAGGCCGCACCTCATTTTACTGGCAGCGGCAAGGCCCACATTGACAGTGGGGCCTCCATTTAAATATTCAAATTATATTACAATTAAAGATTAATTACTTACCTAGTAGCAACGGCCATCCCACGCCGATATTCCAGCCGCTGGCTGGAGCTCCTGCGCCTGCGGAACTCCGTTTGGAGTTCCGAGACGTGACACTGATGGGGAGGGGGAGGGGTGGAAGAGTGAAATTCTCAGGTCGGGGTTGGGGTGGGGGGTGGAGGAGCGGGGAAACTCTTTGGATTGCTGGGGGTGATGGTGGGAAGGGGTTGAGGGTTAAAGTTATTAAAAGTCGGGATGGAAGGTCGGGATCTGCATAAAAGTTTTTTGGGGGGGAATGGGCTATTAATTAATAGATTATTCCTTGGGTGTGTGGGTGAGGGGAGTAAAGATGTTATTTAATGTGTAACTGTAATTTTACACATTCATTCCCTTTCAAAATTCAAAATTCTTCTAAGGGCTGAAGCCCTTTAAAAATGGCGCTGCGCCTGCGCAGTGATGCCGGACGCCATTGTCTGGGATAGAGCGGCCGCGCCCCCTACATTATTGGGGATGGCCGTTCCACCCCCTCCATTTAAATGAGCTTTCGTGCGTAATATCGCAGTTGTTCTGTGGCGGCCGCTCCACATGGGAGTGCTGCTGACTTCAAAGCGCGCTACCTTGATTTGCAGTGTGCTACTAAAATTCAGCCCAATATATCAACAAAGTGCATTCTCAAAGATTTATGAGAACTGTAACAAATCGAGATGCAGGATTACTCAGTAGTACATCTTTGTGCTCCCCAAAAATTTATGGACAGAAATGCGTCACTGACACCAATTCTGCTCAATGCAAGTTTCATCATGTCTCATGCATCTAAGGGTAATTATATAACTGTACACATGTACTTATTTCGCACACCTATGCACACAGTACCATGTGGCAGGAATGAGATTATGGTCCTGAAGTTACCTTCGCATTCTGCTGGTCTCCTGTCAGAAAAGGCAGGGGCACAGTTATGCCAGATCCCTGCTGACTCCAGGAGCTCCCCGTCTCTTACAAGACTAATGACATCAAGGGGGAAGGACTGAGGATGGGGACTCAGTGTGCCGGGGCTTCTCTGTTTCAGAAGGGAACTGACGTATCATTGAAGGCCAATAAATACGCAAGAGAGAAGACTACTGGGCTCCAGATGGGTGTAAATCGGCCCAAATATTCTGGGGGCATAGGTTTCAAGCAAGGAGAGTAGCCTCGACCCACAAAGAAAGGTGAAGTAATGTTTGGTCCTGTCCCTTTTCCGGGGGGGTGGGGGTGGGGGAGGTGGTGAGGTGGGGGAAGTGCGGGGGGCTGCTATGAAGAACCTGGATGGATTCACAGCAAGGGGACAGCTACCTTCATCTGGATGGTGGGCAGTCATCAAAGGTGCATCCAGGCTGATATGGTGTCTGTCAGCCCCATGCAAATGACCAAAGATCCTGCAAATTCAGGCTGGATCATTGCTTGAGGATACCAATGGATGTGACTCCAGTGGAAACAACAGCATCACAGTCCCTGGATTGTCAGGTATTTCAACAGGACATATTAAATTCCCATTACATCTAGCTAAGAAGGATCAGAAACATGTGGTCCTGAAGTTGCTGTACCATTTTTCAAGTGCAATGTTGAAGTTCAACCAACCATTGTTCTCTCTGGACTTTTTCACCATACTTGTCGGAAATGATATAGCTTGTTCAGTTTACATTTTTATTGAATTTACAAGAATGTAAACTTGTAAAAGGATAATGCAACTTTAAAAATAATCAACCTCCCGAATGAATAATCAAAAAGACACTGGCACAGAAATTTCAACTGCGGTTAGCTTCCAGAAATGACAGTTTGTTCTAAACCCAGCAGCAGCTCACAAGCAGGCACTGATGAGTTGTGATACTTTATTTTCTGACTTATTTTAACATTAATATTAAACTAGCTACCATTAATTGTAAAGTTAATCATAGCCTCTATATATCAGGCATAGAAATTATGCTTAAATATAGTTTAGCTTGCTTTAATCAGACTCAAAATATATTTTTAAAAAACTGACAATCATCGGTTTCATTTTTTAACAGTCCATCCCTTTTTGAGATCTTTGTTCCTATGAAGATCTTGAACAAAGTCTCAGGGGAGAAATTCATTTGGGTAGTGCCGCAGACTTACTTTGAGTCCCTGAGGGCAGGAAGCAATGCTACACGAATGAACTGCCCCTTCTCTCACTGTCCATGGTATTGTGAATGGGGCACATCCACACTTTGGCAGTGTGTACATGTATTTTCACTCATGCTTTTCTCATGATTGGTAACACTACCACACTAGCCAGCAATGAGGACCTATTTTACTGAAATTATAAATACCAAGAAACTCGGGGTTCAATTGGCTAAACCCTCAAACATGGGTGTGTGGATCGTAGCATGTGATTAACCTGCGCCCATTCACTGCGTTGCAGGCAGCACGTTAAATTGGTACTGACTGCTCTTTTAAATGATTTCAGCGAGCTGCCAATGCTCCCCACACTGTTCGTCGGCTGCATGCATCAGCAGAGGGCATGATATCTTGAATGGCTTACTCTACTTAAAGGCAAATTGCAACTTGTAAAGGGGAGTTGCATTGTGGCTGCAGATGTGGTTGGAGGTCTTTGAAAAGTGATCCAAGCTCTGATACTTTGAGGAATGGCTGAACATGTGAGAGACCAAGCACCAAGGTTTTCCGATAATGCAGTGGAGGTCAAGGTAGAAGACATGTGGAGGAGGCGAGACATCCTGGCTGGGATTTCATCAGGGCAGCGGGGGTCTTGACCTCCGGCAAAAGCACCACCAAAAACCTTGCTTTGCTTATTCTGTGGGAGGCCCGCCGAATCTCGTGCACTTAACTGGAACCGGCGGGCCTTCCAGGAGATCAAGGACAACGGCGATGGAAGTCCCGTCCTCTGAGAGCTGCCGACCAATTGGAGGCCAGCAGCTCTTTAACTGAGCAGTGCCACTGCAGAGACAGTGGCTGCTGCTGGTGCAGCATCTACCTGAGCCCCAGCAGTGGTGCTGGACCCTGATGCTGGCAAGTCAGGGCAGAGGAGTCTCGCGGGATCGGGGTCGTGGGGAAGGGGGTGTAGGGGAGTCAGCAGCAAAGGCAGAGCGGGTGGCTCTCCAGGTCCCTCTCCTTCCCAAAGCCAGGTCCCTCATTCAGACACTAAGTGCCTTTTAACGAGGGAACGCCCCCACACCCCCAACCACCGGAACTTGAGAGCAACCCGCACGGTTTTCCTTGCTCGGTTAATTGCAGGATGAGGCCCTTAATTGGGCATTAATTGCCTACTTAATGGCCTCAATTGGTAGTGGGGCAGGTAAGCCATTCACAGGCCTTCCCGCCCCGGACTTAATTTCGGCAGAGATGGGCTTCCCCCCTGCCACCATCCCACCCAATTTTATGCTCTTCCCACCTCCAAACACGCCTTGAGGGAAAGCATAAAACTCCACCCCTCCACTGTATCCGCAGGGGGACAGGAGGCCCTCCAGACATATGCTGAGGAGGCAGTGGGAAAAAGTAATCACAAGGGTTAATGCCAGAAGTGTTGCTTCAAGAACATGGTTACAGTGCAGGAGGAAGTTTAATAATTTGACATGCATTGTAAAGGTGAGTGAGTGGACCTACAAATGGCAAATCCTACCAACTGTAGCACTAGCCTCATCCACTGCTCAATTCACTCCAATCCCATCAGCACTACCAATCAGTAATCAATCCTTCAAATCATGTTTTATCTCACACACTGAGCATTGTTGCAAGCTTTGCACACACAATTCACAGTTTGCATGCACCAGCAACTATTCAACTGTGACAGCCACATCACCCAAACATATTGCAGGGCACTTACTTACACACTTCCCTCTTTCTTTCAGGAGTAGGCAGTGCATAACAGGAGGCAGCAGGAAAGAACTGGAGGAGGACAAGCATGCCTGCATGTTTTAACCCCCATAGAGGAGATAGTGCTAACCATCATGGGAAGGAACATCGCTGAGGCCATGGCCACGAGCGGTGCTGGACAGATCAATGATGAGTGTATCTGCATAACTAATTCTTCTTCTCTCATCCCACTTCTCTTCTAACTCACAAGCTGCAGAGGGTGTAAGCACAGACTTCTTACTTTCTCTTCTCCCTTCATCACAACCCAATCCTTGTTCCTTTATCATTTCAGATACATAAGAACCTGAATCTTCCCAATCAGAAGAGAAAGAAGATGAAGATCACCGTCACTTGAACGTACACTCACAGCCACCATCTCAAATATTGACACTGTGCCTATTTTAGAGATTAGGATAGAGAAGGCTCCTGCACATTGTGAAACACTGAGCACAAGTACACAGGAACCAGAGAAGGGCGGACACGATAGTGCCAGTGGCAGCTCATCATAGGGTGAGGTCGCAAGGCAACAGGTGAGGACTTTGATAGGCCAGATTACAGAACCAAATACTTGGTATACTGGAAAGTCAACGTGTTTTCCAACAGATCAGTAGGATTGCTGAGGCGGCACCCCAGAAGAGTGTTAGTAACTCCATGGAGCACAAACCTGCTATCTGATGCAACAGAAATGAGATGGGTGGAGTTCAGGTTGTTTGAAGATCTCGAACAGGTTTATTAAACAGCTAACAATTATATACAGAGCTAACTATTACAGGACTTGCCTCTTGGTCTTACAGTAGCAGAGTGAGACTGGCATGTAGTCACTTGACTGCATCCTGGCACTTAGCTTAATAGCAAACTAAGATCTTAAAGATATATTACTCTTAAAAACAATCACACAACATCCCCCTTCTTTCCAAAGATATGTCTGGTATTCTAACAGTAGAAACATATAACATTAGATAGCATCAAAATTATTTACACAGGATGGAGATTGTGACATTTACAAGAATAGAGGCTCAAAAGTCCATAGGTCGTCTTGGTGGTTTGACAACTCTTGCTCAGGGATTTTGCATCTCAACTGTTGTTGTTCTTTATGAAGTTTCTCCCTCTCCACATTCAGTCTCTGTTGCTCTGCCTTCAGCCTGCTAACATACTCTGTTGCTTTTCTCAAGATGACCACCTTTGAGGCCTTGGCATTCTTGGAAAGTTCCAGCACTTCATCGCGAAGAGCTAACAGACCGGGTTTCAAAAGATTCCTCCTCTTCCTCTTCGGGACATTGTGTGTCCTTCACCTCTTCTCATCCTCCGTGTCTGAAGGTCTTGGGCTCAAGGTCGAGAACTTGTTGGGGGAAAAGAGCTTTTTGAAAAAAATCTATCTGCTGAAGGGCTGCAAAGTTTTTTTTTAAAGCAGTAACCCCCGACCGTTAGCAGAATGACTCACCCGATCTCCCTGCAGCCTGTTATTCAGCTCTGTCTTTCACAGCTTGAGGTAAGTGTTTTCTTCTTTCCCTGTATGGGCCACTATTTTTCTTTAACTTTCTCTCTTCAAACTATAGGGAGGTAGTTTTTAAAAGCTGTATTCCTGCAGTCTTCAAACTTGCATTTTTTTCTTCTCACCACAACTGCCACCATGCAATGAGAAGCTTTTTTTATGTTGTTGATGCAACATAAATGAGATGCGTGGAGTTCAGGTTGTTTCAAGATCCCGAACAGGTTTATTAAACAGCTAACAACTATATACAGTACAGAGCTAATTATTACAGGATTTGCCTCTTGGTGTTACAGTACGTCATGCAAACCCCCACCTACCAAGAATGAGGCATACTGATTTTGTCATATGAACATTGATTTTAACCTGTTGCTGGAGTGCAGAAATGACTTGTTTGAAGGTCACCATACTGAGCTGGAAGGACATTTGCATACTAAGAGACGCTGCTTGTGGAGATAAAGGTCTATTCCCTGCTCCAATTAACCCAAATGGATTTTGATCACCAGACATTGAAGCGATAAAGAAGCGCATTCCAGGCCCTGCTAAGATGATACAATCCACAGAGCCAGGACTGGTTAAACCAGCTGGTCACATGACTAACTGGCTGGTCCAGTTTTTTTAATTCAGAAGGCAGCGTGCAACTGAAGCTGAAAGAAGCAAGTCTCTCGCCTGGCTGTCTCTCTCTCACTTTCTCTCAAGCCACCGGACCCACAGAAGACACGTAAACCTCAAGAGAGAAAAGACTCCTACATCGGAACAAGTTGAAGCGTGAACTGGGCTCCAACGAATTGCAAGACTTACTGGCAACCAAAGACTCCACATTGAACTTAAAGGACTGTAACTACCAGATATTGCCTCAAACCTTTCCCCTTTATTCCTTCTATTTTTTCTGACTCTAAGTGTGTATGTTTATCGCGAATGCATGCTAGCGTGGTCGTGTCTCATATCTGTAGTCGTTAACTGGATTAGAGTTTAAGATTAATAAACTTTCACCTTCCTTGTTTAAATTTAAGGAAACCAGTTTGATTTCTTTGTCTTTCAATTGGAGCAGTGAACAAGGATTCACTAAGGAGGTGCTAAAAACACGGTGTTTCTAAAATTAAACCCTGTTATGGTTAAACCAGGCTGAGAGGGAACCCCCTAGACCCCTTCACACCTGGTCATAACAAGTAGCAGAGTGAGACTGGCATGCATCCTGGCACTTAGCCCATTAGCATGCTAAGCTCCTCAAGGTACATTACTCTAAAAGGCAATCACACAACACTGGGCTCTCTAGGCCCAGAGCTGCTCAAGGCCACCCTCCAAGGCCATCTGTAATCTCCCCAGTTGAAGGTCAACAGCCTTCCACCATCCACACCACAGCCATTTGTAGCAGCACAAGGAGAGGGAAAGGCAAACGGAAGACAGTTACGAAGGGAATGCATATGGGTGATTAGTTTATTTTTGTATGTAATACGCAATGATTGAATTTACAAAATTGGATTTGAAAGTGCACTTTATGGTGGTTTTTATTTTTGTGTTTTTGGAAAGATGGTCAGTGGTGAAGGAAAGGTAAGTCCAGTGGAACTGTTGATAAATGGGAGGTGTGGTTTAAGTTATGGTATTTCTCATGAATTATTTGATCATGTAGATGTTAATTTATGAATTGTGTGTCAATTGTTTAATTATATACAGGTGGAGGGTGTTAACTGGGGTCTTACTTGAGCACTTATAAGCCGACACTTACTGAGACTGGTGAAGGGTTTTGAGTGAGGCACTACGTGTTTGTAATCCTTTTACTCTGCACAATAAATATGAAACTGAGCAAAGATAGGCTCCAGCATTATCCTTCCACAACAGGCTTTCTGGGGTTTAACAGTAGAGCCACCACAGAAAGAGGCTGTCCATGTTGTAGCCTCCTGTCTTCTTGGTATTCATCCTCCTGGTGTTGCACTTCCTCCTTCTTCATTTCCTCCAATTCATCTTGCTGCTGCTTCTCAGTTTCTCACCCGATAGGCATTATCAAGGGCTTTCCCTCATAATGGTTAGGTTGTGTAACATGCAGCATGCTATCACAGATTTTGATACCTGTTCTCGGAGTACGGCAGGGCTCCTCCAAAGCGGTCCAAGCACCCGATGCTTTTTTAAGGATGCCCAAGGTGTGCTCTGCTGTGCTCTATAATATTTCTTGTGGTAGCATGGCACTCATTGTAGGCCTGCTGTGTACCTGTGTGTGGGTTCTGCAATGGAGTCATGAGCCTTGTCTTTGACTTTCCGTGGTGGGTCAAATACAGGTGGCACAGAGGACTTCCACAGAATGAAAGCATTGCAAATGCTGCCAGTATAAAAGGCATTCAGCTGCATGATGCGCTGTCAGCCGTCGTATACCAGCTGCACATTGAGGGAGTGGAATCCCTTCCAGTTAATGAAAATGACCGAGTTCAAATGAGGAGCACACAAGGCCACATGAATGCAGTCACTGGCTCCCTGCACCATGGGGAAGCCTGCAATCCGTGCAAACCCTCATGCTCACTCTGTCTATTTAACTCTGGCACGAGGGAATGAGATTAAACTCTTTGTGTATAGAGAATCCCACTGACATCACTTATGCAGCAGTGCACTGCAAACTGCAAGATGTTGCTTATATCTCCAGCAGCAGCCTGCAAGGAGCCAGACACATACAAGTTAAGAACCAGGGTCACCTTCATAGCAATTCTGTCATCCCCCTGCTTTGAGGTTCAATTGTGGTTGCAGCAGTCAGCAAATTTCAATCTTTAGTGAAGACATCTCAAGAATTGGACATCATGAAGCTGAGGTAAGAGGATTGCTCCTTAAAGGCCCTCTGTGGATATGGCCTCCTGTTGAGAGCCCTTCTTCCCCTCACTCTCCTCTCTCTTCTATTATATCCTGCTCTGCATGGCCTCTCTACATTCTCCCATTCATGCTCAATTCCCAGAGGAAATTCAAGATTGAGAAGCAACTTGTTTCAATATGACCAGAAAAGTACTTTAATACCAGCAGACCACTCCCTATAGACTATTCAAACTTTAGCCAAGTACAGGGAAACTCCAAAAGTACATACAATTGCACAAGCAACCAGAAGAAATAATCCAGCTACTAAACTGCGGCACAGTGGCGCAGTGGTTAGCACCGCAGCCTCACAGTTCCAGCGACCTGGGTTCAGTTCTGGGTACTGTCTGTGTGGAGTTTGCAAGTTCTCCCTGTAACCGTGTGGGTTTCTGCTGGGTGCAGAAGACTTGCAGGTTGATAGGTAAATTGGCTATTGTAAATTACCCCTAGTGTAGGTAGGAGAATGGTGGGGTTGTGGTAGGGAATGTAGGATTAGTATAAATGGGTGGTTGTTGGTTGGCGCAGACTCGGTGGGCCGAAGGGCCTGTTTCAGTGCTGTATCTCTAAATAAATAAATAAAAATAAACTGCAAGTATTTCATCATCCCTTTAAATGATGTTGGTGGGGGCTCCTTCATTCTGTTTAACATCATCTTCAGCTGTGTGAGGTTAAGACAGGGCATTGGCTGGAGCATGCAGTTGGAAAATAGAAGCACTAGCTTCATATCAGTGTTCAACGCTGATTGATGTCATGATCTGCCTGCTCGGCATGCTGCTGACGGTCGCGAGGTGAGCGCGTGCAAACATCTTTACCAAGATGGCACCTGTCGGAAATGAGCACCCATCTTGGACCCTATTTTCATACACTAGTTTGCTGCGTAGAACCTAAAAAAATGACGTTACAGAGCCCAGCTTAGTTCCCACTATGCTCACGCTCTTTGAAGCATTAACTCTAACATTCAGCAATACCAGTCTATTTTTGGAATCAATGCATCATTGAAACAATTCATTTTAAATTAGCTTTTTATGAAGAGCATCCTTACTGTAGACTAACACTTACCGTAGCATGAAAGGTGATTATTTTCAATTAATCCCCATTATATTGTACTTTGTTCCAATTCTTAGTTCTGCAACTGATGATATTGCACTTAAATGGGAAGTACGCTGTTCGTCCCACCCAGTGATTTACCATGCAATCCAGAGGTCACTGCAAAGTTCATTGTCAGCTTTTATTTCTACAGGTCAGAGTTGAAAAAATAGTGCCCAAGACCACAAAAAGCCAGATGGTGCAAAATTTGTATAATAACCACACCTTGTCAGCCTGTAAAAGATAAATACATAGGTAACACCACATAACTCACCATTGCAGGAATTCAGCACTTCATCTAGACTACCATTTCAGTGCAGTACTGAGAGAATGCTACATTATCAGGGTACTGGAAATCTGGAACTTTGTCCCCCAAAAAGCCTGTGGACGCTGGGTCAAATGAAATTTTCAAGACCTGAGATCAGTAAAGGTATCAAGAGATATATATCAAAGGCAAGTAAATGGAGTTAGTATGCAGATCAGCCATGATCTAATTGAATAGCTCAAGTGGCTGGATGGCCTACTGTGGTTCCTATGTCCTGATGTTTGTCGAGGTGTTATCCTTAGGAACAGACATTAAACTGTGTAAAATATCACACAGTAATCTTTGAAGAATAGCACGGGATTTCTCCTAGTGTCCTTGCTAACATTTATCCCTCAGCCAACACAAAAACAGATTAAATGGTCATTATCTCAGTGCTGTTTGGGGGACCTTGCTGTCTGCATAGTGATTGCCGTGCTCTCCTATGTGACTACACTCCAAAAGTAATTCAATGGCTTTAAGGTGCTTTGCTCTGTGGACATAAAAAGCGATACCTGCACTGATCCAATTGGTTAGTGGAAGAATATTCAACTTTCGCAGGGGCATTTAACATGGGTAGTGAGTCTGCCACCTGTTATGTATCCCACCCAATTTTTCTTTCCACATTGGAATGTAATGGAGTTGAAAGTTCTGCTCTGGGAGACAAGCAGGGACTGAGAGAGCTGGATTTTATCCTGCCCTTGGAGACAGGAACGGAGGTGGGGGGCACACAAAATGGCATAGGGTGGGCATTGGGTGACAGCCCCTACATTGTCAGAGAGGCCTGACGCATGTGGTGACACCGCCAGGTGAGACCTGATTGGCTCAGCGAGGGGGGGTGTGGGTCCCTCTTCTGGGGGCAATCCATGGCCCACAGAGGAACCCCCTGTCAGTGATGGCCACCCCCATGGCAAAACACATCTTCCCTCTCCCCCTCCCGTTCTCACCAACACCCCCCCATCCACCCCCACGCTGGGGCCTGCCTGACTAGCCCCAGCAATCCCAACATCACTTATGTGGATCCCGGGGTCTCCTGCATGTTCACCACTGCAGGCCTCCTGCAGTACCAGCAATGGTCACCACTCCCAGTGGACTGTTGGTACTGCTGAGTTCCCGCCTCTCTGATTGGTCAGCAGCTCTGGCGACGCGAGTCTGTTCCTTAAAGGGCATCCCTGATGACAGGCAGTTAATTGGCTGCCTACCGTGGAATTCGACCAGGGGTCTGAAACAGGGCCAAAGCGGAGTCACGTTCCCCCCACCCCCCACTCCCCATCACCTTCTGTCTTCTATCTTGTTGTTGGGAACCCCACTGTCGGGGTAAAATAAATCTAGCCCAGAGACTTTTTTAAAGTTTGTCTGTGAATAATTCCATTGGAGATCAACCAGTTTATAATGCATATAGTCTTAACTTTCTTTTACATTTGAGAACACATCCTGATCCGTTTTGTAATCATTACCAAGCATAGAATCTGGCTTTGCAGCACCAAGATGATTCCATGACTAAATGTGGTCAAACTTTAATCGAAATACATAGGTGATGTCTTGCCCATTCATTGATGTGAACCAAGATTGTAAATGTCAGCAGATTATTCTACGGTGGAAAGTAGCACTGCTGGGGCTAATCCACTCTCACCCAATTTCCACACATATGTATGTTCCATGAGAAGTTTCTGGACAGCGATCAGGAACAGAAATCTGGATGGTTATACCCCTCCTTTTTGAATAAGAATCCTGAAGACAACTTTTATATTTCCATGGCAACCTCAGATCATTTAATTCAGGACCTATCAGAATAGTTTAAAAAAATGAATTGCTATATTACTGGTGCTCATTCTTCTTCAAATGCAACATTCACCTCCCTTTCAAACTGCCCAAGTATAACTGAGTCTGCAGTCCAAAGGCATGAATTTTATTTTTTAGTGGCCAATCAGCATTTTTGCCTCTAAACAGTGCAATAAAATAATTTTTGCACAATAAATCTAAAATCCGACCATCAGTCTTTTTAATAGTAATTAACAAGTAGCCTATTTACATTTTAAGTAATTGCAACCTTGTTAGCTTGTCTGGGACAGGATTTCCCTCTTAGGTTTTAAGCTGCTGAGTGACAGTTTAATGCATGGCCAGATTTAGAGGTTGATTATGGCACAGGCAGTAAGATTAAGATTGCAGCATTGGGTAAAGTACAGAACTATATATATTTTTGCTTTTCTGAGCACCTCCTCTGCATGACCTTTACATAAGATGCATCTGACAATGTGGGTGGCTAATGGTTGTGCACTATCTTGTGTGTAGGCCTAAATATACTTATATATATATATATATACACATATACTCATACATTTGTGTGTATATATGTGTTGTAGCCTACAACAAGATGAGTGTAGCACACAATGTTATGCTTACAGCCTTACATGTGACTTAGGATGAATGTGTGATCAGTAGAAAGGGCATGCCCACCCAGTCACTGGCAATGCCCAAACAGCAGCATTGGCTGTCAGAGGCATGGCAAGCTCTCTGTGGACAGCCTCAGTCAGAGTTGACTGAGTGGCAGCATACTGCAGGCATCTCTGTGGCACCATGACGGACAATAAGATTGCCACCAGCATAGGCATCGGGTATGTCTTTGACGAGCGACTAACAATGAAAATGGATGTGCTTGCAGGAGAAGCAAGCTTTGAATGCTAGAGAGAGCCAAGATGGGTGGTGGCATCCCATACCTTGCCATCCTGACACCCATGGAGAAAGAAGCGCTGGAGCTGGGTGGCCTGGAGGAAGGCCGGGTAATGGCTGATGTTGAGACAGGAATGGAATCCTGAGACAGTGAGTGGCTATATGAATGGGCACAAAAAAACCAGTGGCAAGCACAAAGCATAGTGCTCACTGGTCACATGAATCTCCAGACTAGGAGTAGTCAGAAGGATGTGTTGGAATGCGCACTACCCTCTAATCACTCTTCTCTCTCTCTCTTTCTCTCTCTCAGGTCAATGACAGGAGCAGCCAGCTGAAGTGACCGGGTAACATTGGGCTTACCTCCCAACATGATTTTTCCAGCCTTCCTGCCTCCCACCCTGTCTCCGAAGTGCTAGTAAATTTTCAGCCATCCAGTGAGACACGACGGTATCTACAACAGAAATGGTCTGGCATTCTGGTGATTTAGTAACTTTAAGGCACTACGAGATCGACAATACATAATTACAAGACCATACTAGTTATATCAAAACATTGCTTCTCTGGCCTACTTATAAGTAGGTCGAACCTTAGCATTTATAGTATATCTGCTCATTAGATTTGGTTGTCCAAGCCATATAAGACTTCTTCAATTACTAGGACGACACTAGAAAATAAAATTAGCACTCGACTTATTTTTTAACTTTATAAACAATGGGATGTTATGTGCCACTTCCTGGTCTCAGGCCTAAAACATTCCAATGCAGTTGAAATCATTTAATCTTTGGTAACATTCTAAGAGGGCAGATCTTCCTCTTGTAGTGTTTGATTGTAAACAATTGCATGGGCAGTGTGCAGAGAGGTGAATGCTCAGAAAAACAGGCATGATTTCATGATGGGAATGTGATTTCCCCCCTCGCACCACTGCCCAATTTTCCTCTGTGTGCTCCTCCATCCCCACCTGCCACCACCTCCCCACCCCCACCCCCCGGTTCCCCCACCCCAGGCAATCCTTTACACTCAGGCACTACAAAAGGAAATAGTGCCCCACAGTTTTTAACAAAGTTTACCTTTCATGAAAGATTCTGTGCTGATGATAAAATGACTTGTCCATTGACATCCCATTTGTTTTGACATACACTTAGTTGCACCTACGATGCAGACAACAGAACTTTTTATTGGCCAAAAAACAACCTTTTAGGCTGAATTTTTAGCCAATCAAAACACACTTATGCAATGAGGCAACGTCCAAAATGGAAGGTTGGAACCAGAGAACCACACAAGGTGAGAGAAGTATTTCAGATTTATTTTTTTAAATCATAAAGGGTTCAAATGGAAGGATTAGATAGATTAACCAGAGAAATGACAGGAGAGAATGGAGAAGAAGAAGAAATGAAGAGGTGGGAAAACAAGGCAAGAAAAGAATGCCAGGGTTTAAGATTCTTTGAGTACCCACATAGCAGGTCACATTATATTTTCATGTACATGCACATATATTATATATGTATAAAACCACATACTTTTTTCAATTCAGGTTACCCTTTGCCCTGCAGAACAAGCAGACATGTCCCCAGAATCTGGCTCAGCAGTAAACTAGTGGCATTTTTCCATCTGCCCTTTGGGAAAATTTTTGGTCCCTGCTCTGTTCTTCCCCCTGGCAGCAAGACTGAAATCCATTTTCAGCTGCTTCATCAATGACCTTCCTTCAATCATAAGGTCAGAAGTGGGGATGTTCGCTGATGATTACACAATGTTCAGCACCATTCGTGACTCCTCAGATACTGAAGCAGGCCATGTATAAATTCAGCAAGATCTGAACAATATCCAGGCTTAGGCTGATAAGTGGCAAGTAACAAGTGCCAGGCAATGACCATCTCAAAAAAGAGAGAATCTAACCATCTCCTCTTGACATTCAATGGCATTACGATCACTGAATCCCCCACTATCAACATCCTGGGGGTTACCATTGAACAGAAACTGAACTGGAGTAGCCATATAAATACCATGGCTTCAACAGCAGGTCACAGGTTAGGAATCCTGCGGACAGTAACTCACCTCCTGACTCCCCAAAGCCTGTCCACCATCTACAAGGCACAAGTCATGATTGTGATGGAACTCTCCACTTGCCTGGATGAGTGCAAATCCAACAACACTCAAGAAGCTTGACACCATCCAGGACAAAGCAGCCCTCTTGATTGGAACTCCATCCACATTCACTCCCTCCATCACCGATGCACAGTGGCAGCAGTGTGTACCATCTACACGATGCACTGCAGCAACACACCAAGGCTCCTTAGACAGCACCTACCAAACCCGTGACCTCTACCACCTAGAAGGACAAGGGCAGCAGATGCATGGGAGTACCACCACCTGCAAGTTTCCCTCCTGACTTGGAACTATATCACTGTTCCTTCACTGTCACTGGGTCAAAATTCTGGAACTCCCTTCCTAACAGCACTGTGGGTATACCTATCCCACACGGACTGCAGCAGTTCAAGAAGGCGGCTCACCACCACCTTCGCAAGGGAAATTAGAGATGGGCAATAAATGCTGTCCTAGCCAGCGACGCCCACATCCCATGAATGAATAAAAAAGTGCAAAACCACTACACACCACACAGAATGCTTTGAAACATGAACTTGCTACACCACTGTAAAAATTTAGGCGTATCATTTCCTCTCAATCTTCTTTCCAAATGAAAAGGCAGTCCATGAAAAAACAAGTGAGCAGAAACCTCAGAAAACAGTAATGTACTTTTCATGTGATCAGCACTACCCTGAAATAGGTGAAGGAAAATTTTTGAAAAGAAAATTGCTTATTAAGGGCTGTGGGAAAATCCTGTAGAACTGAGAGTGAGTAAGGACGAGAGTAAATTTAAATGGTAT
Organism: Heterodontus francisci; assembly: GCF_036365525.1. Taxonomy (NCBI): domain Eukaryota; kingdom Metazoa; phylum Chordata; class Chondrichthyes; order Heterodontiformes; family Heterodontidae; genus Heterodontus; species Heterodontus francisci. Next base: position 211,314,946 of record NC_090371.1, on the reverse strand, counting down.
CCTGAACTGACTTTAAGAATGATTGTGGGGGTTGGGGTTAAGTATTTTAAGGAATTTCTATCTAATGGCTATGTGAACTAACATGGCATAATGATGTTTACTTTATATTGCCAAGAACATGCCGTCAGCTCAGGCTGTGTCGCAGAACGGTGCTTAATAGGAATCTAAACGTGATGAAACTAATGACCCCCAACATGCAAGTTATCGGCCTGGCGGATGTAGAATTTGTAACTGTTAACTGTTTCCTACCACTGGAACTAAAGGCAAGCATTTGGAATTGTCAGTACAACACTGACAAGTGGATTTTTCACTACCAAAAATAGCTGCAGCAGCAACTGCCTGATATCTGACAGTGCATTGGAGTAAGACAATGATCTGGGAATGCAGGCAGCATATTGAGGTGCACTGCTCTCCACACAAACTGAACAGATTTACCAGGAACTGAATATGTTCTGCTTGCTTTACGTTGTGACATCTGGTACTTTCTTTGCTGCAAGTGAAAAAAGTGAGACTTCAATATATATAACTCCCCAAACTGGCCAAAGTGGACTGGGAACAGTTACTTGTAGGAAAGTCCACATCAGACCAGTGAGAGTCATTCAAAAAGGAAATAGTGAGAGTTCAGGGCCAGCATGTTCCCATAAAGGTGGAGGGTAGGACCAATAAGTCCAAGGAACACTGGATGTCAAGGGATATAGAGGATTGGATAAGGAAAAAAAAAGGAGGCTTATGGCAGACTCAGGGGGCTGAAAACAGCGGAGGCGCTAGAGGAGTATACAAAGTGTAGGGGGTACTTAAAAAAATAATGAGGAGAGTAAAGAGGGGGCATGAAAAAACACTGGCGGGCAAGGTAAAGGAAAATCCCAAGGCGTTTTATAAGTATATTAAGGGCAAGAGGATAACCAAGGAAAGAGTAGGGCCCATCAGGGACCAAAGTGGCAATCTGTGTGTGCAGCCGGAGGACGTAGGTGAGATTTTAAATGATTACTTTTCATCTGTGTTCACTATGGAGAAGGGCAATGTAGGTGTAGAGATAAGGGCTGTGATATACTCAAACAAATTAGCCTTGAACGGGAGGAGGTATTAGTGTTTTTAGCAGGCTTAAAAGTGGATAAATTCCCAGGCCCAGATGAGATGTACCCCAGGATGTTATGTGAGGCAAGAGAGGAGATAGAAGGGGCTCTGACACCAATTTTCAAATCCTCTCTGGCCACAGGAAATGTGCCAGAGGACTGGAGGACAGCAAATGTGGTACCATTATTCAAGAAGGGTAGCAGGGATAAACCAGGTAATTACAGGCTAGTGAGTCTAACATCAGTGGTAGGGAAACTATTGGAAACAATTCTGAGGGACAGGAGTAATCTCCACTTGGAGAGACAGAGATTAATGAAGGAAAGTCAGCATGGCTTTGTCAGGGAGAGATCATGTCTAACAAACTTGATGGAATCTTTTGAGGAGGTGACTAGATGTGTAGATGAGGGTAAAGCAGTTGATGTAGTCTACATGGACTTCAGTAAGGCTTTTGATAAGGTCCCACATGGAAGATTGGTTAAGAAGGTAAGATCCTATGGGATCCAGGGCAAATTGGATCCAAAATTGGCTTAGTGGCAGGATGCAGAGGGTAATGGTCGAGGGTTGTTTTTGCGATTGGAAGCCTATGGCCAGTAGTGTACCGCAGGGATCGGTGCTGGGACCCTTGCTGTTTGCAGTGTACATTAATGATTTAGACGTGAATATAGGAAGTATGATCAGTAAGTTCGCAGATGACACGAAAATTGATGGTGTCATAAACAATGAGGAGGAAAGACTTAGATTACAGGACGATACAGATGGGCTGGTAAGATGGGCGAAGCAGTGGTAAATGGAATTTAATCCTGAGAAGTGTGAGATGATGCATTTTGGGAGGACTAACAAGGCAAGGGAATAGGGCCCTAGGAAGTACAGGGGGTCAGAGGAACCTCGGTGTACTTGTCCATAGATCACTGAAGGCAGCAGCACAGGTAGATAAGGTGGTTAGGAAAGCAGGTGGGACACTTGCCTTTATTAGCCGAGGCACAGAATATACGAGCAGGGAGGTTATAATGGAGCTGTATAAAACGCTAGTTAGGCCACAGCTGTAGTACTGTGTACAGTTCTGGTCACCACAAAATAGGAAGGATGTGATTGCAAACTGGAAAGGATGCAGAGGAGATTCATCAGGATGTTGCCTGGGCTGGAGCATTTCAGCTATGAAGAGAGACTGGATAGACTAGGGTTGTTTTCCTTAGAGCAGGGAAGGCTGAGGGGAGACCTGAAAGAGGTATACAAAATTATGAGGGGCATAAATAGGGTAGGCAGAAGAACCTTTTTCCCTTAGATGAGGGGTCAATAATCAGGGGGCATAGATTTAAGGTAAGGGGCAGAAGGTTTAGAGGGGATTTGAGGAAAAATCTTTTCACCCAGAGGGTGGTTGGAATCTGGAATGCACTGCCTGAATGGGTGGTAGAGGCAGGAACCCTCACAACATTTAAGAAGTATTTAGATGAGCACTTGAAATGCCATAGCATACAAGGCTACGGGCCAAGTGCTGGAAAATGGGATTAGAATAGATAGGTGCTTGATGGCCGGCACAAACACAATGGGCCGAAGGGCCTGTTTCTGTGCTGTATAACTCTATGACTCTATAAAACTTAACACAGAGACACAAATAGAGTGAATCAGATAGAGAGAGCAGGCTAGATTTTGCAGTCAGTGGTGAAGAAACGGCGCTCAGTGCAGACCTTGAAGAAAGATGCTCACAAAGATCAAGCAATCTTATGGCACAGGCGCCCCCTTTCCCAGTAGCAGTTTAAATCTGTCACCACTCAAGGGGGTCTCCAGGTGTTCAGCAGCAGCGATGATAGCAAGCAAGGTAAGCAGCCAATCATATTCAAGTATTCCCACAAACAGCAAACCAAGAAGTTAAAAGCGTTGAATCCCTTCCCTTTTAATTTAATTTTCAGATCGTGAGATAAATGATTGATTGGATTAACATAGAAGCTAAAATAAAGATAAGCAAACTTTAAAAAAAGAAATTTCAAACTATGTGGATTTTTTTTATTTTAATGGAGAAATTTTGTATTCCACAAATATAAAATTAGCTTTTCAGGACCAGTGAGGGTGTTTAGCAGCAACTATGAAGTTAGTATACTGTTAAAAACCCTGTTACACCTCATTCTACAAGGTGTAACATTTTCAAGGGTTTTTATAGCGAGACTATAGTGAAAGTTTTTGTCAACTAACTGATTGTTTAGGGATTGCAGTCAGGCAGTCGGGGTATGTGGAACTCAGCAGCGTAGAATCACTGACAGCAACTTCTGGATTTCCATGTTACTCTGCACATGTGCGAACTCCCAAAGTTGTTGTCAGTTTCAGTGGTATAAGGTAGAGGCCTGCTACCCGACCCGATCCCGATGGGACCTGATGACATGTGTCAGGTTCGGGTCGGGTCGGGCCCATCATCCGGGGCCAGCTTTTGGGCTCGTGTCAGGTCGGGCCAAGTCCAGGTCGGGTCTGGTCAGGTCGGGCCGGACATACACGTTAAGTGCTCTGCGGGTAAGTATTAAAAATAAAAAAAACTTACCTGGGCTGGGAGTTTGGGACAAAACTGAGTCTGTGCAGAGCGACTGGCGTCACTATGATGTCATCGCGCATGTGCTGCAGCTTCTTGCAGGTTCGGTGTCAGGAAGGTAAGTAAAGGGATGGTCGGGTCGGGCCCAGTAGTGGCGGGTTTGGGTCAGGTCGGGCGTGGGGCAAAATTGGAGGGACTCGGGTCGGACTCGGGTCCACTGTAGTTCGGTTGGGTTCGGGTCGGGTTCTTTATCCTGACCTAAAGCAGGCCTCTAATGTAATGACCACAAATGCTCACAGTTTTGCCATCACTGCCACTGTAAAATCCAGACCAATGAGACAGGTGGTCAGAGAGATTGCAGGAGTGGCTACAGCTTTTAAGTGCATGTGGTTTTGAATTCGTGTGGTGTAAGAGTCTTCAGCATTTACCACAATGGAGGACTGACGTTCATGCTCCTGTCTAGATTCACTGCCCCGAGCTGAGCAAGTAGAAATTGACTATGCAGTCAAAAGGCCATCTGCATGGGATAAAGTCGTACTACTTGTATTTATAATTCTGCACCTGCTTGCATCAGTGCCACCAGCATCGGCTGCTGTGGACTCACTTGGGGCAGTTTGAACTTTCTGTAATGGTGTATGATAGGCGAGAGCAGATCAGCCGCCAAAAAAACTCTCGCCCCAATTTTCCTTTCTACTGAAGTCCACAAAAAGGAAAATCAGGTGGAGCGTATAAAATGTGGCCAAACAAACTCGTCCAGTTTACATCATCAACAGAAGTTAAAATTGCCCACAGTTTGCTTTTAGATGCAGCATGGACAAAGACGAGAGTGGTCCTAAAGGAAGAGTGCTAAATTGGGGGAAGGCCAACTATACCAAAATTCGGCAGGAGCTGGGGAATGTAGATTGGGAGCAGCTGTTTGAAGGTAAATCCACATTTGACATGTGGGAGGCTTTTAAAGAGAGGTTGATTAGCGTGCAGGAGAAACATGTTCCTGTGAAAATGAGGGGTAGAAATGGCAAGATTAGGGAACCATGGATGACAGGTGAAATTGTGAGACTAGCTAAGAGGAAAAAGGAAGCATACATAAGGTCTAGGCGGCTGCAGAAAGACGAAGCTTTGAAAGAATATCGGGATTGTAGGCACAATCTGAAACGAGGAATTAAGAGGGCTAAAAGGGGTCATGAAATATCTTTAGCAAACAGGGTTAAGGAAAATCCCAAAGCCTTTTATTCATATATAAGGAGCAAGAGAGTAACCAGAGAAAGGATTGGCCCACTCAAGGACAAAGGAGGAAAGTTGTGCGTGGAGTCAGAGAAAATGGGTGAGATTCTAAACGAGTACTTTGCATCGGTATTCACCGAGGAGAGGGACATGACGGATGTTGAGGTTAGGGACAGATGTTTGATTACTCTAGGTCAAGTCGGCATAAGGAGGGAGAAAGTGTTGGGTATTCTAAAAGGCATTAAGGTGGACAAGTCCCCAGGTCCGGATGGAATCTATCCCAGGTTACTGTGGGAAGCGAGAGAGGAAATAGTTGGGGCCTTAACAGATATCTTTGCAACATCCTTAAACACGGGTGAGATCCCGGAGGACTGGAGAATTGCTAATGTTGTCCCCTTGTTTAAGAAGGGTAGCAGGGATAATCCAGGTAATTATAGACCGGTGAGCCTGACGTCAGTGGTAAGGAAGCTGCTGGAGAAGATACTGAGGGATAGGATCTATTCCCATCTGGAAGAAAATGGGCTTATCAGTGATAGGCAACATGGTTTTGTGCAGGGAAGGTCATGTCTTACCAACTTAATAGAATTCTTTGAGGAAGTGACAAAGTTGATTGATGAGGGAAGGGCTGTAGATGTCATATACATGGACTTCAGTAAGGCGTTTGATAAGGTTCCCCATGGTAGGCTGATGGAGAAAGTGAAGGCGCATGGGGTCCAAGGTATCCTAGCTAGATGGATAAAGAACTGGCTGGGCAACAGGAGACAGAGAGTAGCAGTGGAAGGGAGTTTCTCAAAATGGAGACGTGTGACCAGTGGTGTTCCACAGGGATCCGTGCTGGGACCACTGTTGTTTGTGATATACATAAATGATTTGGAGGAAAGTATAGGTGGTCTGATTAGCAAGTTTGCAGACGACACTAAGATTGGTGGAGTAGCAGATACTGAAGGGGACTGTCAGAGAATACAGCAGAATATAGATAGACTGGAGAGTTGGGCAGAAAAATGGCAGATGGAGTTCAATCAGGGCAAATGCGAGGTGATGCATTTTGGAAGATCCAATTCAAGAGTGAACTACACAGTAAATGGAAAAGTCCTGGGGAAAATTGATGTACAGAGAGATTTGGGTGTTCAGGTCCATTGTTCCCTGAAGGTGGCAACGCAGGTCAATAGAGTGGTCAAGAAGGCATACAGCATGCTTTCCTTCATCGGACGGGGTATTGAGTACAAGAGTTGGCAGGTCATGTTACAGTTGTATAGGACTTTGGTTCGGCCACATTTGGAATACTGCGTGCAGTTCTGGTCGCCACATTACCAAAAGGATGTGGATGCTTTGGAGAGGGTGCAGAGGAGATTCACCAGGATGTTGCCTGGTATGGAGGGCGCTAGCTATGAAGAGAGGTTGAGTAGATTAGGATTATTATCATTAGAAAGACAGAGGTTGAGGGGGGACCTGATTGAGGTGTACAAAATCATGAGAGGTATAGACAGGGTAGATAGCAAGAAGCTTTTTCCCAGAGTGGGGGATTCAATTACAAGGGGACACGAGTTCAAAGTGAAAGGGGAAAAGTTTAGGGGGGATATGCGTGGAAATTTCTTTACGCAGAGGGTGGTGGGTGCATGGAACGCTTTGCCAGCGGAGGTGGTAGACGCGGGCACGATAGCGTCTTTTAAGATGTATCTAGACAGATACATGAATGGGCAGGAAGTAAAGAGATACAGACCCTTAGAAAATAGGCGACAGGTTTAGATAGAGGATTTGGATCGGCGTAGGCTTGGAGGGCTGAAGGGCCTGTTCCTGTGCTGTAATTTTCTTTGTTCTTTGTTCTTTGTTCTTTGTTCACCTCAGTCTATTGAAAATATTCATTATTTATACTTTTTAAATATCAATTTAGATGATCCAACAGAGTGAAAAAAGCATTACTATTGAGGTGACATGGTTGTCTCGTTTTGTCATTCCTGCAGCTGAATATTATGCTACTTTGCTCGAGTATTAGGCTCACCACATCCTGTCCCATGTGTAAATAATTTTCATGACAATTAGTCCACTAAGTTGCTGGATTAAGGTCACTAGAAAAATGGTGGGGACAGCTACCTTAAAAATGAATACTTAATTTTCAAAAAAACTCAGCTCCATCTACTTGCAGCTGTATTAAACAGGTGAGGCCACGAAAGTTCTTGGTTGATAAGGAACTGATCACAGATGACAGATATCAGACAGTGGATGGACATCACCATAATGGTCAATACATTCTGACTCTGCTCAGATAAGGGAGAGGAGGATTAACATTAGTCCCAATTTCATCTCCGGGTGTGTTTTCAGCGAGATGGTGGAGGGGTGGGTGCAAGACTCAGCCGCTGCAGAAAATTTAAAAGCAGGCTATTTTAACTCTACAGCCACATTTTATTTTTCCTTCCAGATTCCCTGACCTAACAGGAAACCTGCCCACTTCCGGGAGTAATTTCTGGTGGGCCTGCAGAGGCTTCTTTAAAGTGGGTAGGAACCTCTGGAAGGGAAGCTGAATTCCCATCTGGCTGATTTGACTGTATGAGTAGTGGAGGAAGAAACTGCTGAAAATGATTTGCAGGCAAGAGACATAGTGCACTGAAACCTCCCTGAATGTCCTCATAGAAGAAGTGAATGCGAAGAGGGAAGTTCTGTTTCCAATCATTGCGAGAGGGATCTCTAAACATGATGAGCAGCTGGCCTGGAGAGAGATTGCTGAGATTGTCTGCTTCAAGAGCACCACTCTTAGGACCTGGATCCGGTGCAGGAAGCACTTTACTGACCTCACAAAAGCAGCAAGGGTGAATACATATCTCTCAATAACACACATCAACAGACCTTTCCTTGCTCTGCCAGCATTCTGAACAACACCATCACATCCTTCACCACCCATTACCAGGTCATACTGTACTATTTCTCATTCTCATTCCAAACACAGATCCACCTCTTCTTTGCTCCCTTCACAACAACCACTAGCAGCATTCTCTGCTCACTTGCTACCCTTTGCAAAATCAACAATATCTCTCATGGCTCCTTCCGCATTTACCATTCCAGACATATATTTTCCATTCAACACCTCCAGTTCCTGAATCTGTTTGCTTCTTCTCCCTCTCAGCATGTGCACAACAAGCAGAAGCTCCATGTGTGTGCTTTCCTTTTCAGTAGACAATGACTAATTCTCACCCTCTCTTGCTCCAGAATTAAATGTAGACAGCACAAGGGAGAAGAGTAAGACTTGGGGGGTGGGGGGGGGGGTGGGGGGGGCGGCGGGTGGAACGGTGCAGGGGGCAGCCAAAACTATAAAGGCCTTCAGCTGGAATGCAAGTTCTGGAGATCAGTGGTACCTCCAGAGCTCTCAGGATAGGACATTTTTAAGTCGGGGGCTTCTTTGAACAGGGTCTCTTATTATTACTTAGAATCATTTGCGGCATAGAAGGAGGCCATATGGTCTATCAAGTCTATGCCAGCTCTTCGCAGAGCAATCCAGTCAGTCCCACTCCCTTGTTCAATCTCTGCAGTCCTGCAAGTTTATTTCCTTCAAGTGCTCATCCAGCTTCCTTTTGAAATCATTGATTGTCTCTGCTTCCACCACCACAATCGTCGGCAGCGAGTTCCACTTGTTCATTAACTTCAGAAAGAATGTACATCACACAGCTTGACAACATCAAGCTTCATGGTGATACCTGTCATCTGATACGTTCCAGTCTCTAAGTGCCATCCAACATCTTCAGCCTTTTCTCTGTCCTCTGGATCCTTCTCAACAGCCATAATCCATAGAAAATTTCACTTCAGAGGAAGAGAATTCTTCTGAGAAGGCTCCAGCGCTCGCAAGTGCAGAGGCTATCACACAGGCTGGGTTAGAGACTGTTAGAAGGGTTTGCACGTGGTGATGCACCCAGCACTAGTGAGCAGTAGCAGATGGTGGTGGCAGAGAGAGCCCAGGAAAGAGCTCACCTGAGAGCGAGGTGCTATGCCTGCTCTGCTGAGAACAGAGACAAGGGGCTGAATTTTACGCCACCCCAAAGTGTGGGATGGTGGCGGGGGGAGGGGGGGGGGGGGGTGGAACTGCGTAAAATGGAGCAGGAGGCTATGGGAACCCTTCCTGACCCACTCCCGCCTCCGCTACTACTTTACGCAGGCAGCGGCAGCGAGAAACGGCCCACCTGCCCCAAGCCAATCAAGGGTCGCCCACCCCGCCTCCATGCGGATTCTATGCGTGGCAAGCAGGCGTCCTAGACCCGAGAGAAGCCACCTGCCAAAAGCAGGCGGCTCTGTAATGTCCCGGGGGGGGGGCCCCTCATGATCGGGCACCCTGTGCCCAATGGAATGCCACCCCCGCTACCCCAACCACCCCCAATACGGTCCCCCATCCCCCCAACCGACCACCCTTGACTTGCCGGGGCCCGACCGATTACCCCCAGCGAGGCAACCAAAACTAACCCACCTTCCAGGCTCCCTGGCATCTTTACTTCTCGCTGGGCTGTAGTCCCAGCAGTGGTCACCGCTCCCGGTGGCGCTGCTGAGTCTAGGAGCTGCTGGCCCGCTGATTGGCTGGCAGCTCTATTAGGCAGGACTTCCTACTCAAGCGGGTGGAAGTCCCGCCTCAGAACAATTGAAGCCCGGGGACCCACAAAATACAGGTTGGATCCCCAGGTGAGGCGGAAACGGGTTCCCCACCGACTTTTCAGTCTGTGGCTGGCTCCTGTCCGCCTATGGTTAAGTCCCAGCCAAGAACTTCAGACACCCAGGAGCTATGAAAGGAAAACTGCCTGGCAATATGTTGCATGTTGGTAAGGCTGCCAAAGAGTTCCAACACCATGGCTGATAGTGTAGAGAGGTCCACATATGTTGTTATAACCCAGGATATTAGCAGTCTGTAGTCGACCTTGGAGGGTGTGGTCACCTCCAAGGGCACTGCAGCCAGGCTCTCATCACAAAAATTAACGTTCACATCCATTGCAGCTTTCGTGGAAGCTCTTGTGAGTCAGCTCCAGAATTACAATGACGGTCAGTGGGTTTCCAGTGGGAACAGGGCAGTATGTCAATTCTGTTTTACACAAACAACTGTTGCACTATGGATTGGGTCTCAGTTGACCAATTAAACACTTTCATCAATTGGGTTTCAAACGAAGTCATTAAAGTAAATGTTACACCTGATACAGCTAATAGGATATACTGTATTATGTTAATTATGAACAAGTTGTTAATTGTGTTTAACATTTTGCGTTATCATGGTTTTTGAATGGTTAATATTTGTGGGCCAGGTGCTTCACAGTGTAAGTGTGGTACATTATGACTAATGCCAAAGTTTTTAATGAGTTGTTACCACCCCCTCAACAAGTCTCTTGAAGATCTGATCTCACACCCTACATGAATAACAATACAGTAAATGACATGAATTTTCCCCAGCAGGCTAACAATAGCTACCAAATCTCAAGAAATACCGATTTTATACAGATTTTCTACCTCCGCAAAACAAATGATGTGTGGTCACGGGTTCACCCCCTTGAGTTCCCACACAGCAAATTCCTAATCATAGCTGTTGGCACCATTCCCAAGCACCTAACTGTGGCTTCCTTAAACAGCAGAAACTTGAAAGCAGGTAGACTGCCAACCATTTCTATTGGTTGACAGAATGTGGCCTAAAAAGTTTTGAAATGGTTTGGAAATTGTATCTTTTAATAAGGCGTGGTGAAGCCTTGCAAGAGGCAGCTGGTATGAATACAGTAATGCAATGTTTGGGGACATGGTACTCCAAATCTGTGTCATTGGGGTAAATTTTGAAGCCTTCCTCCTGGCAGAAAAAGGGCAGTAGCACCCATAAATAGTGGGCAATGACCTTGCATTCTGTTGCCGTGCCAATGTTCCTCTGAGCTTACCTCTGGGCAATTGGAACGGCCCCCTGAATCAGGCTAAAGGCAGCTTAGAAGGCTAATGCAGGTCCTAGGGTGTGCATAAGCCGTCGACTGCCATATTTGGACATTGCATGATCATATCAGTATTAGCTGGTGAACAGGATGCCAAAGTTAAGTTTCACTTTATCTTTATGGGATCAGGATCAGCACGGTGCTCTTCATAGCTCCCCAATATCTGGGAGTTAGACCCCAAATAGTGCAATAAAACTAAAGAAAACCCAGTACTTCTATATTTGTTGTGTTACAAAATTCATCGAAATGAGAAATTAAAACATCTGTTTGCTGTCAATGAGGATTCCATAAATAATATTTGAAAATATCTGGATATTAACAATGCTTTTGGTTTCCTGACCACTACAGCCTCTGAATTCTAATGATAAAAGGCTGTACTAACTGATATCAATCTGTCTTTTGCTTATGCTTCCCTTTTTGTGTGGTGCTATTTCTTCCATTTTATACAGTCTTTAGAGGAAGAATTTTATTGCTTACAGAGATAAATACAGCTTTTTTCTGCTTTTATTCCCCGTGCCAACAGTTTTTGTCTACAGAAAAGATAATAAAATCAGGTTTTTCAGTGCAGGAAGAATGGCCTTGTTACTGAGGATAACCAACACAAATCCGAGTCGAAGGTCTGGTGACTTTATGGCATTGGCACTGAGCAAAGGGACATTACTGTTTCTGCACTTCAACACAAGCAACACAGCATATACCCCAGTATAAATCATTTGGTGCACAAGAGGGAACACAGGGACATAGGAACAGGAGTAGGCCATTCAGTCCATTGAGCCTGCCCCGCCATTCAATATGATCATGGCTGATCATCCTTTTTCCCACACAATCCCCATTATCCCCTTAAGTCATTTGTATTTAGAAATCTGTCAATCTCTGCTTTCGACATACTCAATGACTGAGCTTCCACAGCCCTCTGGCAGAGTAAACATGGTTTTGTGAAAGGGAAATCATGTTTAACCAATTTATTGGAGTTCTTTGAGGGAGTTACATGTGCTGTGGATAAAGGTGAACCGGTAGATGTATTGTACTTAGATTTTCAGAAGGCATTTGATAAGGTGCTACATCAAAGGTTATTGCAAAAATAAAAGCTCATGGTGTAGGGGGTAACATATTGGCATGGATAGAAGATTGGCGAGCTAACAAGAAAAAGAGAGTATGCATAAATGGATCATTTTCTGGTTGGCAAGATGTAACGAGTGGTGTGCTACAGGGATCTGTGCTGGGGCCTCAACTTTTTACAATTTATATAAATGACTTAGATGAAGGGACCAAAGATATGGTTGCTAAATTTGCTGATGACACAAAGATAGGTAGGAAAGTAACTTGTGAAGAGGACATAAGGAGGCTACAAGTGTATATAGATAGGTTAAGTGAGTGGGCAAAGACCTGGCAAATGGAGTATAATGTGGGAAAGTAGGAAATTGTCCACTTTGGCATGAAGAATAAAAAAGAAGCATATTATCTAAATGGTGAGAGATTGCAGAGCTCTGAGATGCAGAGGGATCTGGGTGTCCTAGTGCATGAATTGTAAAAGGTTAGTATGCAGGTACAGCACATAATTAGGAAAGCTAATAGAATGTTATCATTTATCGCAAGGGGAATTGAATACAAAAGTAGGGAGGTTATGCTTCAGCTATACAGGGCACTGGTGAGACCACATCTGGAGTACTGTGCAGAGTACTGGTCTCCTTATTTAAGGAGGGATGTAAATGTGTTGGAGGCAGTACAGAGACGGTTTACTAGATGAGTACCTGGAATGGACGGGCTGTCTTACAAGGAAAGATTGGAAAGGCTAGGCTTGTATCCTGGAATTTAGAAGAGTAAGAGGCTACTTGATTGAAACATATAAGATCCTAAGGGGTCTGAACAAGTTGGATGTGGAAAGGATGTTTCCCCTTGTGGGTGAATCTAGAACTAGGGGTCACTGTTTAAAAATAAGGGGTCGCCCATTTAAGACAGAGATGAGGAAAAAAATTTTCTCTCAGAGGGTCTCGAGTCTTTGGAATTCTCTTCCTCAAAAGGCAGCTCAGCCATGAACTTACTGAATGGCGGAGCAGGCTTGAAGGGCCGAGTGACCTACTCCTGCTCCTAATTCGTATGTTCGTATGTAGAGAATTCCAAAGATTCACAACCCTCTAATTAAATAAATTTCTCCTCATCTCTGTCCTAATTAGCTCCCCCCTTATTTTGAAATTGTGTTCCCTGGTTTTAGACTCCCCAATCAGGCGAAATATCTTTGCTGCATCTACCCTGTCTATCCCTTTAATTATTTTGTAGGCTTCAATGAGATCACCTCTCATTCTTCGAAACTCGAGAGAATACAGGCCCAATTTGCCCAATCTCTCTTCAAAGGACAGTCCCGCCATCCCGGGAACAACTCTGGTGAATCTTTGTTTGACTCCCTCTATGGCAATAATATCCTTCCTAAGGTAAGGGGACCAAAACTGCACACAGTACTCCAAGTGCGGTCTAACTAAGGTTCTATACAACTGAAGCAAGACTTCACTACTCCTGTACTCAAATCCTCTTGTGATAAAGGCCAACATACCATTAGCCTTCCTAATTGCTTGTTGCACCTGTATGTTAGCTTTCCGTGACTTATTGACAAGGACACCCAGGTCCCTTTGTACATCTACACTTTCTAATCTCTTACCATTTAAGAAATACTCTGCACATCTGTTCCTCCTACCAAAGTGGATAGCCTCACATTTTTCCACATTATATTCCATCTGCCACGTTCTTGCCCACTCACTAAGTCTGTCCAAATCCCTTTGAAGCCGCTTTGCACCTTCCTCACAACACACATTCCCACCAAGTTTTGTGTCATCCACGAACTTGGAAATCCTACAATTGGTCCCCACATCCAAATCATTGATATATATTGTGACCACCTGGGGCCCAAGCACTGATCCCTGCGATATCCCACTCATCACAGCCTGCCAATGTGAAAATGACCCGTTTATTCCTACTCTCTGCTTTCTGCCTGTTAAACAATCCTTAATTCATGCCAGTATATTACCTCCTATTGCATGTGCTTTAATTTTGCTAACCAGTATATTACCTCCTATCCCATGTGCTTTAATTTTGCTAACAAATCTCCTGTGGGGGACTTTATCAAAAGCCTTCTGAAAATCCAAGTATACCACGTCCACCGACTCCCCTTTATCAATTCTGTTACTGACATCCTCAAAAAACTCCAACAGGTTCGTCAAACATGATTTCCCATTCATAAATCCATGTTGACTATGCCCAATCAGATCATTATTATCCAAGTTTCCATTTATCCTTCAGAATAGATTCTAGCATTTCCCAAAATCTGATGTCAGGCTAACAGGTCTGTAATTCATTCTTTTCTCTCTCCCTCCCTTCTTAAATAGTGGGATGACATTTGCGACCTTCCAATCTGCAGGAACCGTTCCAGAATCTACAAAAGTTTGGAAGATGATCACCAATGCATCCAGTATCTCCATAGCTACCTCTTTGAACACTCTTGGATGTAGAATATCAGGTCTCGGGGACTTATCAACCTTCAGCCCCATTAATTTCTCCAATACAACCTTCTTACTAATACTAATTTCCTTCAATTCCTCATTCCCCCTAATCCCTTGGATCTCTAATTCTGGGAGATTTCTTGTAGCTTCCTCAGTGAAGAAAGACATAAAGTAATCACTTAGCTTCTCTGCCATTTCTCTATTCCTCATTATAAGTTCTCCTGACTCTGCCTGTAATGGATCCACATTTGTCTTAGTCAAACATTTCCTTTTTACGTGCCTGTAGAAGCTTTTACAGTCCATTTATATATTTTTTGCTAGCTTACATTTATATTCGACTCTCCCTTTCTTTATCAGTTTCTTGGTTCTCCTTTGCTGTATTCTAAAATCCTCCCAATCCTCAGGTTTACTACTATTTTTAGCAACTTTATAGGCCTTTTCTTTTAATTTTATACAATCCTTAACTTCCTTTGTTATCCATGGTTGACTGCCTTTACTTTTGGGGTGTTTGTGCCTTAAAGGAATGTATAGTTGCTGTAAACTATGTAATATTTCTTTAAAGACTATCCATTGCCTATGTACTGTCAGACCTTTTAATGTATTTTTCCAATCCACCTCAGCCAATTTGCCCCTCACACCTTCATAATTTCCTTTGTTCATGTTTAACACCCTGGCTTCAGATTGAACTAGCTCACTTTCAAACATAATGTAAAATTCTATCATATTATGGTCATTCATCCCTAAATGTTCTTTTCTAACAAGAATATTAATTAGCCCTTTCTCATTACATAATACTAGATCTAAAATAGCCTGTTCTCTGGTCAGTTTCTCACCATACTGCTCTAGAAAACCATCCCTAACACACTCCATAAACTCGTCCTCCACAGCATTAGTGCTCATTAGGTTTACCCAGTCTATATGCAGACTGAAGTCACCCATGATTACTGTATTACCCATGCCACATGCTTCTCTAATCTCCTGATTAATATCATGTCCCAAACTACCACTACTGTTAGGTGGCCTATAAACAACTCCTACCAATGTTTGCTGCCCCTTGCTGTTTCTTAGCTCCACCCAAACAGATTCCACATTTTGTTCTTCCGATCTGAGAACCTCTCTTACTAATGCACTGATCCCATCCCTTATTATCAGCGCACCACCTCCTTTTCCTTTTTGCCTCTCCTTCCTAAATGTTGAATATCCTTGAATATTCAGTTCCCAGTCTTGGTCACCCTGTAGCCACGTTTCCGTTATGGCAATTAGATCATACTCATTTACCTCTATTTGGGCCTTTAAATCATCTACCTTGTTGCGAATGCTGCGTGCATTCAGGTAGAGTGGCCCTAACCTTGTCTTCTTGGCATTCTGCATTATAAGCCTAGTTGATGTTTGCCTTTGTTTCGCCTGCCTTCGAATGTCACTTGCTACTTTTCTACCTCCTGCTACCAGCTTTACTTCCTTCCAATTTCCGGTACCCCTCAGGTTCCCATCCCCCTGACAAACTAGGTTAAACCCTCCCCAACAGCACAAGCAATCTCCCTGCGAGGGTGTCAGGTCCTGTTAAGGTGAAGCCCGTCCATCTTGTATGGGTCCCATCTGCCCTAGACCCAGTCCCAATGCCTCAGAAACCTGATGCCTTCCCACCTACACCAATTCGCCAGCCACATGTTCCATCGATCAATTCTCCTATTCCTATGCTTACTAGCAATGTGGCACTGGGAGTAATCCTGAGGTTACTACTTTCGAGGTCCTGCTTTTTAATTGCCTCCCTAACTCCCTAAAATCTGCTTTCAGGACCTCATCCCTCTTCCTACCTATGTCATTGTTCCAATGTGGACCACGACCTCTGGCTGTTCACCCTCCCCCCCGAAGGATGTCCTGCAGCCGCTCTGTGACCCTGGCACCAGGGAGGCAACACACCATCCTGGATTCACATTTAGTGCCGCCGAAACACCTATCTGATCTCCTGACTATTGAATTCCCTATCACTATTGTTCTTCCACTCTTCTTCCTCCCCTCCCGTGCAGCTGAGCCCCACCCGTGGTGCCACGGGCTTCGCTCTGGCTGCACTCCCCTGAGGAACCATCGCTCTCACCAGTATCCAAAATGGAAAACCAATTACGAAGCAAGATAGACTGCCTGGTTCTCTTAGATTGCCTGGAGGTCACCCATTCCGTCTCTACCTGTATGCTCCTAACCTGCAGTGTGACCATTTCCCTAAATGTGCTATCCACATAGTACTCTGCCTCGAGGAAGGACAACAGTGACTCCAGCTGCCGCTCGAGTTCCGAAACATAGAAACATAGAAAATAGGAGCAGGAGTAGGCCATTCGGCCCTTCGAGCCTGCTGTGCCATTCATTATGATCATGGCTGATCATCCAACTCAGTAACCTGTTCCCGCTTTCGCCCCATACCCATTGATCCCTTTGGACCCAAAAGCTATATTTAACTCCTTCTTGAAAACATACAATGTTTTGGCCTCAACTGCTTTCTGTGGTAGCGAATTCCACAGGCTCACCACTCTCTGGGTGAAGAAATTTCTCCTCATTTCAGTCCTGAAAGGTTTACCCCAAATCCTTAGACTATGACCCCTTGTTTTGGACTCCCCCATCATCAGGAACATTCTTCCTGCATCTACCCTGTCAAGTCCTGTTAGAATTTTATAGGTTTCTATGAGATCCCCCCCTCACTCTTCTGAACTCCAGCGAAGAAAATCCTATATAAACCCGAAGCTCAAGCTTCTACAGCTGGTGACACTTCCTGCAGATGTGTTCATCTAGGACACGTGGTGCGTCCATGACGTCCCACATACCACAGGACGTACATTCCGCTTGGCTGAGCTGACCTACCATAACATAACTTTAAAAACTTTGTATTAGAATGAGAAGTAAAATAACTTACCAGTTACTCGCCAATCAACTTCTTCCCCTGTGGCGGAGAGGCAGCTACTGGAGGCTGAAAAAACGTAGAAGAAAGAAAGAAAGGAGGCCCTCCCTCATGCACCAAAGTCCCACTTTACACGCAACTTTATTTTCTTCTTAATTTATAGTTCCCCTCCTTACGGCCTCCCTGAATTACCAAACTCCCTTAACGCTCTGTGCCCTCCAACAGCACTCAGTGCAGAGAAGTAGCACTGAGAGTCCCCTCAATTTATATCAGGTCATATAAAGGCAAGGGAATACCAAGTTGATCAAAATGAGTTGAGAGTGGATGGAGCTGAATCCCGTATTCCAGAAATGTCATTGATCCATAAGAATTTCACTGTAGTGTAAATGGCTATTTCGAGAAAAGGAGTCAAGACTTTATGCAGTAAGTAGAAGGTAGGGCTTTGACAGAATGCAAAATATGATCCAAGGACTATTTCATGGATATTTCCGAGGATGAGATTGTCAATCACATGATTGACATTTTCATTTTTTCATTTTACTTTATTTCTTATTGGTTCTATTCCCAGGTTCATTCTTCCATTGAAGTCTTTCATTTCCTTTTGACCTTATCTTTCCCTGATTTTATTTGATTCCTTATTGCTTTTGATTTTTATTGCTTTAATTTCTCATGTTTTTGCTGCTGATTTTTTGTGTTGTCATTATTGTACTTTATCCTGTCCTTCAGATTTTCAATGTTTTCACATTTAGATGTCGTGATCCCTTCCCCAAAAGAATGCTCAGTACCTTGGGTGCAAAGGTTAGAAAAAAAAGGGTGAAGACCTGGGTCTTCACCATTTGACGTGGCCCCAGAAGATTCAGAGCTTTCCTCACAGTGGAGTAGATTTGGACTTGCAGTAGATACAGGCCAGTCAAAGCCATGCTAATGAAGCAGGAGAGGGTGATGCTCCTACCAGCAGTATGGAGGGAACATCAGAAAAATGTGCACTTTAGCTCTTTCTTTTGACTCGTTTATTCTTTTCCCTTTTTTAAAAATCATTTGCTTGTCTTTTTTTTCCATTTACACCTTTCTTTTGGCTTGTTGTGAGGGTAAAAATTCTTCTTTTCTTCACATTACCTATTTTCTACAAGTCACACAGCTACCAAGGTGAACGATGGATAGCCAGAGATTAGTACCTAAGCAGCTGAAGGCTCAGCTACCAATGGCGGGGTGAATGGCATTGTTTGGAATTAGAGAAACAGGGAGTTTGGGGCTTTAGGGCTGAAGGAGGTTACAGAGATAGGGAGGAGTGAGACTGCAGTGAGATTTGAAGACAAGAATTTTAAATTTAAAGCATGGGGGAACCAAGAGCCAATATGGGTCAGGGAGAACAAGGATGTTGGTTGAGCAGGACGTTTGTGAGGGATAGGATATGAGCAGTAGGGTTTTGAATGAGCTGGAATTTATGGAGGCTTAAGAATGGAAGCCCACATGAGGATCACTGGAGTAATGCATCTGGAGATCATGAAGGTATACATAAGGGATTCAGTGGTGGATGGGCTGAGTAAATGGGCTAAAGTAGGTGATGTTACGAGGTGGACATAGGTAGTTCTTGTCATGGAGCAGATATGAGGTTGGAAACTCAATTCTGGATATAGCAGGACATTGAGGTTACAAAGGCCAGGATTTTGCATTGAGAATAACGGTAAGGCTCTTAACCCTCTTTATCATTATGGAGTAAATCGGACATCAACTTCCGGAGTGCACACATGGGCTGTTAAATGTGGAAATCTGGAAGTCACTGTCCAAGTTACTGTGCTCCTTGACAGACTGCACAGTAACAGTATTTCATTAAAAGACTGGCATTGAAATCCACTAAACAGGCCAAAAAATGTTAGGAATAAAAACAGAAAGGGCTGGAAATATTCAGCAAGTCTGGCAGCATCTGTGGAGAAACAGACTTGACGTTTCAAGTTGGATATGACTCTTCTTCAGAAAACATAGAGCTGGTATAGTCAGGAGTAAGTGAATTTTAACGGTGGCATAAATCATAATTACTGTCAAATAACCGTCCTGGTCCTGAAAATTTAATTTTACCAGCGTGCCTTCATGAATTTAATTAGTGTCGGAGATCATGGCAGGAATGGGTTTTTTAACTCAGCCACAGCAATAGCATCCCGCTTCTGGGTTTCCCGACCAATCACAGAGTGCAGGCCTGATGGTGACCTGAACCTGTCAATAGAAAGAATTCGATTTAAAGGGACCCTGGCAGCAGTCAGAATGGCTGCATTCCAGAATGATTCCTGAAGCTTCAGCAATAACAAGAATGGAAGGGCAATGCGGGAAGGCTGCACCCCCAGTTCTCTGGCTCTTTCCAGGAGGTTCTGCTGCAAGCTGCAACGGCCGGCAGAGATGTATTGTTCTCTGCAGACGGGAGGAAGAGACCAACCTCTCAAACCAAATAGGCATGGCTGGAAGTGGCTGACAAAGTGAGCAGCAGAAGTGTGGTCCCTATCAACTGGATTCAGTGCTTCGAGAGGTTCAATGACCTCATGAGAGCAGGAAAGGTGAGTGACATCCCACACTCTGATTTCGCCAGCATTCCTCAGCACAGCACACCCCACAACTCCATTCATTCCTCTCTCTCCAGATACCTCCTCACATCCCCATTTGAACAACCACCACTGACACTTACCCATTTCTTATTGCAATTTCATGCCTATCCCTCACAGTCACCATCCACAAATGTTCTCGTTCCATTCTCTACACACATTCCACTTTCACACTCATAATCCTCTGCTTTCTCCCACTCCAGGAGAAGACAGCCCAAAATTCCAGGGAGGGACAGCAAACCGGGGCTGGCCACCCTGACCACTGCAGAAGAGGAGGCCTTGGCGATCAGCAGGGTGGCAGAGTGCATGGTCACTGGCGATGGAGAGATGGGAGTCTTCCAGATACCTGGTGACAGAATCAGATATCACACTATCACATGGCACTGAAGTGTTCCTCATGGTGATTTATTGTCACCACTAACTGAAATGTGAACATTTGCACAACATTGACCTTTTACCCTTTCCCCATGTCAATTCTAATTCATGCCTTTTATCTCCCACAGGTCCTTCAAGCGTGACACAGGAGCTGAAGTGGACAGAGGCTGAGGATTCTTTGGAGGAGGTTGCACACTCTGAGGAAGCACTGTCACACAACTTATGTACACTCTTCACCAGCGCAGATACACACCTTGATGGGTCCTCCACGGGGGTTACCTAGGATGTCACATGGTTATGCGCACGTAACAGGTGAGCAGGAGCAGGTGTTGGAGACAGGGTCAGCAGAGGATAGTCTCTGTCAGAGGACGCAGGACACTCCGGGCTCTGCTCAGCTGGACACAGATGCTGAGCCTCAGAGGCCAACCAAAAAGAGGACAATTCTGGAGCAGAAAGAGAAAATGTGCGAAGTTCTGTCAGTCTTTCCAGAGGCAGTGCACACCATTGGAGAGATTGGAGGAGTCCCTCTTGAGTACGAGTGCCGATGTCTCAGCCCTTTGCACTGATGTCCACTTCCGTGGAAATAGCAGCCACATACATGGAGAATCAGACGCTTGCTGGTTACCATTGAAGGGTGTCCCAAAATCTGTCCAGGCACCTGAATTGCATCTTCAGAAACCCAATGACTTGCTCAATGAACACTCTTGTGCACTTGTGGCTCTGGTTGTACCTTTCCTCTGCATCAGAGGTAGGGCTCCTGACAGGTGTCATCAACCATGTGCTTACAGAGTAGCCCTTGTCTCCAAGGAGCCACCCGCTGAATCTGCTTGAAGGTGTGAAGACCTGTGGGAGATGTGATTGCCTCAGAATGAAGGCATCATGACAACATGCATGAAAACCTGTCGGTGGTAACATACTAGTTGAACACAGATGGGGTGGAATCCCTTCCAATTAACAAAGGCTGCTGGTTGATCTGAGGGTGCCTTTATTGCCACGTGTTTGCAGTTTATGATTCCCTGTACCCGTGGAAACCCAGCCACTGCAGCAAAAGCAAGGCTTTCTTTCTGACTAGTCTAATCAGTTGGAAAGCAGACTTAAGTTGCAGCCCTGGCAAACATGATATCGGTCACCTGGGAGATGCACTTGTGCACAACAGATTGCGAAATCCTGCAGATGCCACCAGCAGATCCCTTGCAGGAGCTGGAGGACTGTGGTGACCTTGACAGCCACTCGCAGTGTGTGCCCACTTATTCCATAGGGAAGGAGGACTTGTTCCAGGAGGCTGCAGGTGTCAGCAATGACCTGCCATGAATGTCTCCTGAGTCACTGTTGCTCAGTGTCGAGAAAGCTGATCCTCCACCTGTGCTGGAGGTATCACCTTCTTTGAGCTGGAGCGGCAGGTGGCTGAGAAGAAGGCTGCTGGTCCTGGTGCTGTTGGTGTTGCTGGTGCTGCTCCACTTGTTTCTCATCAGAGGTCCAAAGTAGAGCTGACAGCAGGGAAGTGCCAATCAATGTGTGTAAAGTCCAAGATAGCAGAAATGACTTCCAAAATGTTGGAAATTACCTGTAAAGCAGAAAAAGCACACTCTCAGAACCAGTCCTGTGAGCACAAGCCTTTCACCTTAGGCAAGGGAGCAGCTGTGCCTTTTCAGTCTTAAAAGGTTTTTAAGTCTGTCAAGTCCATACAGTGATGAATCCCCGCTGTGCTCTCACATTGTTGACCCTGGTGAGTTTCATGCAGCTTGGGAAACTGAGTGCTAGCTGTTAAAGCCAGAATGTTGGATTAAAGTCAAAATTAATTGCCTCTTAACATATTTAAAGGTCAGATCTGACATCTGAATGCACCACAGTAAAAGTCAGAAGTTAAGTGTGATCATATTGGGTCTTGGACACGCTGATATGTTTGCGGGATTTAACCACCGCCGCCACGCGCATCTGAACCCGCCCCTACTTGCCAGTTAACATTCTGCTCTATGCATTTCAGTGAGGATTCTTCAGTCTGATTGGTTGAGGAGCCACACAGTTGGTTGCCCTGCTGACAAATATGACAGATCCCTTGTAAATGGTGCTGCGCTGGAATAGACACCCAATGACAGCAAGTTGACGCCCCAAAGATCACAAGAAAGATCAGTGGGAAGCTGTTGGCATGATGAATAGTAAGCACTGTTCCTTCGCCACTAACTGCAAAATCCATCTAGGCCAATAAGTCTGGTTCAGTTCTATACAATGCCCAGGGAGTGGTTTGGCATCAGTGGCAAGGGAGTGGAGTTAGTGGCAGCGACAAAGATGATGAGCTGAAGAAAGGCAATACTCATCTAAGCCTGTTGTGGAAGCAGTTTGACAGCAGAGACAGTGGAGGGATTGAGAGAAATCAAACGGAGCTGAGTGTCATTGCCATACTTGTTGAAGTTGACTGCATGTTTGTGGATGATGCCACAAGGGGCAGCATGTAGATGAAGGGCAGGGAGCCAGATAGCGATCATTGGGGATTTCTGGAGGTGGTTGTTCTAGGCTAGGAAGAGAAACCATTGATGAGATGCTTAGGCTATGATCAGATAGGTAAAAGTGGAACCAAGTGTGAGAAGTCCCACAGAGCTACATAATGACAAAGAGGTGTTGGAGGAAGATGGAATGATGATTGTTTTGAAGACTTCAGAGAGGATGTGGAAGGATAATGCACAGTCACAGTGAATGTTAATCATGACTTTGGTTCAGCCTATCCTGGTGTTCTGGGAGGGGCAGAAGCTGAATTGGAGGGATTCAAACAGGGAGCTGCTGGGATGGGCAGCATGGAGCTGGGAGGCAGCAATATGTCAAGATAATAGAGAAAAAGGAAACAAGGGGAAAGCACAAGAACAAAAATGAAAATTAGAAGGCAAGAACCAATCAAAACTAAACATTAAAAAACAAGATTGGTCAGGAAATACAATGAAGATGGCATGAATGACAATCCCTGTCAACCTCTAGAAGTGCCCATTTGTGCAGCTTTGATATAATGGAGAGGAATTAAATATTCTGTATGATGTGGTTCTAATAGTTGCAGGTGTATCATGCACTGTGCAAGTGGAGCAAAAACCTACTGCAACACAAGTGATATTCAAAGACAACTGAGCATTAATCAGGAATCAATTCACAACTTAACTTGTACCTTCACTTTTCAATGGCACTAATACAACAACAATACCATGTTTTGTGTTGTAAAATGTATTGGCCTCGTCTTAACAGTAAAGAATGGGTTTCTCCTGTCAATCTTCTCTAGTCAAGGGAAAAATGGTGAAAACTGATAAAATCAACTGGGTCACAATAACCTCCTAGCTCACAATAATCTGAAGTGCACCTGATGTCATTAAGTTTTGTATTGCATTCATCTGATTTATTGCAGCTGCTTATACTTCTGAATGTGTACAACATGAATGTTTCCCACTGTACCAGTGTTTGTGGGGTTGAGGGGGTGCGGGGCGGGGGGAGGGTGCTGGTGTGTGGGGGGGGGGCGGGGTTTGGTGGTGGCAGTGGGAATTTAACTCTCATCTGGATTCTAGCATGAAGCCCCAATTTCAGTTAGATTCCTGCCTGCTCACGGCATAATGAAGCCAAGGTGATTTTAACTGCCGGGCATTATTGATAGGCCTTCTATTGACTGTATCTGACTCACTGAAATTGAACTGTTAACATTTCCTACACATATAGGAATAGTGTGTGGTGTCCTTCAACTTTAACAAACGGACATTGAGAATTGCAAATTCTTCACAGAAGAAATAAAGGCAATTAACTATTCGACTGCCAACTAGTTGAGGTATTAATTGTTTCCCTAGGTCAGCACTTAAGTTTACAGTGCATATTCAAACCAGTACTACTGATCAGGGGGCAGGTTGTTCAACCTTGCCCGTCTAAGAGCGAAGTCCAAAGTACGGAAAGTCCTCATCAGAGAACTCCTCTTTGCTGACGATGCTGCTTTAACATCTCACACTGAAGAATGCCTGCAGAGTCTCATCGACAGGTTTGCGTCTGCCTGCAATGAATTTGGCCTAACCATCAGCCTCAAGAAAACGAACATCATGGGGCAGGATGTCAGAAATGCTCCATCCATCAATATTGGCGACCACGCTCTGGAAGTGGTTCAAGAGTTCACCTACCTAGGCTCAACTATCACCAGTAACCTGTCTCTAGATGCAGAAATCAACAAGCGCATGGGTAAGGCTTCCACTGCTATGTTCAGACTGGCCAAGAGAGTGTGGGAAAATGGCGCACTGACACGGAACACAAAAGTCCGAGTGTATCAGGCCTGTGTCCTCAGTACCTTGCTCTACGGCAGCGAGGCCTGGACAACGTATGCCAGCCAAGAGCGACGTCTCAATTCATTCCATCTTCGCTGTCTTCGGAGAATACTTGGCATCAGGTGGCAGGACTATATCTCCAACACAGAAGTCCTTGAAGCGGCCAACATCCCCAGCTTATACACACTACTGAGTCAGCGGCGCTTGAGATGGCTTGGCCATGTGAGCCGCATGGAAGATGGCAGGATCCCCAAAGACACATTGTACAGCGAGCTCGCCACTGGTATCAGACCCACCGGCCGTCCATGTCTCCGTTATAAAGACGTCTGCAAACGCGACATGAAATCGTGTGACATTGATCACAAGTCGTGGGAGTCAGTTGCCAGCATTCGCCAGAGCTGGCGGGCAGCCATAAAGACAGGGCTAAATTGTGGCGAGTCGAAGAGACTTAGTAGTTGGCAGGAAAAAAGACAGAGGCGCAAGGGGAGAGCCAACTGTGCAACAGCCCCAACAAACAAATTTCTCTGCAGCACCTGTGGAAGAGCCTGTCACTCCAGAATTGGCCTTTATAGCCACTCCAGGCGCTGCTTCACAAACCACTGACCACCTCCAGGCGCGTATCCATTGTCTCTCGAGATAAGGAGGCCCAAAAGAAAGAACTACTGTCATGCAATAATGTAACGGAGCTGATTTATTTTTAAACATTAGCATTAAAGTACAAATCTGAAAAACTAAAATATGATGATCCGAAAATCAGCGTAGAAATGTGGTAACTGGAAGGAAATTTAAGCAGGGCCCAGTTAATACAGGTAACGGACCCTTTTCACACCTTTCAGAGTTTCTGTAGCACTTGGAGCTAGGTACATGATATGAGTAGGAGTCTTATGACACCATGCAAATCAGGCAAACATGTTATACAACGTATTTCCCTTTATTCACATCTGTGCATCCCTGTCATTCAGCTTTGATAAGGACCTCAAGAGGCATTTAAAATTAAAAAGGCAAGATTTCCTACTGTGAGCAATTGCAGTGATCAAATATAGTACAGAAACCAGTCTATTTAAAAGTGGGCACTTTTATTTTCCTTCAATTAAGTGTACGGCACAGAAGGGCCACTTGTGCCATGTCAAGCTTCTGCAGTGAGTTTTCACCCTTCCTCCTGAGGCAGGCATCCCGGTTGTACTATAAATGGTGCGGGTGCCCACCCTAAATATGTAACTTCTTTTGACCTCAGAAAGCAGGTCTGGGTGAAGGAACACATCCATGGGTAAGCACAAGTTCCATCCATCCCAGATGCTCCTGCAAAATCCCTACTGCAGAATTTCTGACCTCATTTTACTGAAAATTAAAAAAAAGTATTTTGCATGTACCTGTCCTGTTATCCTTATCTCTTGATATTCATTTTTTGCTATTCTCTCTCTCTCTCTCTATTATCATGCAGGCCCCCACCTGCCAAGGATGAGGCATTATTAATTTCACCACATGGACTTTAAATTTCAAATTGTTGCTGGGAAGAAGAGAAGGCCTGTGACAAGAGGTTGCCAGGCCCCTGGCTGGAAAGACATTTTTGCATATTAACAGACAGTGCATGGAACAAAGGAGCTATCCCCTGCTCCAATACAATCCACAAATAGACATGGTCAAACCAGTTAGTCACATGACTAACCTGCCTGGCAGTCTGTTTTTGTTAAACTGTAGAGACAGCGTTTGAACTGGCAGAAAGCTGTTTGCTCCTGGATTGAAAAGACCTCTTTGGCTGGCTCGTCACAGCCTCTCCTGTCTGCTCTCATCTCTTTCTCATGAACCAAGAGGGAAAAGTCTCCTACATTGAACAAGGTTTAAGAAGAACACTGGGCCCCAACGAAAAGCAAGACCTACTTACAAGCAAGGACTCTACAGCGAGCTTGAAGCACAGTAACAAAAAAACACTCATCAGATATTGCCTCAAACTTTTCCACTTTATTTTCTTCTGCTCTTTTCTGTCTCTATCTGCATGTGTGTATCACGTACGCATGCTAATGTGGGCGCATTGTGTATCTGTAGGCGTCAACCAAATTAGAGTTTAAGTGTAAGTTTAATAAATTTCAATCTTTCTGCTTTAAACCTAAGAAAATCTGTGTTTGTACTGGGTTTTTTGCCTTATAATTGGAAAGCGGTGAACAAGAATTCACCAAGGGGGAGCTAAAAATATGGTGTGTTTAAAATTAAACCCTGTTACGGTAAGACCAGGTGAAGGCTGAAAGGGAACCCTAGACCTCTTTCTCACCTGGTCGTAACACTATCCTTTTTACGTTTAGCCCTGTTTCCAACTTTGTTCTAACCTTCGCATCTTCAACTTACTTTTTCCCTTCTGATTCCACTGTACATTTTGGAGGTGAAGGTAACTTTGTAAAAACTGGTATTTGATTCATTAAAAGTTGGCTTCAAAGTCCAGTTGTCACCCAATCATAGGAAATAGGAGCAGGAGTAGGCCATTTGGCCCCTTGAGCCTGCTCCAGCTTTCAACTAGATCAAGGCTGATCTTCTACCTCAATGCCATTTTCCCACATTATCCCCATATCCCTTGATCTCTTTAATATCTAGAAATCTATCGATCTCAGTCTTGAATATACTCAATGACTGAGCCTCCACAGCCCTCTGGGGTAGAGAATTCCAAAGATTCACCACCCCCTGAATGAAGAAATTCTTCCTCATCTCAGTCCAAGATGGCCTACCTCTTATTCTGAGACTGTGTCCTCAGGAAACACCCTTCCTGCATCTACGTGTCGAGCCCTATAAGAATTTTGTATGCTTCAATGAGATCACCTCTCATTCTTCTAAAGTCTGGAGAATATAGGCCCAGTTGCCTCAATCTCTCCTCACAGGACAATCCCACCATCCCTGGGATCAGTCTGATGAACATTTGTTGCACTCCCTCTTTGGCAAGTATATCATTCCTTAGGTAAGAGGACCAAACCTGTACACAATACTCCAGGTGCAGTCTCACCAAGGCTCTATACAATTGTAGCAAGATGTCTTTACTCCTGTATTCAAATCCTCTTGCAATAAAGGCCAACATACCATTTTCCTTCCTAATTTCTTGCTGCACCTGCATGTTAGCTTTCAGTGACTTATGAACAAGAACACCTAGATCCCGTTGGACATCAAAACTTCCCTTTATCTCACCATTTAAGAAATATTTTGCCTTTATGTTTTTCCTATCAAAGTGGATAACTTCACATTCTTCCACATTGTAATCCTTCTGCCATATTCTTGCCCACTCACTTAGCCTGTCTAAGGCCCCTTGAAACTTTTTTGCATCCTCCTCACAACTCAGATTCCCTCCTAGTTATGTGCCATCAGCAAACTTGGAAATATTACATTTGGTCTCCACATCCAAATCATTGAAATAGATTGTGAATAGCTGGGGCCCAAGCATTGATTCTTGCCGTACCCTACTAGTCACAGTCTGCTAACCTGAGAATGACCATTTATCTCTGTTTTCTGTCTGTTAACCAAGTGTCAATCCATGCCAATATATTACCCCCAATCCCATGTGCTCTAATTTTACTTTCTAACCTCTTGTGTGGGACCTTATCGAAAGCCTTCTGAAAATCCAAATACACCACATCCACTGGTTCCCCTTTATCTATTCTGCTAGTTACATCCGCAAAAACTCCAACAGGTTTGTCAAACATGACTTCCCTTTCATAAATCCATGCTAACTCTGCCCAATCCTACCATTATTTTCAAAATATAATGTCCTTTATGACAGGTTCTAGCATTTTCCCTACTTCTGATGTCAGGCTAACAGGTCAGTAGCTCCCCATTTTCTCTCTCCCTCCTTTCTTAAATAGTGGGGCTACATTTGCCGCATTCCAATCTGCAGCAACTGTTCCAGAATCTTTGGAAGATAACAACCAACTTAACCAATATCTACAGCCACCTCTTTCAACATCATCAGGTCCAGGGGATTTATCAACTTTCAGACCCATTAATTTCTGCAGTACTACTTTTTTACTAATACTATTTCTTGCAGTCCCTCATTCTCGCTAGTCCTTGGTACAGTGGTATTCCTGGGAGGTTTTTTGTATCTTCCTCCGAGAAGACAGACACAAAGGATGGAATTTTATTGCAGCGGGGGTCTCGACATTGGGGGAAACTGATGCCGAGTTCCCCACATTGCCTCTTGTACGGAAGACCCACCGAACTTAGTGCCAATCAGGCACTTAACTTGACGGCAGCGGGCCTTCTGTAAGATTTAAGACCCCGTTGCAGGAAGTCCTGGCCTTGCAGAGCTGCCGGCCAATCAGAGGCTGCAGCCACTGGAACCAGGCTCAAGGTAGGTCAGGGCGTGAGGGGTCATGGGAGGTGGGGTCGTTGGGGGGGCGGGGGGGAAGGGGGTTGGCAGCAAGGGCAGGGGGATGGCCTTCAGCGGGCCCCCCCACCCCTTCCCAAAGCCATGTCCCTCGTTCAGGCACTAAGTGCCTTTGAATGAGGGAGACCCCCACCCCTTCGCAGCTGGGAAGCAGCCCACATGGTTCTTCACGCCGCGCTTCCCGTGCGGCAACAGGGCCACCCACTGCATGGATAATTGCAGCTGTGGTAGCAAGAGGAGATCAGGAATTAATTACCCAGTTAAGGGCCTCAGTTGGTGGTGGGGCGGGAAGGCCGTTCACAGGACTCCCCACCCGGCACCATCCCAGCCAATTCTATGCTCTCCCAACCTCCAAACCCACCATGGGGGAGAGCATACAATTCCACCCAAAGTATTTGTTTTGTTTCTCTGCCATTTCCTTATTTCCCATTTTAACTTTTCCTGTCTCTGCCCGTAATGGGCCCACATTTATCTATGCTAATCTTTTTCTTTTTACATACCTACAGAAGATTTTACAGTCTGTTGTTATGCTTCTTGCTAGTTTACTTGCATATTCTATTTTCTCTTTCTTTATCAGTTTCTTGGTCCTCCTTTGCTAAATTCTAAAATGCTCCCAATCCTCAGGCTTACTACCTTTTTGGCAACTTTATAAGCCTCTTCCTTTGATCAAATACAAGCTTTAACTTCTCTTGTTAGCCATGGTTGGATCACCTTTCCTGCAGGGTTTTTGAACCTTAAAGGAATGTAAATTTGTTGTAAACTTTAAATTGCCTGTCTACCATCATACCTTTCAATGTAGTTTCCCAATCTACCATAGCCAATTTGCAAGACCCTAGTTCCGGATTGAACAACATCACTTTCAAACTTAATGTAAAATTCTATCAGATTTTGGTTACTCTTCCCTAGGGGCTCCTTTACAATAAGATTATTAATTAGCTCTTTCTCAATGCACAATGCTAGATCTAAAATAGCCCGTTCTCTCGTTGGTTCCTCAACATACTATTGTAGAAAACCATCTCATATACATTCCAGGAATTCATCCTCCACACATTAGTGCTAATTAGGTTTACCCAGTCTATATGTAGATTGAAGACCCAATGATTACTATATTATCCTTGTTACATGCACCTCTAATTTCCTGATTTATATCATG
The DNA here is from genome assembly GCF_036365525.1 of Heterodontus francisci. NCBI lineage: Eukaryota > Metazoa > Chordata > Chondrichthyes > Heterodontiformes > Heterodontidae > Heterodontus > Heterodontus francisci. The sequence continues at coordinate 211,285,078 of NC_090371.1, read as the reverse complement.
CCCTATATTACCACTGCTGTTTGGTGACTGATAAACAACTCCTACCAATGTTTGCTGCCCCTTGCTGTTTCTTGTCTCCACCCAAACTGATTCTACATCTTGATCTTCTGATCTAAGATCTCTCTCGTTAATGTGATGATCTCATCTTTTATTAACAGTGCTACCCCACCTCCTTTTCTTTTTTGCCTATCCTTCCTAAATGTCAAATATTCTTGGACATTCAGTTTCCAACCTTGTTCACCCTGAAGCCAAGTCGCCAAAAGAGAAAGGCCTAAAATAAATGAGAGAGTCATGCCATAGACATGGCCGTATCAATGTCTCATGCATTTTTCAGTGTCAAAGGCAGGAAAAGGGCTGCTGAATATCAACACATCTGCATACTCTATATTCCATAATGCCTTGACGAGTAAACTCCTCTGCAGCGCTTGAAGGGTTAATTCAAACTGACTTTCTCTCTTCTAACCCTATCCTAATTTGTTAAGTAACTCTAAAGCATTTACTTATCTGTTTCTTCTTCCACCCAGCTCCCAGCTTAGGGTTGAAACAAGTCCCAAATAATGTTGTAGCCTTTGGTTTATAAAAATATACCAAAATCGGAAGAAGCTACACTGACCAAATATCCTAGTTAGTGGCCCTCAGAGGAGAACAGCACCCAGACAAAAACCTCATCTAAATAACTATAATGCAACAACAATAATATACATCTTTAACACAGGAAGATGCCTCACAGTGCTTCACAGAAGCATAATTGGACAAAGATCTACATCAAGCCAAAGAAAGAGATATTAGAACAGGTGACTAAAAGCTTGTTCAAAGAGGTAGGTTTCAAGGAGGGTTTTAAAGGAGAAGGAGAAGCACAGAGTTTTAGGGAGGGAATTCCAGAGCTTTGGATCTGGATAGCTGAAGGCATGTCCGCTAATGGTGGAACAAAGTGAATGAGGGTTGCACAGGAGGCCAGATTTAGAGGAACACAGAGTTCTTGAAGTGTTGTAGGGCTGGAGGAGGTTACAGAGACAGGAATGTGCGAGGCCGTGGAGGGATTTGAACATGAGGATCGGAATTTTAAAATCAAGGTGTTGGCGAACTGAGAGCCACTGTGGATCATTGAGCACGGTGATGGATGACCAGGACATGGCATGGGCTAAGATATAGGCAGGAGAGTTCCGGATAAGGTCAGGTTTATAGAAGGTGGAAAATGGGAGGCTGGCAACCAAGGCATTGGAATAGTTGCAACTAGAGGTAACAAAAGCACAGATGAGGGTTTCAGCAGCAGATGAGCAGAGGCAGGGGAGGATGTTATAGAGGTGTAGATGGTCTTTGTGATGAAGAGGATATGTGGTTGGCACATCAGCTCAGGGTTAGATAGGAGGCAGAATTTGCAAACAGTCTGGTTCAACCTGAAGCATTAGCTCCAGTTATCCAGGCTGTATTCTTGCCGAATCACTCCTCCATTCAACGTTTGAGGCAATGGTCAACAAAATGGGCAGCATCAGCAGGAGAGTTTGCAGTAGCAATTAGTCAGCACATTAGTATTGTGACAACTATTTTAAAGCAGTGTACAACAGCTTCCATGTCATTTGTAGAGAGGCTACACTTCAAAATCTTACTAACGTGTTACTCCCCACACCAACTATCCCTCAACCCTGCTCCCAACGTCCCACATTAGTTAAATTCCAGGCCTTAATTTCCAATGAATATGTATCCTCCTTATTCTTCCGATCAAAATGTACTACTGCACACTTCTCTATATTGAAGTTCATCTGCCAATTGCACACGCTTCATTTGCCAAATTAGACCCTGCATAGCAAGATGAACTAAAAACTAGCTTCTCTGCTTTACCCCACCTGCTCTATTGTAACAAATGTACCGCACTGTTAAAGGCGCCATCATAAAGATGAGATGTTAGGTCAAAATACCATTCAGGTGGGCATTAGCAACCCCATGGCACGTTTTTTTAAAGAAGACCGGGCAATTCGATGACCAATATCCTCCCTCAAACAACATCCCTAAAACAATTTCCCTGGTCATACTTCTCATTGTAGAATATGGTTCTTGGGTTTACCTGAATAACACTAATCACTGCAGTTCAGTGTAATTCATTGGACTTTGAGACATTTCTGGGAGACGTATTCCCTGAAATTTGGCAACACTGCGCCTGTTTACAAGTGTATAATTGCAGCCAAAGTGTCATAAGCAGATGCAAATAAGGGGCCTAACGTCTGTTTTATGTCCTTTTTAACAGATTGGTCTGCCCTGAACGTAGCTGACACAATATTGTCTGCACCAGTAAAACCAAGTCTCAATGTGGCCTAATTAGTGGTCCTACATGGGACTCTCAATCTCCGCCTCAACTGCCCTCTCAATCACCACCCCAACTGCCCTCTCAATCTCCACCTCAACCGCCTGCCCAATCGCCACCTCGACCACCCTCCCAATCGCTGCCTCGACCACCCTACATGGGACCACTGCAGGTGGCCACCTAAGTGGTAAGGAGTACTCGTCCCGTCTCCACTGCGGACGATGCCAGCCATAGTGTGCCCTCCTCCCAAATGTTGCGTCGACTGCCCTCTCAATCGCTACCTCGACCGCCCTCTCAATTGCCACCTCGACCACCCTCTCAATTGCCACCTCGACCGCCCTCTCAATTGCCACCTTGACCACCCTCCCAATCGCCACCTCGACCACCCTCCCAATCGCCGCCTCGACCACCCTCTCGATCACCGCCTCGATCACCCTCCCAATCACCGTTTTGACCACCTTCTATCGTCACCTCGACCACCTTCCCAATCGCCGCCTCGACCACCCTCCCAATCGCCACCTCGACCACCTTCTCAATCGCCACCTCGTCCACCCTCCCAATCGCCACCTCGACCACCCTCTCAATCGCCGCCTCGACCACCCTCTCTCTCGCTGCCTTGACCACTCTCCGGATCGCTGCCTCGACCGACCTCCCAGTCGCCACCTCGACCATCCTCTCGATCACCGCCTTGATCACCCTCCCAATCGCCACCTTGACCACTTTCTATCGTCACCTCGACCACCCTCTCTATCGCCACCTCAACCACCCTCCCAATCGCCACCTCGACCACCCTCCCAATCGCCACCTCAACCACCCTCCCAATCGCCACCTCAACCACCCTCTCAATCGCCACCTCAACCACCCTCCCAATCGCCACCTCGACCACCTTCTCAATCGCCACCTCGACCACCCTCTCAACCACCGCCTCGACCACCCTCTCAACCACCGCCTCGATCTCACTCCCAATCACCACCCCAACTGCCCTCTCAATCTCCACCTCGACCGCCTGCCCAATCGCTGCCTCGACCACCCTCCCAATCGCCACCTCAGCTGCCTTCCCACTCACCACCTCGACCACCCTCCCAATCGCTGCCTCGACTCCCTCTCAATCTCTGCCTCGACCACCCTCCCAATCACCATCTCGACCGCCCTCCCAATCGCTGCCTTGACCACCCTCTCGATTGCTGCCTTGACCACCCTCTCGATTGCTGCCTCGACCACCCTCCCGATCGCTGCCTCGACCACCCTCCCGATCGCTGCCTCAACTGCCCTCTCAATTGCCACCTCGACCACCCTCCCAATTGCCACCCAGACACTGTCACATTCACTGTCCTGACCCTCTCTTTATGTGATAGGTGTCTGCAGCTCACTGGTCTGATGTAAATGAGACCGAGACTCAATATTGGCTGGCCTCAGGCCTTGCTGATTCAGCAAATTGTTCAATCCCTGTGGCCAGTTTGTGCCAACCTGTCGGCATGAAACAATTTCTGGGCCACAATGAGATGTCAAATAAATTCCTTCCAAATTGTTCTGTCCTCTTCTGACTCTCAGACACCCACACTCCATGACGGAAAGACATAATTTATATCTATTTTCTCTTTCGTACTTGGAGCATAAAAGCTTTCTAAAAACTATACCGCCTGGCGAACAAGTGAGTTCCCATTCTGTATAATGTAGTTTATTCTTGAAAACTGCCTCAGATTCACATTTGAATGAAGAAACCCACAAGTGGTATAAATGCCTCACATGATTCACTGCCATAGTTTTTAATATTTGTTAAAACTCATCACTCATTGTTTTCTGATTCCATGTAATTATATAAAAAAACTCATTATAATGTAACGACTGATATGGATATGCAAGGAATGTGCACAATAGAGGAATATCAAGTGCAACTGATATCCACTCACATTTCCTCTCCATTATGTCTCAAGTACATCCACTTAGGGAGTGTAATAATAAAATCAGGTTCAAAAACAAGAAATGCTGGATTCACTCAGCAGGTCTGGCAGCATCTGTGGAAAGAGAAGCAGAGTTAACGTTTCGGGTCAGTGACCCTTCTTCGGAATAAAATCAGGTTGTCGTATCCGAAATTCATAGGAACTGACATTCCATAAACTTCCAGTGCCCTCCTGAAGGTGGGCAGAGGAAGAGCTGGAAAATCAGACAAAACCAGATCCACTGGGCCCTGACATGGGAATTTTCTTATTGAGGGTGGAGCCTGTGCCTATGGCAAACGAGGCTGCTGATGAGACAGGGACTGCCATGGTTGGGAGTTTTCATAGATCCGGCCTGGGATATGCTTTATGTTGGATTGTCAGCCAGACTGTCCAGAAGGAAGAGGCATACAGGCCTTACAGTTGGCAAAAGTATTTACCATATTGGGTGCCTAGGCTTCTATCCTGACAGGTCTGTTACAGATGTTTACTTTTTTTTCTGCTGTCTGTTGGCAAGGGTGCTTCTCTGGGCATGGCCTGGAGTTTTGAGTGAGGGGCCAACATCTGGCCTGGTCAGAAATAATGCACTTTGTGATCTCCTAGAGCAGGTGGGTGGCCTAGATGTGCCTATAGTGTTGTGGGCGCCTACCAGCTTCATGCTAATTGGGTGCTCTCCCTCGACCACAAATATGCCAATGGAGTCACTTCTGGAGGCAAGGACAACCTTGTGCTGGATTGTGGACTGTAGAATACTGACCTCGAAACTCCCCAAATCTGAAGTTCAAATATTAATAAGATAGAGAACAACCCTACCTAGTTTCTCAGTACCATTAAGCTGGGGAAAAATCGTCTGGGTAAAGCCCACATGAAATCCACAACAACAAAGCTGAAGAGGTTTACAACCATTATCTGAACCCCAGCCTCAAAGAAAGTTTTTCTTGTTATTTGTAATGGGGTCTGAAAGAGCTCACTGCCAAGCTGCTAATAGTCTCAATAATGATGAAACTGACCTGAAAAGCTTGCTCAGTGTATGTTATTGGAAATACAATTTGGATAATGTGCTTGCTATTGTGCATTTTATACAGAATTTGAAATGCCTTGAAATTGTCATTTCCAATATTAATGAATGCTTTAGCACATTCACATAAAAAAAACTTCAATGTATGTGTAACAAATTTCACACTGTGCAATTTCAAGACACAGGAATTTAAAATCAATGTAAATTAACATAACCCAAAACAATGGAAGTAGCAGTTGCTGGTAGTGCCCTGTCATAACATGAGCAGGTCTTGTACTGGGAAACCCATGGGGTTATCATATATACAAAATGTGTGAGCCAATACTGATAAAACTACAAAGAGAGAAATGAAAGCTGGGGACAGAAACAAAAAGGGGAGTTCTAAACCCCCCAGGATGGGTGGTAGACGGTCAGTGTGGGGGAGAGGTGATAAAAATTCAAAAATTTGTAGCCTATCCCAACCCACCTCCATTTCCAGTATTAATGGAGGTGGGTTGGTGGGGTAAGCAACTAACCTGCTCTCCAGTCGCAGGTCTGTCATTTTAATATTTTAATGAGACTGCGTGCCTCAAATCTAACTACAGTTTTACTTTGAAAGCCTTTGGGCTCGGAAGACCTGGCTGCTGAAAGGATACATCAAGTAAGTGCCTTTGTAGCACTGCGTGCAGACCAGGAGGAGCAGAAGTTGTTCTCCCCCACCGACCAACCCCCCTCCCAAGCAAACCTGCTTCCGTCCCCACGATCCCTCAACAACTCCCCCTTCCCCACATCAGACCCACCTACCACACCCCTGCAATCAGATCCCCTCCCCCGCCCACCCCCTCCATGCCCATTCTGGCTCTCCCACCCTCCATGGATGAATAAAGACATAAGGGAACATAGAGCATGATAAGAAAGAATACAAAGAGATTAGGAGGGAAGTCAAAAAAAATTAGTAAGGTAAAGAAGAACTATGAAATTAACTTATCAAGGTACATAAAACAAAATAGTAAAATATTTTACAGGCACATCAAATAAAAGAAGGACGACTGGAATAGGAATAGGACCATTAAGGGATAAACAGGATAATGCCATAGATAACGATAGAGAAATGACAGAAATATTAAATAATTATTTTGCTTTGGTATTTACCAGAGAGATAGAATGGGAAGACAAGACATTGAATGAGAAGATGAGTAATGAGATAAGTGCATTTAAAATTTTAAAAAGGGGATGCATTGAATAAACCAACCAAACGCAAAAAGCATAAAACCCCTGGTCCTGGTGGATTGCATCCATGCATTTTAAAAGAATCTAGGAAAGTGATAGCAGAGGCATTACTACACATATTTAATAATTCATCAGGAAAGGGGGCCTTTCAGAGAATTGGCTGATAGCTAACGTAATTCCTATATTTAAGAAAGGGGACAGAACATGCCAGCTTATAGACCATTATAGACCAGCCAGCTTAACATCAGTGATAGGAAAAATAATGGAATCCCTACTAAAGGAGAGAATAGAAGAACATCTAGAAAAGAAAAAGAAAATAATGAATAGTCAGCATGTATTTCAAAAAAGAAAATCTTGCTTGACCAACCTTATTCATTTTTTTTGAGGAGGTAACAGAGAAAGTAGACAATGGTAATGCAGGAGATGTAATTTATCTGTTTTTTCAAAAGGCCTTTGATAAGGTGCCCCATAATAGACCAATGAATAAGGTCAGAGAATGTGGAGTCAGGGAGTTAGGCAGAATGGATTGCTAGCTGGCTTCAAGACAGAAAGCATAGAGTGGGAGTAAAGGGTAGTTATTCAGAGTGGGTGGCAGAAAGTGAGAAGTGGTGTTTCATAAGGATCTCTGCTATTCTCAATTTACATTAACAATTTGAACTTTGGAATCAAATATTTTTTTCTAAATTTGCAGATGATACCAAATTTCCAGGTGGTGGGGGGTGGGGGGGGAGATAGTCAGTACTGAGACTGCAACAAATTACAAGAGGACATTAATAAACTTGCAGAATGGGCAAATAATTGGCAAATGAAGTTCAACACAGATAAATGCCAGGTAATACATTTTGGTGGGAAGAATAGGGAGATCACTTATTACTTGGAAGGTGAGAGTCTGGGAATTGAGGAGCAAAGGGATCTCGGAGTAGAAATACACCAATCACTAAAAGTTGCGCCAAAGGTTAGTAAGGTCATAAAAGAAGCAAACCAAACCTTATTTTTACAGGGATAGAATTGAAAAGTAGGGAAGTTATGCTAAACCTGTATTGAACCTTGGTTAGACCCCGCTATCAACATCCTGGGGGTTACCATTGACCAGAAACTGAACTGAAGCAGCCATATAAATACTGTGGTTACAAGAGCGGACCAGAGACTTGGAACTCTGTGGCAAGTAACTCACCTCCTGATTCCCCAAAGCCTATCCACCATCTACAAGGCACAAGTCAGGAGTGTGATGGAATATTCTCCACTTGCCTAGATAAGTGCAGCTCCACCAACACTCAAGAAGCTTGACATAGAGAGGATGTTTCCTCTTGTGGGGCAATCTAGAACGAGAGGTCATAGTTTTAGGATAAGGGGTAGCAGATTTAAAATAGAGATGAGTAGAAATTACTTCTCTCAAAGGGTTGTGAATCTGTGGAATTCACTACCCAGAGCGCGGTGGATGCCAGGACATTGGGTAAATTTAAGGAGGAGATAGACAGATTTTTAATTAGTAATGGGTTGAAGGGTTATGGAGAATGGGCAGGAAAGTGGAGTTGAGGCCAAGATGAGATCAGCCATGATCGTATTGAATGGTGGAGCAGGCTCGAGGGCTGAATTGTCTACTCCTGCTCCTAGTTCTCATGTTCTTATCATCCAGGACAAAGCAACTTGCTTGATTGGCACCCCATCCAACACCTTAAACATTCATTCCCTCCACCACGGACACACAGTGGCAGCAGTGTGTACCATATATAAGATGCACTGCAGCAACTCACCAAGTCTCCTTCGACAGCACTTTCCAAACCCATAACCTCTACCATAGAAACATAGAAAATAGGAGCAGGAGTAGGCCATTCGGCCCTTTGAGCCTGCTCCACCATTCATTATGATCATGGCTGATCATCCAACTGGGCAGCCTGTTCCGGCTTTCGCCCCATATCCTTTGATCCCTTTCGCCCCAAGAGCTATATCTAACTCCTTCTTGTAAACATACAATGTTTTGGCCTCAACTGCTTTCTGTGGTAGCAAATTCCACAGGATCACCACTCTCTGGGTGAAGAAATTTCTCCTCGTCTCAGTCCTGAAAGGTTTACCCCGTATCCTTAGACTATGACCCCTGGTTCTGGACTCCCCCACCATCAAGAACATCCTTTCTGCATCTACCCTGTCAAGTCATGTTAGAATTTTATAGGTTTCTATGAGATCCCCCCTCACTCTTCTGAACTCCAGCGAATATAATCCTAACCGACTCAATCTCTCCTCATATGTCAGTCCCACCATCCCAGGAATCAGTCTGGTAAACCTTCGCTGCACTCCCTCTATAGCAAGAACATCCTTCCTCAGATAAGGAGACCAAAACTGCACACAATATTCCAGGTGTGGCCTCACCAAGGCCCTGTATAATGGCAGCAAGACAATTGCAAGCTCCTGCACTCGAATCCTCTCGCTATGCAGGCCAACATACCATTTGCCTTTTTTACTGCCTGTTGCACCTGCATGCTTACCTTCAGCGACTGGTGTACGAGAACACCCCGGTCTCGCTGCATATTCCCCTCTCTCAGTTTATAGCCAGATAATAATCTGCCTTCCTGTTTTTGCTACCAAAGTGGATAACCTCACATTTATCCACGTTATACTGCATCTTCCATGCATTTGCCCACTCACTCAACTTGTCCAAATCACCCTGAAGCCTCTCTGCAGCCTCCTCACAACTCACCCTCCCACCCAGTTTTGTGTCATCTGCAAATTTGGAGATATTACATTTAGTTCCTGCATCTAAATCATTAATGTATACTGTGAATAGCCTGGGTCCTAGCACCAATCCCTGCGGTACCCCACTAGTCACTGTCTGCCATTCGGAAAAAGACCCATTTATCCCTACTCTGTCCCTACTTCCTGTCCACCAACCAATTTTCTATCCATCGCAATACACTAGCCCTAATCCCATGCGCTTTAATTTTACATGCTAATCTCTTATATGGGACTTTGTCGGAAGCCTTTTGAAAGTCCAAATAAACCACATCTACTGGCTCCCCCTCATCAACTCTACTAGTTACATCCTCGAAGAATTCTAGTAGATTTGTCAAGCATGATTTCCCTTTCGTAAATCCATGCTGACTCTGGCCGATTCTACCACTGTTCTCTAAGTGCCCTGCTATAAAATCTTTGATAATGGACTCTAGAATTTTCCCCACCACTGACGTCAGGCTGACTGTTCTATAATTCCCTGCTATCTCTCTACCTCCCTACCTCCCTAGAAGGACAAGGGTAGTAGATACATGGGAACACTACCAGCTGCAAGTTCCCCTCCAAGCTACCCACCATCCTGACTTGGAACTATATTGCTGTTTCGCTGTTCCATCACTGTCGTTGGGTCAAAATCCTGGAACTCCCTTCCTAAGTGCACAGAAATAAGAGAAAGATATGCAAAATGATGAGAAGAATAAATAACTAAAGTGAATTACGTAAAAGAAAGACACAGAAAGAAAAGCATGGGTGAAGGAGAGAGAGGCAGAATCAGAGAGGATGAAAAATAGACCGTTTTAAAACAAAGTGAGGAGTAAATTTCTGGTGATGATTTTCCCCAGATACTTTAGGCACTAAAGAGCCTCCAAGGTGGGCAGTTCAAGAAGGCAGCTCACCACAACCTTCTCAAGGGCAATAGGGATGGGCAACAAATGCTGCGACGTTCACATTCCATGAAAGAATTTAAAAAAGCACACTTAGAGTATTGTGTGCAGATAGAGGTATTGAATACAAAAGCAGGGAAGTTATTCTGACCTTTATAAAGCTCTGGTTAGGCCACAATTAGAGTATTGCATCCAGTTCTGGTCACCACACTTTAGGAAGGATGTGAGAGTTCTTGAGAGGGTGCAGAGGAGATTTACCAGAATGGTTCCAGGGATGAGGAATCTTAACTACAAGGTTAGGTTGGATAAGCTGGGCTTGTTCTCCTTGGAGCAAAGGAGATTGAGGGGAGATTTGACAGAGGTGTATAAGATTATGACAGATTTGGAGAGGGTAGACAAAGAAAAGGTGTTCCCATTAACTGAGGATCGGGGGATACAGATTGAAGGTTTTGGGCAAGAATTACAGGAGGATGTAAGGAAGAACTTTTTTAAACAGTGAATGGTAATGACCTGGAACTTGCTGCCTACGAGAGTGATGGAACTGGAGACGATGAACGATTTCAAAAGGAAATTAGATGGGCACTTGAGGGAAATAAACTTAAAGGATTATGGAAATAAAGCGGGGGGAATGGGATTGATTGGATTGCTCTACAGAGAGGAAGCATGGACTTGATGGGCCGAATGGCATCCATCTGTGCCATAAATGACTCGATGGGCTCAATTTTATGAGCCCTCTGACGTCAGGGGTTGTAGCAGGGGGCCCTGGAAAATTCTTCCGGGAAAGGCCCGCCATGGCCCCCAACACCAATAAGGCCCCGCCACATTTTACCGGCTGCAGTGAAGCCTTGGTGCGGTCGGTGGTGGGGCCTTTATTTCAATATTAAAATTAAGTTAAACACATGCAAATTAACTTATTTATTTAGAGATACAGCACTGAAACAGGTCCTTCAGCCCACCGAGTCTGTGCTGACCATCAATCACCCATTTACACTAATCCTACATTAATCCCATATTCCCTACCGCATCCCCACCTTCCCTCAATTCTCCTCCCACCTACCTACACTACGGGCAATTTATAATGGCCAATTTACCTATCAACCGGCAAGTCTTTGGCTGTGGGAGGAAAGCAGACCACCCGGAGGAAACCCACGCGGTCACAGGGAAAACTTGCAAACTCCGCACAGGCAGTACCTAGAATCGAACCCAGGTCGTTGGAGCTGTGAGGCTGCGGTGCTAACCATTGCGCCACTGTGCCGCTTATCTTGTCCCGGCGGCCATCCTACGCCAATATTTTGGCCGCTGGCCGGAACTCGTGCGCCTTCGGAACTCCGTGAGGAGATCCAAGGCGTGACACTGGTGGGGAGGTGGTGCAGCAAAATTATCAGGGTGGTTGTGGGGGGGGGAGGAGCGTGGAAAACACTTTGTATTGGTTGAGGGCATGTCGGGAGGGGGTTGAAGGGCAAAGGTCTCAATGTTCGGGAGGCAAAGTTGGTGATGGGAAGAAGAGCTTTTTAATGTGTCTTAAATACATTTAATGGTCATGGGGGGGTGGTGGTGGGAGAGGGGCTTCGATCAGTTAATAAAGTTTAAATTTGAATTTGCCTTCCATGTCCCTTTAAAAATTAAAATTGCCGGTAAGGGCTTGCAGCCCTTTAAAAATGGTGCCAGCGCCTGTGCAGTGGCGCAGGCGCCATTGCTGGGGACGGAGTGGCCGCCCCCTCTATGTCATCGGAGGCAGCCGCTATGCCCCCTCCGTTTAAATGAGTCCCCATGCGAAATATTGGGGGGGTTCAGCGATGGCGCATCCGTGCGAGCAGACCGCCGAGATCAGAGTGTGCAGCCGCAGTTTGCGGCGCGCTCATAAAATTCAGTTCTATGACTCTAAAGGATATAGAGGCACTGGAAAGGGTGCAGAGAAGATTTACAAGGATGATAACAGAAATGCATGGGTATACAGATCAGAAAAGGATGATCAGGCTAGGTCAGTTTCCTCTTGAAAAAAGGCTGAGTGGTGACCTATGATCTTTAAAATTATGAAAGGTCTTGTTAAGCGTGGATACAGACAGAACATTTCCACTTGTGAGGCCATCAATATAAGATAATCACCAAGAAATCCAATAGGGAATTCAAATGAAACCTCTTTATCCAAAGAGTGGTGAGAATGTAGAACTCGCTACCACAGGGAGTGGTTGAAGTGAATAGTATAGATGCATTTAAGCAGAAGCTAGACAAGCAGATGGGGGGGAAGGAAATAGAGGGTTATGTTGATAGATTTAGATGACAAAAGATGGGAGGGAGCTCAAGTGGAGCATAAACACCAGCATGGACTGGTTGGGCTGAATAGCTTGTTTCTGTGCCATATATCCTATCTAATCCTATGTAATCCTCTGATCTACTCACAACCCTGCTGATGTACGCTCTGGCTCTGCCCCAATCTACTCACGGCCTCCCCGATCTCCTTTCTGGTGGCCCCTGATGTCCTTCCAGGCTTTCTAAAACTCCCCCAACTCACAATCTCTCCCTCTCTGGCTGCAGTCTGGTTCTGCAACTCTTCCGACAGCAAGGCAGCTTTTTCAATCTGGCTGGCTGCTAGCCCCAGGAAATGGCGTCAAAAAATGCAAATGATGACAGGACCTCCGGGAAACCTGCATTTCTGGGTTTCCCTGTCGCTAGACCTCCCCTCCCACCCGCTTTCACAAAAATATCAGGGCCATAATATTGTTGGGGTAGAGATGGAGAATAATGAAGAAGCCAGCCTGAAGAATCATTCAGAAAGAAGAGAAATAGGAATGCAGCTAAATAGAAAACCAGTGATGATGGATTTATACAGAGAAATAATAAGTAAATAAAATCAAAATGGAGAATCACTGGTTTTCTATTTGCCTGCATTCCTATTTCTCTTCTCTCTGGATGATTAAGCAAATGAATTTGTGAATAGGAATGGAAAGAGATACAATAATAGAAATAAGAGAAAGATATGCTAAATGATGAGAAGAATAAGTAACCAAAGTGAATTAAGTAAAAGAAAGACACAGAAAAAAGATGGGTGAAGGAGAGAGAGGCAGAATCACAGCGGATGAAAGACCGTTTTAAGACAAAGCGAGGAGTAAATTTTTGGTGACCATTTTCCCCAGATACTTTAGGCACTAAAGAGCCTTCAAGGTGGGCAAAATGGGGTCTTAAGCAGAAACGCCAGTTTAACACACATTTAGCACATGGTACCATCTTAGTCAAAGAGATGAAGCTTGCAGTAGGACGCTACCTGGTATCCATAGGCAGCTGAATCCCACTTAAATTGCTGTTAGTACTTATTAACAAGTCTGCATAACATTTTGGTGGTTAGCACTTGACCTAATGCCTTCTTCCAACAGTCCCAGCTGATTGGGAGTAAACTAGTTATTGCAGAAAATTTCTGGTGCTAGTTAAAGGTATATCATCTTTTATAGTTCACTTGCTGCTGGAGGTTTGACAAGGACTTTTGAAAAACATGAGGAGACTTTCTGGGACACTATGTCAAGATTTCACCAATGCTCCATCAACATTTATTCTGGGAAAAGAGTAACTGCTGTGCTACTCTGTCTTATTGGACACCCTATAGAAGTCACCAGGGGAAAATGAGTGCCTGAAAATTGGCATCTTGCTAAGGGAGCCCCCTCGGTCTGCAGGAGGATTGGAAGGATCAGATGAGGCTAGGCAGAGCAATACCAGCTGCTGCAGGAAAGAGGGACAGGAGGGACAGGAGCGGACCCGTCCACCATGCAGTACAAGACTTCAATCCTCCACCAGGACCTCCAGAACATGAAGCTGTCAATTAACACCAGCTCCAGACACTTTGGCAGGTCTGTCTACTGCAAGAGAGTCATACTACCTGGTGAGCGAACAATCCAAAACAAATAGCGCTGTCTCCTTCTCGCAGACACGTAATCAAGTTTTTAAACAGTTACATCTTTTTGTAGAAAGAGGCTATAAATGCTTCTTTGTTAAATTCTTTATCCCTCAATTGACTAATTTCCAGATCAAACAGGCAATTGCAGCCTTACTTTCCTGGCTGTGGTAACAACTGTGAACAATAAAGTAAGTAAGTTTCCCCACCTACCCCTCCCATATCCAGTCTGTGGCCAGCTGCAGTTTCTGTAGATGCAAAGACATCAGAGAAGAAAGGGAACTCAAAGACACTCTATTTACAAAGCTACAAGCCATTGATGGATATATTCAACAGACCAGCTTTGCTCTCAGTCAGATTTTTGATAGGAAGTCATAGTAGCTTAAGAATATTGTTAAAACCAAAATACTGCACCATCCCAGAAAGGCAGCACCACCAAGACCAGGCTCGAAACAAAATACAACCAACAGTGACTTGCAGTTATGCAGTTTTTAACATTAAGAGCATCCCATTGGGAACAGTAAACTTGGTCAAAGAGATGGAAGTGAAGAGATTTAGGGAGGAATCACAGAAAGCAGGACACAGACCTTTGAAGACTTTACCAACAATGATGGGTGAAAGGAGGTGAATGCATAAAAGGTAGGGACAAAGGCACAGAGAGGTTGGGAGGGGATATAGAGCTGAAAAAGATTGCAAAGATAGAGTGGGGCAAGGCTGTGGAGGGCTTTAAAGATAAGAACAAGAATTTCAAATGGAATGCATTGCAGGGCCAGGGTGATGGGCAGGTGGAACTTGGCGCAAGACAGAATGCATGCAGCAGAATTCAGGACAAATTCAAATCTATACAGAGTAGAGGATGGAAGTGCAAGCAAGGCAAGGAGTTGATGACGGCCATGTATAAGGGTTTCAGCAGAGAAGGGACTGAAGTTGCGGCAGAGGCAGGCAATGTTCCAGTGGTAGAAGTAATTGATCTTTCTGAAGGAAAAGATATGGGGACTGAAATTCAGCTCAGGGTCAGAGTCAAAATTTCAAAGGGTCTTGTTAAGTCTGAGGCTACTGCCAAGGAAGGGTGTAGAATTGGTGCCAAAGTAATGAAGTTTGTAGTGGAGTTAACAGAGTTTGCAGTGGGAGCTGAAGAAGATAGCTCTGGACTTCCTGATGTTAAACTGGAAGAATCTGTGAATTAGCAAAGACTGGAAGTCATTCAAGCAGTGTGAAATCACAGAGGTAGTTGAGGGGTAAAGGAAGGTGGTAGTGAGATAGAACTGGGTGCCATTAGCAAACACATGGAAACTTATCTCATCTTATCTCCTGGCTATGGAGGAAGACTTTGAGAGCCAATAGTTAAATAAGGAACAGAAGGGGGCATCACAAGAACACAAGAAATAGGAGCAAGAGTAAACCATATGGCCCATCGAGCCTGCTCTGCCATTCAATACGATCATGGCTGATCTTGGGCTTCAATTCCACTTTCCTGCATGCTCGCCCTATCCTTTGATTCCATGAGAGACCAAATATCTGTCGATAAAATGCATCATACGCAATAATTCAAGAAGAAACCTTGGTAGTAGTGTGTTTTGTGTCTCTGTTGTTCATGAGCGCAAAGGAAGATGGCTGTGGTCGTGGGAGGTCAATCATCTCAGCTCCAGGCCATCACTGCAGGAGTTCCTCAGTGAAGTGTCCTAGGCCCAACCATCTTCAGCTGCTTCATCAATGACCTTCCTTCAATCATAAGGTCGGAGGTGGGGATGTTCATTGATGATTGCACAATGTTCAGCATCATTCGTGACTCCTCAGATACTGAAAGCAGTCCGTGCAGAAATGCAGCAAAACCTGGACAACATCCAGGCTTGGGCTGATAAGTGGCATGTAACATTCACGCCACACAAGTGCCAGGCAATGACCATCTCCAACAAGAGAGAACCTAACCATCTCCCCTTGACATTCAATGGCATTACGATCGCTGAATCTCCCACTATCAACATCCTGGGGGTTACCATTGACCAGAAACTGAACTGGAGTAGCCATATAAATATCATGGCTACAAGAGCAGGTCAGAGGCTAGGAATCCTGCAGCAAATAACTCAATTCCTGACTGCCAAAGCCTGTCCACCATCTACAAGGCACAAGTCAGGAGTATGATGGAATACACTTGCCTGGATGGGTACAGCTCCAACAACACTCAAGAAGCTCGACACCATCCAGGAGAAAGCAGCCCACTTGATTGGCAACCCGCCAACAAACATTCACTCCTTCCACCACCGAAGCACAGCGGTAGCAGTGTGTACCATCTACAAGATGCACAGCAGCAACGCACCAAGGCTCCTTAGACAGCACCTTCCAAGCCCGTGACCTCTACTGCCTAGAAGGACAAGGGCAGCAAATGCATGGGAACACCACCACCTGCAAGTTCCCCTCCAAGTCACACACCATCCTGATTTGGAAGTATATCGCCGTTCCTTCTCTGTCGCTGGGTCAAAATTCTGGAACACCTTCCTAACAGCACTGTGGGTGTACCTGCCTCACATGGGCTGTAGCGGTTTAAGAAGGCAGCTCACCACCACCTTCTCAATGGCAATTAGGGATGGGCAATAAATGCTGGCCTAGCCAGCGATGCCCACATCCCATGAATGAATTAAAAAAAAGAGAATGGGTTGGATGAAGAAGTCCTAGTTGATCTCATTTTTTAAAATACTAATACTATAATCTTCCCATTACAGCTTTAATATCCACCTACTAAGCCCTTGATTTGAAGTCTTATCGCTGACAATCCAATGTCCTCTCCCTACTGAATTGGTACATCAGTCGCATTATGCACTCAAGTTCTGGTTTTGGCCTTGACATTACAAATATCATAATTCATGAACAAGAGAATAACAATCGAGCTAAGCTGACTCTCTCTTGTATGGTGGGCAGGAAAGCGTTGTTGCCCACCAGGCCCTTGTCCTTAATTTCTTTTCCTCTTCCAAGTTGGATGTCTGATGTCTGTCTCAAATATTTGTTCCTTCTTGCACGGCTGATTCTTCTGGGCCCTTAAAACCATGTCAAAGACCTTTCCTAAAGTAAATTTATGACTTGCTGTCCTGGTCTAAACCACCCATTCCAATATCAAGCTTGAATAGGATTCTCTAATGGTTCTTAGCTTGGGTCTTGCCATCCTCACCACAACACATTTTTTGAGATTACTGATGACTTGTTGAACCTTACTTGGCATGTTTGACTGTTATAAAACCTCTATTGGTGTCTGTAGTAGTAATAATACAACAGGATAATG
Source organism: Heterodontus francisci (assembly GCF_036365525.1). Lineage (NCBI taxonomy): Eukaryota > Metazoa > Chordata > Chondrichthyes > Heterodontiformes > Heterodontidae > Heterodontus > Heterodontus francisci. The sequence continues at coordinate 211,267,850 of NC_090371.1, read as the reverse complement.
TGATGGTAACCGCTTCTTCATTATTTTAGTTTCTTTCTTGTTTACTTCCTTTCATGATATAGCCATTTAATTCATAAATTTTCAAGAAATAAAAGTTAGAAGCTCGCAAATTCCCATCCATTCTAACCCAACAATCATCCTTCATTTAAAGCTCATCTCAGAAACCCCACTACACTACACCAGACTGACTTGTTTCCATTTTCTCCAGCAGCCATTCTTATCATTTCTGTGAAACATATTGCCAATTTAATACCAAATTTGGAGCAGTTTTGTGCTGTGGGCCCATGCCCAATAAGAACATAGGTCAAGAATGCCTAAATTAGAATTCTTGCAGCCACTGTAGTGAGACTTGCTTTGCATCAGTATGGGCTGGAATTGAACTAAGGTTGGAGGTGAAAGGACAGCCATCAACTCATCAAACCTCTCAGTGCTGCCTTTCTACAAGAATTTAGTTCTGCAGCTCATCAAAGTTTTTGTTCAGAAATCAAGCAACCTTGGGAAATGCAAAGATATTTGAAAAATGTAGAAGTTCATATGGAAGTTATGGATTTTTTTTTGCTGTTCACAACGCTTTTGCTGACTGGATACAATATTTCTCAAATTGTTGCTTTTTCATCATGAAGAAGTCCAGAAAATCAGTCAGTTACAGAACTACTAAAGGGATCTAAGGATACAGATTCACAAATCTTTAAAAGTACCAACACAGATTAACAAAGCCATAAAAAGCGCAAAGAAATCACTGGGTTCATTTCCAGAAGAACAGAATTCAAACGCAGAGAAGTTATATAATATAGAACCTTGGTTAGACCACACTTAAGCAGTACTGTGCACAATTCTGGCCTCCAAATTACAGAAAAGATATAATGGACCCGGAGAAAGCACTCAAAAGAGTTACGAGGATGATACCTGAACTGAAAGGATACAACTATCAGGAAAGATTGAACAGGCTGGGGCTCTTTTCTCTAGAAAACAGAAGACTGAGAGATGACCTGATAGAGCTGTTTAAAATTATGAAAGGCTTCGATAAGTTTGACGTAGAAAACATGTTTGCACTTGTGGTGTCGTTCAAAACTAGGAGCCATAAATATAAGACAGATACTAATAAATCCAATAAGGAATTCAGGAGAAACTTCTTTATTCAAAGAGTTGTTAGAATGCGGAAGTTGCCACCACATGGAGTGGTTGAGGCAATTAGCATAGATGCATTTAATGGGAAACTAAATAAGTGCATGAGGGAGAAAGGAATAGAAGGATCTGTTCTCTCCATTCCCTCCGCGACACCCTGGTCCACTCCTCAGTTACCCCCAACACCTCCCTCCGTTCCTACAGCACCTTTCTAGGCAAGCTCAGGAGATGCAACACCTACCACTTTACCTCTCGTCTCACCATCCAGGGCCCCAAACATTCCTTCCAAGTGAAACAACAATTTACTTATACTTTTTTTCTATTTAGTGTACTGTATTTGCAGCTCACAATGTGGTTTCCTCTGCAGTGGGGAGACTAAACGCAGATTAGATGACCGCTTTGCATAACACCTCCGTTCAATCTGCCAGCATGACCCTGAGCTTCCTGTTGCTTGTCATTTCAATTCTCCATCTTGCCTTAATCAAAACTTTTCACTCTGGTAAAAGCTACATGAAGCTGTCCATGGATAAAAACAAGCCTGGGAATCTAAAAACAAATTTTGTCATGTGTCTGGCCTTGTGACTTGAATATGGAAGTCGAATTGGAAATTGTTTTCTCCTGAGTTGAAAAGGCTCAATATTATTCGAGGAGTAAACATTCTATTTCCTTCAAATCTGCCTGTTATAATTTCAGCATCATTCATTGAAGAAAACGTCCTAACTACTAATCTTGTTCCATGACAAAGTCCTTGTTTAGGATTCAAGTTTCATAGCAATGTTATAACTGCTCCTTCCTTGAGACTAAGTTTGTGCGGTGACATGCCTATTGGAGTTAGATAATGTAGAAACTCTGGAGGATATAGACTGTTACCATCTTCTTCATCTACAGAATCAATGCTGATGTATCTTTTAATTCACCTGACAGCTTTTCTAAAACCTCTTCCTTCAAATCCAGTGAATCTTCATTTTTAGCACAAAGAATAGTTTTCAATAATAATAATAATAATAATAATAATCGGCACAGTGGCGCAGTGGTTAGCACCGCAGCCTCACAGCTCCAGCGACCCGGGTTCAATTCTGGGTACTGCCTGTGTGGAGTTTGCAAGTTCTCCCTGTGTCTGCGTGGGTTTTCCCCGGATGCTCCGGTTTCCTCCCACAGCCAAAAGACTTGCAGGTGATAGGTAAATTGCCCCTAGTGTAGGTAGGTGATAGGGAATATGGGATTACTGTAGGGTTAGTATAAATGGGTGGTTGTTGGTCGGCACCGACTCGGTGGGCCGAAGGGCCTGTTTCAGTGCTGTATCTCTAAATAAAAATTTAAAAAAAAATAGTTCTCCCTGTCATTTTGCCACACATAACCAATTCCATCATCTCATCAGCCCCTCCATGCCACCCTTCCCATGCCATCCCATCCCTCCAATCAATCCCATGCCATCCCTCACAGAAACAATCTCTCCAACCAGGGTAACTTTGTTGTAGGGTTTCCCTTATCTTATGCTGTTTTTAATTCTCCACCAATGCACCCCCCCCCCATCCCACTGCTGCTGCCACCACCAACCGCTGACAGCCCCTCATGCGCACCTGCTCCAGTCCTCCGCACATCCCACGTGCCTCTGCATGCAGGATGAACAGGACTTGACAGGGTGGATTTTGAAAGGATGTTTCCCCTTGTGGGAGAGACCGGAACTAGGGGGCACAGTTTAAAAATAAGCGGTCTCCCATTTAAGACAGAAAGGAAGAGAAATTTTTATTTCAGAGGCTCATGAGTCTGTGGAACTCTCTTCCCCAGAGAGCGGTGGGGGCAGGGTCATTGAATGTTTTTAAGGCAGAGGTAGACAGATTCTTGACAAACAAGGGAGACAAAGTGTATTGGGGGTAGGCAGCAAAGTGGAGTTGTGTTAATAAACGGATCAGCCATGATCTTATAGAATGGCGAAGCAGGTTCGAGGGGCCTAATAGCCTACTCCTGCTCCTAGTCCGTATGATCATATGTATGTTCATATGTACCAGGCAGCTCCCACCAAATAAACCCACCAACAGGTACGCCCCTTAAACTGACCAAGCAAAACAGTCCAGACAAACAAAAGCATTATTATTACAGAAGATTCTATTGTAAAGAAAGCTGTAAAGTGAATAAAGGCTGCTTTTTTTCCTTTTGTTGTTATGATCTTAACAAAGGTTTAATAAGAAAAATACTCATGAGATCCAAAATATTATTAAGCAACAGCCCTTGCAAAGTACAGTATGATTGTAACACAGGCATTTCTCTTTCTGCTCTCTGAGTCACTACTTAGTCATTCTTTCCCTCATTCACCAGCAAGGTTCACATAGTATGGATACTTTTTCTGATAATTATAGTACAATAAAACTGCCAACAGCTATTTATTTTCAGCAACAAACAACAAATCCATGGCAAAGATAAAATTAGGGAGATTTTTTTGCCAGAGTACTTTCTCAAAACTCACAGTACAATTTTATTTACATTTCCTACCAGTTTGCCTCAATTCACAAAGTATGCGCAAAGGCTTTACTGAAAAAGACTGCTCAGCTGTTCAAACTTCATTAACATTGCATGTTTAATGAAGGCTAAAATTATTTATTGCTACATTCTCTGGATTAAACTATTGTTTTTGACTCAAAAACAAACAGAAACTGCATACATGTCACACAAATGCCAGGCAATGACCATCTCAAACAAGAGAGAATCTTACCATCTCCCCTTGACATTCAAAGGCATTACGATCACTGAATATCCCACTATCAACATCCTGGGGGTTACCATTGACCAGAAATTGAACTGGACTGGCCATATAAATACCGTGGCTACATGAGCAGGTCAGAGGTCAGGGATCCTGTGGCAAGTAACTCACCTCCTGACTCCTCAAAGCCCATCTACAAGGCACAAGTCAGGAGTGTGAAGGAATACTCTCCACTTGTCTGGATGAGTGCAACTCCAACAACATTCAAGAAGCTGGACACCATCCAAGACAAAGCTTGATCAGCACCCCATCCACCACCTTAAACATTCACTCCCCCCACCACTGGCGCACAGTGGCAGCAGTGTGTACCATCGACAAGATGCAGTGCATAAACTCACCAAAGCTTCTATGATAGCACCTTCCAAGCCCGTGACCTCTGCCACCTAGATGAACAAGGGCAGCAATCCATTGGAAGACCACCACCTGCAAGGTCTCCCTCCAAGTCACACACCATTCTGACATGGAAATATATCGCTGTTCCTTCACAGTCGCTGGGGCAAAATCCTAGAACTCTCCCCCCCAACAGCACTGTGGGTGTACCTACAGCACATGGACTACAGCGATTCAAGAAGGCTGCTCAACACCACCCGCTCGAGGGTAATTAGGGATGTGCAATAAATGCTGGCCTAGACAGTGATGCTCACATCCCAGGAAAGAATAAAAAAAATACTCAGTACACCCAGAATAGCATTACAGAAAACCCCTGCTCTAGCTATCATCCAAAGTTCATCACCTCTGCCACATGACAAGAAGTAGGGATGTGAGTTGCTATGGAAGAAGAATGAGTCTATGCCATTGTAATTTCACACTTCACTGGGTGTAATTGCAATAGGCGGCTTATTTAAATATATTTATTTTCGTTTTGCATTATTTGTCCCATTCACCCCTCTTCTATCTGATGAAAAATTATCTAAACCACATTGGACAGCTACTATAGTAATGAGAATAACACTATTTTGGTCAGATACCAACATATAATTTTGGCCCAGTTTTTGCCATCAGCAGCGAAGTGACAGCACTCACTGCTGACCTCAAAGAAAGCTGCTCACAAAGATGTTGTGAACCCTGTGGCAAGGATTTCACATTTTCCGAGATTAATTTGAATATGGCGCCAAGTCAAGACGATCTCCAGCATCCAGCAACTGTGATGTCACCAAGCAGGCGAAGCAGCCAATCACATTGAAGAATTCTCCAAACCAGAAAGTAAAAAACACTGATTATCCTTCACTTTTTAATAATTTTACAGACTGCAAAATATATATTAGAAAATACACAGGGGATTATGGTAGCTGAAATATCGTAAATCAACTTTTTTTTCAGTATTTTAAAAATCTATGGAACTTTTAGCATGGAATGCAGAAATTCGGCATTTCACAAATATGAAATTAGTTTTTCAGGGCTAGACAGGTTGTTTAGCAGTAATTATGACTTAATACACCTCATTCAACAATCCATAACTTTTTGAAGGGTTTTTATCAATAGTTACTAGTCAAGACTATTTGCGTAAAAAGTGGATGCTGACATCAAATCGTTGATTTCTAATTGATTTCTCTCTGCGAGGAATTCAACGGCATGGCTGGAATTTTACGCCTCCCGCAGAGTGGGTTGGAGGTTGGGGGAGGGGGGGAGCGTAAAATTAAGTGGGGGGGGCGGGGAGAGCTGCCGTTCCCGTCACCTTCCTGCCCCTGCTGCAATTTTACGAGCGGCTGCGCGAAACGGCCTTCAGCCACTTAAGGGCCTCCTCCCACTACCACTCAGTACCCCCAGGAGGCCACCCAGTAAAACCTGGTAGCCTCCTTGCTGGATGGTGGAGCCCCCCTGATTGGGTACCCTGCGCCCCATGGAGGGCACGCCCCACGGCTCAAGTTGCCCCTCGTTGCACTACAATTCCCCGCACCCCACAACCAAATCCCCCCTTGCCTCGCTGGAACCTGGCCAATTGACACCGGCAAGGTCCAAAACCCCACTTACCTTTTTCAGCACCGGCATCAACAATCCTCCTGAAGCTGGGTGCACTCACAGCAGTGACCACCACTCCCGGTGACACTACTGGGACTGAGGAGCTGCCAGCCCCCTGATTGGCCAGCAGCTCCTGGAGGTGAAAATTCCTGCCTCAGAGGGGCAGAAGTCCTGCCTGAGGCCAATCAAGGGCCTAGGCCACGTAAAATCTGTGTGGCTCCCAGGCCTGGCGGAGGTGGGCTGAACGCCGATGGGCGGGGCTTCCACCCCCGACGTAAAATCCCAGCCCATATGTGCAGGCACCAGACATCGCTGTCAGTTTCACGGGAGTAATGACAGAAAAAGCTGACAGGTTTGCTGTCATTACAATCACAAAATCTGAGCCATTACAATCTCCAGAATTAATCTCTTATTTGCCAATACCACAACAGTGCTAATTATCCTGGCCCTTCCTGCCAAATTATCAGAATTGCTGTTGTACACATTAATCTGTAACCCTGTCCATCTGCAAAAGACAGACAAAGTGGGGGTAACATTGTAGCTCAACACATTAGAGGTGTGTGATTGCTTGGAGACTCAAACCATTGACTCCTCACACTGGGGCAACATTTCTTCTGTACACTACATGTCAGTGGCTCTTGCAAATATTTTATTCATTCACAGGATGTGGGCGTCACTGGCAAGGCTAATATTTATTGCCCATCCCTAATTGTCTTTGAGATGCAACTGAGTGGCTATCTAGGCCATTTCAGAGGGCAGTTACAAGTCAACCACTTTGCTGTGGGTCTGGAGTCACATATCGACCAGACCAGGTAAGGATGGCGGAGTTCCTCCCCTAAAAGACATTGGTGAACCAGATGGGTTTTTACTACAATCTGATAGTTTCACGGGGTCACCATTACTGATGCTAGCTTTTTAACCCCAGATTTATTAAATTAATTGAAACTGAATACTCCAGCTGCTGAGGTGGGATTTAAACTCATGTCTCCAGATCATTAGTCCGGGTCTCTGGATTACTGGTACAATAACATAACCACCATGTTATTGTACCCTGTTTATGATATTGTTACAAATTTCATAAAGAGGAAATCTGTTCTGAAGGAAAGGAAAAGGTACAGATAGGTTTCATTAACCTCCTGGTGTCATATAATGGCACAGAAGCTATAACAGAAACTGGGAACAGGTGCCCAAATGATTCTCGCCTGGAAATAACTGTCAAATGAGGAGCAAACATATAAAGGTCAATTTTACAAAATTGCACACCCACCAGACAGCTAAACCTGCTGTGAGAGAATACTGGGCAATCACTGGTGTGCATTTTAATGGGCAGGGAATTTTAGCAGATTGTACCCACAATTTCCTGATATGCAGTCCTGGGGCTGATTTTTGTTGAGCTCCCGATGTCGGGATCCATGGCGGGGGACGGAAGATCGCAGCGAACCACCTTGGAGCCCAATGCCGGGATTACTGGGCTCAGTATTTCTGACAGCGACAAGGCTCTGTGGAGGCCCCCACACCGCTTGGCAACAGAAGCCGACTTTAAATATTTAAATAAGCCTCATAAATACATTTACCTCCAATTCCCCACAATCTTACTGTCTGACCGGGATCTTCTGTGCGACGAGCGGCACTTACATGCCTTCACTTTCCTGTCCAGGGAAAGCTGGAGCGACCAAGGTGGGGAAGGGGGGATCTTGGGATTTTTAGTGTAGTGGGGAAGGGGAAGGGGTGACCTCTGCACTTTGTGCAGTTGTGGGGGGTGGGGAAGAGGTCAAATCTTCAATGTAAGTGTTCTAGGGGGTTGGAACGAGGTGGCCATTTATTTTCATTCTATTGGGGGGGGGGTACAGGGTTCAACTGTGCAGGACTGGCAGCCCTTTACAAATGGCGCTCACACCTGCGCAGAGGGAGCTGACGCCATTCATGGTGTCGCAGGGCCCGCAGCCGTCACATGATTGCTGGGGGGGGGGGGGGGGGTGGGGGGAGGGTGGAGGGTGTGACCCACCTGCATATTTAAATTAGCTGCCGTGCGCCGGATCACGGTGGCATGGCAGTGCGCAGCCCGTGCATGTGGGCTGCCATGTTTCGCCCGCTGCGGGGAGTGGTGCCGGGAAAAGAAAATTCAGCCCCTGGCTGGTAAGCTTCCATAATTGGAGGATAATTTTGAAAAAGACAGTAATGATGAACTTCTGAAGACTGTAGTGAACTCTATAGTTATAGGACTACTGCTAAATAGGAGTACAAGCTAACTACACGTATTTATATATAGATATATTCATGCATGTTATACAATAATCAATTACTTGCTGTAAGTTCAGTAGTGTAACACAATAGGGGAAGGGGAAGAGAAAAAAAGAAACTACATTTCCTCAGGATTTCCCAAAACAATGTCACAGCCAATGAATTACTTTTGAAGGATAGTCATTATTGATATCCAGTCAATGAGATAGCAACGAGAAAGCAAATGAGATAAATGAGAAGCTCTTTTTGGTGATCTTGGTTCAGAGAAGGATGTTGGGCAGCACATCGGTGGGGAGAACACCCTGCTCTTCTTCAAATAGCATAATTTAATCTTTTACATCCATTCAACAGGTAGATGGGGCCCAAGTGCAACAAGGCAATACTGCTCTGAAATATCAGCCAAGAGAATGAGCTGAATTCTTGTTCACTACTTGCACTGAACTTTTAAATGTGAGAATAAGAAAGGTATTTACTATTTCAATACAAATAATGAATTGAGGGCATTTTTTTTCATGCATTTCCAATTTTGTTACAGCTAACAAAGTTAATCTTCCCCCAATCTTGGGATTCAAATACCATTCACAAATCTTTTAAGCTTCAGACTTACAGCTTGACGTCAGCCAAGCCCTCTGATCATTTTACTGCAATCGCTGTTTTGGTTTGGGATACCAACTTAACCCTTCAATTATGCTACAGCTTATGTACCACCTCAGTGTTATTTTAATATTTTAAATCCACTGTCAAGTACAATTTTCAGCAAGAAATCCTGCATCTATATTAACTAATAGATATTTCCCTTATTTTCTTCTGTGGTTCCACTGGAATTGTGCAGGGGTGAGCGATCTGCTCACCTCTATGGCTTTGATCTGACTCCAGCAGATATCATGGAGTTTCCTTATTGCAATATACTTGATGGACATCAGAGATATTCCACCGCCCCCCTTGTTTCAGGAAGCCTCCCTATGGGGATTAGGGGGAAGGGTGGAACATGTCTGTTGCAGGCCTCAGGCAGTGGTGTCATGTTAAACTTTAAATTTCCTCCCATGCCATAGTAACAGTGGATACCAGGAACATACGTCTAGCTCTACCATATTGACAATGCCAGCAAATCCATCCTTACCATGTCATTGGACCAACCTATACAGCGACAATCATTTCCAGCAGAAAAGCCTGGAAGGGCTGGCAATCAGTGGCCAGTGTGGGAGGAAAATGTAGACTACTAAGGCAAAGTCCTGTTTTATATTTTACTAAGACGATATTCAATTTCTTAACAAAGTCACCTGACAGTACCCATCAGTGTTTGTTTATTCTTAATTCTTAACCTGAGAAAACCTTACCACTGATGTAAAATGTCACCAGTAAACTATAACTTACCCCATAACTCAGATAACAGTGCATCAATAAATACTAGAAGCCCGCCAACATTGCATATGTTGTCTCTGAAAGGAAAAGAGAGCTTTCTAAACAACTTTAGATTATAAACTGAAAAGCTTTCTTTCCTATAACTTTAGACACCCCTGATTATTGCTGTGTGGCATGATGTCATAATCTCGTTCTTGAGAGATATAATTTATTTATTTTATTTAGAGATACAGCACTGAAACAGGCCCTTCGGCCCAGAGTGTCTGCCAACCAACAACCACCCATTTATACCAACCCCACAGTAATCCCATATTCACTACCACCTACCTACACTAGGGGCAATTTACAATGGCCAATTTACCTATCACCTGCAAGTCTTTGGCTGTGGGAGGAAACCAGAACACCCGGCGAAAACCCACGCGGTCACAGGGAGAACTTGCAAACTCTGCACAGGCAGTACCCAGAATTGAACCGGGTCCCTGGAGCTGTAAACGGAAAGGTATTGCTAGAGTAATTTAGGCACAAAATTTTCATTATTGAAGACTCCGAAGTGCAATAAAGTTGGAAGCTAAGCATTAATGCCGCTAAAACTGTGAGATGGGGAGCAATTTTAACCTACCCCTTTCGGCGAGAATGGAGCAGCCGTGCAGCTAACATCGCCTCTGGAATCCTATCCTGTTTTCCACTCCATTTCCAGTTGCCGCCGCTTTAACTCGCCTCCCTTTATAGGCAACCAAGATACCTGCCTAAACCAGGAGGGTGCCTCAATAATACATAAATATCAATGTCCTATAATGGCATTTGGACTCCAATGACATTTTGAACACTGACTGTGCAGGGTGACCTGCATAGGCCACTGCTCAGTAAAACCTCTCGGGGAAGAACTGGTAAGGGAGTTTTTAACATCTTTGTGGAACTAGGAGGAGCTGATGTGCTCTTACATCTCCCATAAGGAAAGTCTAGGACCCTGTTGAGTCCCTGCTAAAACTCTATGTAATTTACCTGTATACTGATAAGTGCCTTCTCATCTTTGCTTGGCAGTAGCCAGTTAGCTGCCTCTTTACATCTGTTTCAGGTGGGCAGCTGGCAAATGATCCCTTTGAGTTCCAGTATCCTATCTCAATCTAATGCCATCAAAGGTTTTTATACTTAACACACACACACACCTCCACCCCCCACCTCCACCTGCCTGAAACCTGCTCCCAGTTAAAATCTACCCCAATATCCCACAGGATTTGAAGTAATGCCAGCTGCTTTTGGAAGATATGACCCTTCTTTGCACAGAGATGCTGGCAGAGTTCAGGGGAGGCTATGACTGCTCTTTGCAAAGGGAGGATTGTAAACACCTAAACTGGATCTCGAAAAATGGCACCATATGTTAGCTGTAAGCTTGTGAGCCAATGGCAGGGGTATAACATGAAAGACTGTTTTGAGTAATGCTGCTATTGAGACTGTGGAATGTTTCTTGCATATGTAATGAATGTTTTAAATTGGTTGGGTGTAAAATCATAACTGTTACAGTATAATGTTACTGTATCCAATGCTTCCTTTATTGCCAAATCCCATATGATAATGACATTGATAGATTATAGGGACGATGGTGTCTCCTTATTTGTGCCCATTTTAGAATTCACTCTTTTCTCCTCCTCCCCCAACACCCACCACCATCCTCCACCAATTAAATGCTTGGGCTTCAAAAAAGAGAAGAGGCCAACTGGCAATGCACCAAATGGTCACTATATGCACCCAGTGAAACAATTCTTCCCTCCCCCCAGCACTAACCAGATAACACAATGCCTCAAGCATTTGCTCATTGATAAGACCTGGCTAAAGCAGGTCTTATCTATGCACAGCAACACAATTTTCTTTGTTAACAAAAAATGCTGGTCATGTCATCCAAGATTCAAGGATGCAAGAGTGATTCTTTTGAACTATATATATTTATACACACAGAAATAGCATCATTTACAACTCAAATAAAACTGACAAAGGTGGTATCTTACCTCATCTGGGCAAGATATCTTTATTTGTTCATGAGATGTAGGCATTGCTGGCAAAGCTAGCATTTATTGCCCATCCCGAATTGCCCTTAAAAAGGTGATGAGATGCCTTTTGGAACTGCTGTAGTCCATGTGGTATAGGTACACCCACAGTGCTGTTAGGAAGGGAGTTCCAGGATTTTGACCCAGCGACAGTGAAGAAACAGCAATATAGTTACAAGTAAGAATGGTGTGTGACTTTGAGGTGGTGCTGTTCTCATGTGCTTTCTGCCCTTGTTGTTCTAGGTGGTAGATGTCGCGGGTTTGGATGGTACTGTCGCAGAAGCCTTGATGAGTTGCTGAAATGCGTCTTGTACATGGTACTGTCACGACCAGGTGAGAAAGGGTTCTAGGGATCCCTTTCAGCCTCCACCTGGTCTTACCATAACAGGGTTTAATTTTTAAAACACCACGTTTTTAGCTTCCCCCTTGGTGAATCCTTGTTCACCGCTTTCCAATTATAAGGCAAAGAAACCAGCACAAATAGGTTTTGCTAGGTTTAAAGAAAAAAGATTGAAATTTATTAAACTTTAATTCGGTTAATGCCTGTGGATACGTGATGCGCCCACGCTAGCTTACATACGCGATACACACATGCAGGTAGAGACAGACAACAGCAGAAAAAAATGTGGAAAAGTTTGAGGCAATCTCTGAAGAAGGTTTTTGTTACGGTTCTTTGAGCTCATTGTAGAGTCCTTGATTGTAGGTAGAGCTTGCTTTTCATTGGGGCCCAGTATTCTTCTTAAACCTTGTTCGCTGTCGGAGACTTTTCTCTCTTTGGGTTCATGTGTCTTCAGTGAATTTGGAGTTCCATGAGAAAGAGATGGGAGCAGACAAGAGAGGCTGTGGTGAGCCAGCCAGGGGAGGTCTTTTCAGTACAGGAGCAAACACTCAGTTTAGGTTCAAACTGTTTGTACAATTCAGAACAAAACAGGTTGCCAAGCAGACTAGTCACATGACCCGCTGGTCTGACCACGTCTGTTTGTGGATTCTCTGGTCTTAGCCGGCCCTGGAATGTCTCTTCTTACACACAATACCTGGTGCTCAAAGTCCATTCTGGGTTAAATTGAATAAATTGGAAGTAACCCCTTTGACTCCACAAGCACTGTCTGTTAATATCCAAATGTCTTTCCAGCCAGGGTCCTGGTGGTTTTTTGAACAAGTCTTTTCTTCACTTCAGCAACCGTTTAAAATCAATGTTCATATGACAAAATTGATATGCCTCATTTTTGCATGTGGGCGTCTAGCATGACACTTCCACACCCAGCGAAATGAAGTGCAATTTGGGAAAAGTGCATTTCATTAAAAGGGTCGAAAGAAAAGATAAGATACTGAAAAAAACATGCATTTCTCTCATTCATTCCCATTCATTCATAAATCCTAAAACTTATTACAGCCTGTCTTTTCTTAGTGGCAGTGCTGCTTTAATTGCCCCTTTTTGGCATCCCAATAAATGTGTTTTTTCTTCAGTTTGCCCATTTCCATGGCTTCCAGGGTCTTTGAGATGGTTAGGTTTAATTAGCCCAGAGTTGGAATTTTTTTTCAAAAGAGTCAGCAGTGGGCAGGTCTATCCTGAACTCTCCGTCAATTCTTTGCTGAGTCATGCAAAGGCTTTTGACTTCAGGGGATGCGTGGTTCCCTTTTTTCTGACTGCGGGGGAGGATTCTTTGCTAATCTCCCCTTTGTCCTCTGGGACACTCCTGCCTGCAGGTATTTGTGCAGACTCTACTGCACTCTCCTGTGGCACTTCGACTAGGTGAGGCATCACCCTCACGGTTTCTCTGCCCCCTAGAGGTCTTTCTTTGTCTCTGCAGGTTCCTGTAAATGCTGTTAGCAACTCTGGTGGGGTACTTCTAGTGTCTGTATTTACATAGGAGGATGTGGGGACTAACTTTTCAAATATTTCAGGGTTGGCTGACTGGACAGTAGGTGTTCCCTTTCTAAATTTTTGCCTTGTGCCTGTCTGTCTCCTTTTGCTCTCAGTGGGGGGCCCTTATAGTTCATCAGCCCTCTGCTGGATGGACCTCCTAACACTGGTACAGGACTTAGGGGTGCAGGTTTCACTGTAGGTTGGGATTTCCCCTAAACCTGGCACATGTGGCAACTTCTGCAGTACTCCACCACATCTTTGTGGAGTTTTGGCCAATCAAACTGCTGTTTTATGTGGCTTAAGTCTTTCATATACCGGCATGTACAGCCACTGTAGTCTTGCAGGCCCTTCTTAATATTTCTCTCTGGTACCTCTGCAGCACCACTAACTGGTGAACTACCGTCCACTCCTTGCTCTCAGGTCTGTGAGGAGAACTCCATTTCCTCATCAGTACCTCGTTCTTTAAATAGTAGCAATCAGGGACTCCCTCTGCTTCAATTTCAGATTGGGCAGCCTGTGCTAACTCTCACAATACTGGGTCGGCTCGCTGAGCCTCAGCTATAAAAAAATCCATTTAATTCATTCCTGGGGTCTCCTAACTTTCCAAAGAAAGTCTCAGACAGACAGACAGATCTGTTCATCTGCCTGCAGTGCCAATGCAGTCTCCTCTGGAGGACCTGGTTTGATCATGGCCTGATCCACTACACATTCAGGGAAACTGCAGGGGTTTGTCTCCTGCCACTGCCCATCTCTCTGACCTCTTGCGGTCTTTCTTTCAATACTCGGGGGGATACCACATTCACCCTTGCCAGATCATTCCCTCGAAGCATGTCAACCCCATCCACAGGCAAACTAGGGGCAATCCCTACGGTCACCAGTCCCGAAACTAGGTCGCACTCCAGGTACAGGCACACACTGCCCTCCAATATCATTCACCACCATTCAGGTGTTCACTGCACTCTCTGGGGGAAAGGCCATCCCTTTTCCCCGTAAAAGGGATCTAGTGGCCCCTGTGTCTCTATTCTGGGCCACTGGCTTGGTGGAGTTTTCTCTGCTTTGCCAGTTTTCCTGCTTCCATTTCGACCTGCCACAGTCCTCCCTGACCTTTTGACCCATTCATAAATTCTCTATTTTTCACAAATGTCTAATTACTTTGATTTCTCTCATTATCTTCCTATTGTCTCATGTTAATATCACTTCTATTATTTAACCATCTGCTGCTTTTCACTTATGGAATTTACTGATAATCCTACTGTTTTTACATGTGTATCTTGGTTTGTCTGTGTATTTTTCCTTCCCCTTTTCAATTTTTTCTGTTCCTTTGAAATGCTATTCATCTGTAATATCTCTTGGTTCTGATGAAGGGTGCGCACCTGAAATGTCAGCTTGTCTGTTCTCTTGTAGCTTGAAGTGCTGCGTATTTTCTGTTTTTGTGATAGAAAGGTTATTGGAGCTTTGAGAACTAACTCTTAAAAACCTGAGTTTGAATTCACATTACATACAGCTTAAATGAGAAGTCCCTCTAGGTTAATCAACAATCCCTAATTGTGACACCTTTCTGTCCTCAAGGGAAGATGCTCACAGGTTGCTTTTGAATACGAATCTAGTCATGTCACTATGGCTGCCTGATCCTCCCAGATCCCAGGAAACAAGGGGTTGTGTGGATACCTGATCATGATACAAGCCACTTATGTACCTGGCACCTCTAGCCCCTAATGTTAATCATGGTTGTATGTATTTTGTGGCTTGGTATCTGCGCAAAATTGCCTGTACAACTGCTTAGGCTGAGTGTCATACACCTCCAGCCTTCATCCTGAGAACATAGCTGGGTGCTACCCTCAGGTTTCATCACAGGTTGTTACCATTGATGAATGGGTAGCCTTTTCCTCACCATGCAGAGTACTTTCTGACTTTCATGTCTTCTCCTTGTGCAGGTAAGTCACTTATGTCCACTGTTACGTAGAGCAATAAACTAACTGCTATATATGTATGTTGTACAATGAGAAGTTACTTGGGAATAGATTCAATAGTTTAACTCAATGATGGAAAGTTTAAGAAGAAGAGAAAGAACTTGCATTTATGTGGAACATTCATACTCTCAAAATGACTCAAAAGCACTCTGCAGAATTACTTCTGAATTGCAGTCATTCTTGGTTTGCAAGCAAGCGTGGCATCCAATTTACATAACCAGTGAGATAACTGACCAGTTAATCCGTTATTTTTGGTAGCGTGGTTAAAGTTAAAATATTGGCTATGACATTAGGAAAACACCCTGGCTCTTCTCTTGAGCAGCTCGCTCAGAGCACCAGTGGCAGAGAGATAACAGCAGGTTTCCAGCTAAACTCACATGGAGGAGGAGAAAATTACTGAAAATGGGAGGAGAAGGAAGGAAAGGAAAGGGATGAATAAAGAAGCAGTTTGCTTTCTTTTGAAAGGATATGATATGGAGGAAATGGTCTTTGGTTTTGTATATTAATATACTTTAGCATAGTGAGTCAGGAGTTTTTGCTAGATTGCATCAGTATTTCCAGGGTAATTCCTGAAAATCACCCAAACCAATGCAAAAGATTGAGGAATTTCAAGCGCAAATTGCATTTATCCCAAAATGAGTTTCTGAGATCTTCTGCAGTAGTTTAAAAAACATCAGGCTAGAAACTTGCCCCCAACCCACAAAATTGGCCACACCTTCCAGATCAAACTGATCACCGTTGTGAGTTTCCACTAATTGTACCATTTGTTGGCCTTGAAGAAGGCTCTTAAAATTAAGAGGTTTTTTTTTAGGTACAAGGGCACTAATAAGCACCTGATGAAAGCTTTTAATTTTTTTTTAAATTTACGAACAAACTGACTGCTGTATATCAACGTGACTAGCAAATGTTTTTGCACAATGTTTTAAAGCCATTTATTTAAATCAGCTTACTCACAAGTGGTGGACTAGACACTCTAATTAAAAATGCTTAGTTTTTGCACTCAACCCATTTTCAGCTTTATTAATAAAACTGCAGATTGCCACCCTTAAATATATCAAGGAATGTGTTTTAAAACAAAATATTTTGAAAAATCACATTCTAAAATGCTGCCCAATTACAGTAATAGGTGTAAGATTTCATGTTTGGTGATATGAAAGTAAGTTTCAATGAAAACTTGAGCAAATAATTCACTTTGCAAGAATAGCGCAATTTGAGTCTGATCACTGATTGTACCCAATGCGGAAACTCCTGGATGTGATCTTTATAACATTCTTTGCAGACGCTGGGGTTTGAAATTAAAATTAATAGCATTTATTTTAAAAGGGTTAAGGTCTCAGTTAAAATTGCAGACAATGGGAAGTACAGTGAACATGTTGAACATCCATTTGTTGTTAGACCAATTTAGCAGAAGCCTGAACTCGCATGCACAGGTGACTACACCTCTAAATTGATTATTGTTCCTTCCATTTCAGGCCGAAAGATTAGGAGCTATTAAGAGGTTAGGAAATTAGGAGGTAAATTCCAACAGCCCAAAAGCGCCACTTCTGATTCTTTGTTTCCCTTTAGGAAGGTGCTTAGTCAAGTGATACTCAGCAACAGAGTAAATCAAATCTGTCTCACCCACTTCTGTGGCACAAGGTGTTGATGATCCAAATCACTGCATCAACTTGTCTTAGCATGGACAAAATAAGACTGCAGTATACTGGGATGAGCTAGAAGTCAACAGGAACAAACTCAGCCATGTGGGCTAAGACAGTGAACAATTTCACAGAATCAGTCTTAAAATCAGTAAGAGCTGTTATCAAGGCTCAAAAGGATTAAAGCAATAAATGTAACCTTGCTTCTTCAAGCTTGACCACCCACTTAATCGAAATTCTATCAACAGAGGTTGCAGAAAAATATGTTTTCCTCTCACGTTCTACTCACACCCAAGCCTAAGTTATTACAGAAAAGCTCTCTCCAAAAATACATATTGCAAAGTTATTTTCAGCTGAGAGGTATTGATATGACCACCAGCAGGTGTCAAGGCAAGCAGCAACTGTGAAACTGGGCAGCAAGTGACTCTGCCCAGTACCAACTGCAAATGCAATTGCCCACTGCACCTCTAACCCAATACAAAGCTAAACATTTACTTGGAGCTCACATACCTTAAATCTTAATATATTAAATCAGCGAACTACAAAAAACCCTGAGAAATTGACATTTTGCCCGTAGTGGCTGTAACACAATTATGCACTTATCTGCGGCTTTAACGACATAATCAAAAAAAATTCCCTCTTTTGTACTTTTCTAAAAGTGCACAAAGGGTAGAAAATTAAAAATTTTAGAGCAGATGAAGGAGGAGAAGGAGGGATTGATATTGCATAGTGACTTTACCTTTTCACTCGCCATACAAAAGTTTTGGTTCCCAGTCCTATAACATTGTAAATTGAAAATTCTCATCCTCGTGTTCAAATCCCTCCTTGGCCTCACCATGTCCTGTCTCAATGACCGTTTCTAGCTCTACATCCGTCTGAGAATTTATGATCCTCCAGCTCTGGCTTCTTGTTTCCTTCCCCACTTCCTTCTCCCCACCATTGGCAGCTGTGCCATCAGCTGTCCAGGCCCTAAGTTCTGGAATTCCCTTCCTAAATCTTTCCGCCTCTCCACCAACTTCCTTAAGACCTTCCTTAAAATGCACGTTTTTAACCTAGTTTTTAGTCATCCCTCATAATATCTCCATCCCTGGTTAACGTCCATTTTTGTTTGATTACTTTTCTGTGAATTGTCTTGGAATGTTTTTCTACACCAAAGGTGCTATATAAATCCAAGCTGTTGTTATTTCTTGAAATCTGCCAGATCAGTCTGCATCATAGGGCACAAGGTTCACTTACAGGAGTTCCTGTGAATCTGCCACGAGGGAAAATGGAAAACGATTGTATAAAATACCTGTATTCAACTATACATCTCATGGCCATCCTTATCCTGAAGCATTGGACCATCATGTACACTCAGCCAAAACAAACTCATTAGCACAATTATATCCCATAAATGTTGTGCTGGAATAAATATATAGAACTGCACCAATATGCAAACAAGTGTGCAAATTTTTCTTTTAAAAAATAAAAGATGAAATTGTAACAACCACTATGCCATGATATAAAATTCCAGCGGTATAGTTTTATAGGGATCAGCCAGAAGAAATCCTACCTCATTAAAGGGCGTTGTTTAATCTGATTTTATGTCAAGCTACACTTACTTACTTGCATGTCTTTATAAACACTCTTACAAAAATGTTTTATTTAAGAGAACTGGCATATAAATTCTGTCAGTGCAACAATTGAAGCAATTAGGCAGAACTATCATGCCAACAGATCTAATCCATAGCTCCTGCTGAAGGCGCTTAATAATTTAACTAACAGCTACTCTGGAATAAAGCTCATGAACTACAGTACTAATTATCAAATTTAACAAACTCCATTTTTAATGGTAATCATGAATCATGGAGTTTGTGGCACTTAAAAAATTCTCAACATTTGCGGCACATTAACCCTTTGAGTACAAAACTACCAAACATAGAAAATAATGATTCAGAAAGTGCAGAAGAGATGCGCCCAGGGGTGGGACGAAACATACCTTTATTTCATGTTTCCTTTTGACTTTCACCTTTCGCATACATGGGCTTAGTATTTCTTTTTAAGGAAACATCAAGACTAAACTAGATGACAGTGGACAGGAAATCACCAGGCAAAAACAAGAATTTTACTTTATAAATTGGACTGCATACATGGTCTAGAAATTCCACAAATATAGTTTTCACATTTTCAAGACTGATGTGAGAGAAGGCAGCGGTACTTTTCTACTATTCCCTTAGTCCCCTTAAAGTAAAGGTCAAGCCATTGCTAATAGAATGTTATTGTTTATCTCGAGGGGACCTGAACACAAAAGTAGGGAGGTTATGCTTCAGCTATATAGGGCATTGGAGTACTATGTACAATATTGGTCTCCTTATTTAAGGAAGGATGTAAATGCGTTGGAAGCAGTTCAAAGAAGGTTTACTAGACTGATACCTGGAATGGGCGGGCTATATTATGAGGAAAGGTTGAACAGGCTAGGCTTGTATCCGCTGGAATTTAGAAGAGTAAGAGGCGACTTGATTGAAACATATAAGATCCTGAGGGGTCTTGACAGGGTGGATGTGGAAAGGATGTTTCCCCTTGTGGAAGAATCTAGAACTAGAGGTCACTATTTAAAAATAAGGGGTCGCCCATTTAAGACAGAGATGAGGAGAAATTCTTTCTCTCAGAGGGTCATGAGTCTTTGGAACTCTGTTCCTCAAAAGGCAGTGGAAGCAGAGTCTTTGAATATGTTTAAGGCAGAGGTAGATAGATTCTTGATTAGCAAGGGTGGGAAAGGTTATCGGGGGTAGGTGATAATGTGGAGAAATCAGTTCAGCCATGAACTTATAGAATGGCAGAGCAGGCTCGAGGGGCCAAGTGGCCTACTCCTGCTCCTAATTTGTATGTTTGTAAGTCTTCTAGCAATTCAGAGACAAGGTTGTCTCATTTCCACATAGAATGAACTCGCCAATTAGAATGATTTTTTAGCTGCATAGCTGAACATAAGGTGTGAAAAAAATGAAAGAAATGTTCAGTTTTACTTTCAGTGTATTGAAAAAGGTCTTGTACTGACTCCCTCAGTTCAGTAAGAAAGGCAACAATGTGCCAAACTGATGTGTACTTACATCCTGCTGTGTGGAACTTCTGCACACCAATTGACAGTAATTATTTTCCCCTTTGCTGTAAATTTATTCTAAGAAGGTACCTTGTTGCTGAACAAAGGTCTACTTGAACAAGTCTCAGCCTCACGAACTTAATAGTTAAGAACTGCTTCGGAGGTTTTCAAGATGAAATCCCACCTGTTTGGAAACTGGTGGCACAGCAGCTTACATTTACATAATGGTGAATATTAATATTCTAGCTGATTCAAAATAGTTCCAATTCTGATTCACTAGTTAAATTAAAGCAAGCTACAAAAAATTAAATATTTGATTACAAAAATATTCCTGATAAAAATAATATTACTATGAATAGGTTGACTGTGACTCACTTACAATATATATCATACGAGCCTACAAATTACAGTTTGTGATGTTAGCTGCTAAATGATTAACATAGTTCTTTGACATTCTTTTGATTTTCAATGCGTTAACTCCTTTGTTAAAATAGGAAAGGAATGCATTAAGTATTGTCCGACAATAGCATAAACTATCATTTCTAATACAACTCCCAATAACATTCCTTGCATTTTCACTCACTGGGAAAACCAATGAAGAGAAAACCAGGAAGCAGGTCGACCTGATATCCCACCCTTCTCACTCAATCTGGGTGAAAATATGACAATCAAAAACCAATTGCCTAATTTGAAGGCTGATTATTCACCCAATTTTCCACTGGGGCATACTTCTACAAATATCTTATAAGACTTGCATAATCTCTCTCTGACAAACAATATTTCAGTCTCTATGCTGCCATTTGAGGTCATCCACCCAAGACAATTAATGGGTACGTTGATCAAGACAAATTGCAAACAAATTTGACAATAACAATAAGAGTGTGCGGAAATGTGTGATGAACCAAGATTGCTAGTTCTATCAAATCCACACCTAAGATATCAAGCAGAATTTGCACTGTAATACTTTCTATATAGTTTCCAGTATGTCCTGTGAAATATGTACCTGAAATTCAAAAAAATTGTAATAAACGAAACTCTAGCAATGGCAACCCAGGCCATTTTGGATACTTTACCAGCAAGTTTTCCCCTTCCTTAGCTGGGTTTTGCTAAAAATGTGTGCATTGCTATGTGGGTGGCAAATAAAATGGTCTTAATTTCTGTGGTGCTACCAAAAATAATAATTTCACCATACATTACTGTTCTGTACATTTATTAGCAATAAACAGAATAGTCTTCACTGAATCTAATACTAGAATATGATGAATCTCTATTCACAAGTTTGATAACTCTGCATATAAACCACTTAAAACACCGCCTGCTCAAGTAACTGACATAATTTTGAAATTCAGAAGCAAAACAAGCAATTTTAAAAATGTTGTGTTTCCAGCTGAATTCCTTCTGAGAAATTTTAATTTTAATGTGCAAGATTGAGCATTTAGAAACTACCCTCATAATGACTGTTCTCTGCAGTTCTCTGCCACAGAAATAAAATATAATTATTAAAGTATGTTAATATAAATTAATTTCTTCATAAACATTGTAATTCTGAACTGTAAACAATAACCAAGTTATTTACAAAATCGTACTGCTTGAAAAGCACTCCTGAGCAATGATCCTATGCCTTCAGCAAAGAGTTATGACTCAAATTACTAGGAAACCAGTCAAAATGGTTTGTAGTCAGCAATACCACTACTACAAATATAAAACTTTAAAAAGTGAAATTGCACAATTCTGCATCAAATAATTCAATTCTTTGACAGTCTCTGATATTATTGTTAAGCGTATGTTTTTAATATCAAAAGTAATGGAACCTGAATTTAGCAGAATCCCTGAACCTTCTGCAGTCTACTTCAGTTATAATTCTGAACCAGGAGACATGTAACTGTACATGAAATAGTAACTGAATAATGCTTGGTCTTATAGTCACCAACAGGAGCAAAAATTATCATCAAATGTGGACATTTTAAAAAAGCCCTGCCGTATGTAGAACTGAACATCTAGAGACTTGGGCAATATTTCCATCATAATAACTGAATACAGGTATCTAAATATAAAGATTAGAACACTTAAAATTATAGTTTGAATTGCAATTTAACCCCAATAATCTATTACCAAACATGCATGATGACTTGCTATCTCAAACAGATCAGCACATACAGCAGTGTAAAATAATAACAGAAATATGTGCAGCACATTAACTCAACATGACTGTTCTTGTCAATTGTAATTCACTTGGCAGAAAGGTAAATACGCTAAGATGTCAATTCTATGATACCTGTAATTGTTTCATTTGTTTTCTTCAACTGGAGTGATCATGAAACACTGTTATCATGATAAACCAGTATCATGCCAACTCATCATGAAGATGTTACTAGAATTTTGTAACATAGTAAATTTAAATACTCATATGATGCCACTCCAAATATAAAAAGAAGCAATATTACAAGAATAAATGTCTTTCCTTCTGTAATACTGCCTCTTTCTATATTAAAATGGGAATTAATTTGAGGCACTTATTATTTATGCTGTTTATAGCTATACGATTATCTCAAATATGTTTCCTGCCAAGTAAAGAGACAAGCAGTAGCTGGAAATGATAAGGAAATAGTTAACTAGCAGGAAACTGTATGATTGTAGTTCAATCAAAGGGCTTTTCTGACACCATAAACCGTGAAATAAATCTTAAGTAATGATGGGCATCAGAACCCTGAGATTGAATTACAGACTTAAGTGCTATTTTCTATTGTATACAAAAGAACCCGAGTTTGCTTTTTAAATTATTTTAGCTTTCTTCCATTCATATGTTGCAACCATCCCAAATAGATTTAATAGTTCAAGCAGTTTAAAAGAAGAAAAAGGTTAATACAACTTGCTGCAATTATATGACAACGTCTAACCTGAAGATATATAATTTCATGTGCCAGGTACGACAGTATCTCAATGTATTACCATTAAATGTTCAGCATCTGTACATTATTTCATACTCTATTGGATAACTGCTCAAAATGACCCCATCACCGTAACATGCCACAACAGAGCTTTGTTTTGCACAGGTCAAAATGCAGAGAGCTACCTGATTGCACAGAACCATTCATCTTTATCCAAGCAAAATGTGAGGCGCAGAAGTCTCCATTTCCCTCAAAAAGGGATGACAGGCATCTTAAAATGTTCAAAACAGCTAATGGTACAAAAATTTAAAACTATGCACTGGAAAATAAATGTGTTATACACCGTACTGCACTAATTTTCTGGTGATGGCAATCTTGCACAAAGAGTGGCATATTCTGTTTAAAATGGCACACACCAGACTTGATCATCAAAAATATGAATGGCATGAATTAATTAAGGTAAAATAGCTAGAATTTTCTGCATTATACTAAGCAACTCATTTTTTAAACTGGCTATTTAAAGCAACAAACACTATGGCATCATCAAGATTAACAGCATCTTGAATTAACTTAACAAAATACTTTAAGATTCAAGAACTGTAATAGAGCTCACCGTGACATTTTCTCAGGAATGTATCCTTGTAGTGGGTAGCCATCACTTCTCCCAGGAGATATGGAGCTCTGTGGCATGACAGGGTGCGATTTCCAAGATCCAAGTACAGTGCATACAGGCGCAATTAAATTTAAAAGCTGATTTCTCTGATCTCTCATAAAAGGGCAGGGCACAGAAATTGTGCCACTGGCTCCAATTCTGTAGTGAAATGATTGTCCAGTTGAGTTAACACCTACAATGGTGGATGGAGGTGAACAATTGGCTTGGCAGTAGCTTTCATCATTTGGCTCTTGTTTGATCACTGTTGTCAGGTTGGGTTGTAAAAAAGCATCATGTTCATAACTAGAGTTAGAGGAGGATGCAGGTGTCCCTAAAATCCCATAAAAATCAAAGGTGTCTCCATAACTTGTCTTGGCATCAATCAATTGATGTGCAATTTCTGAAAAGGGATTTTCTGAAACTTGACCAGTATACATTGCGTTCAGACAAGCAGTTTCATTCATCTCACATTTCAGAGGCATTGAGAACGTTGAATTGGGTGGGTTTGAGCTACCTCTACTTAGGAAACATGCCCCACCAAAATCACTGTCTACTTCAGTTTTCATAAACTGAACAGGATTGACATTGCTAATCGAACCTGACTCTAAGCATTCACCTTTCGTTTTCTCATCCTTAAATACTTTAACTTCCTCATGATCTTGAATTCTTGCTCCAGGATTCTGGTGGGGATTCAGGATCATTCTTGACTCAGCAGCAGGGCTAGAACTGGAAAAGCGTAGGTTATTTACAGCAGGGCTGGAGATAGAAGAGGCCATGCTGTTATTGTTAGGGCTAGACAAAATGTTATTAACAGACACAGAATGAGGAGAAGCCAAATTACTAGGAGTAGAAAGAGGGGAGCTCATGTTATTAGGACTGGAGACTGAAGAGTGCAGGTTACTGATATTCAAAGGACTGGAGATGGAAGAGCCCAAACTGTTCATATTACTAGGACTAGACATACCTAGGCTATTTATCTTAGTAGGACTGGAGATAGCGCAATGAACCTCACTTGGGCTAGTGGCAGAAGTACTCAAATTATTAATATTATCAGGACTAGAGATGGAAGATCCCAGATTGCTAACAGTGTCAGGACTAGACAGTGCTAAGTAATTTATTTTAGCAGGACTAGGGACACAAGAGTTCATATTATTCGGACTTGACACCGAAGAGCCTAAATTATTAAAGTTTACAGGACTGGAGATGCATGAACCCTGACTATTTCTTCCAGGGCTGGAGGAAGAAGAACATCGTCTCATCCCTCGCTGTAATAAGATAGCATTAACTTTCTCCTCCTGAAGGTCCACTTCTTGTCCACCAATTTCTGTAATATTGCTAGGCCTTCCCTCCATTTGTTCAGGTTGCATACTGTAGTTAAACTCACTCCCCATCTCTTTTACAGAATTCATATACAAACCCATTGACTCAGCAACAGTTTTTGACAGTTCTTTAGCAGATCCTAGGTTGCACTTTGGATCTGAAGCAAGAAAACCAAGGTGCTGATCTTGGTGTTGCACCTGGTAATGAGACTGATGCTGAAGGACAGGAGAGAGCTCCTGGCTCCTCTCTCCACCACTGTTCTTTGCAACTGGAGGTATGCAACTAACATTGAGAATAGTCATTGCATTGCTGTCACAGCTACCAATCTCATCTCTCCCAACATTTGACGTAGATTTGTTTAGACTCCACTGTGTTCCAATATTCATTACTTCTGGGTAGTCAATATATCCTTTGGTTTCCATTGCTGGCTCTTTAATACACCTATAACAAAATTAAATTTCATTTTAAAAAGAATACATTCTCTTCCATTTCAGGGAGATAAATTATATTATATGTCAGTGCAAGAATAATAAATTCAAAAAAGAAACATTCAATTTGAATTACCATACAAGAAACATATTTAGTTAAGATATTCCAAACTAAATATATAATTACATCCCCATGTATTTCAGAGTAAAACTTAGATCAACTACAGTAGACAGTAGACTCTCTGTGTAATGTTGCCTTTGGGACCCATACAAGAGTGTGTTATTAACATGGGATATGATATAGAAAGGTGCCGTGCGTGCGTTCTCTATTAATGAACGAGCTGTAAGCAATTGGTGGTGATTACAGCGAGGTATTATTTCTTATATTTAGAATGCTTTTTATGCAGAAAAACAATGCAAGTAGTGTACAACCTAGCGAAGGCAACTGCTGTTTTGTAATATACAAGATTACAGAGAAGAAACTCAAGGTTGTGCACGACTACATAAACACGCATACTTGTACAAATATTCGAAACAGGATTGTGGGAGCAATGGCAAAAGCTGATTAAACACCAAACCAGAATTAGTAAAACCAAAACCTTGCTAAACCCTACATGATAGGAGAATTGGCAATCTGCAGGTATTCCGAATTATGCAACTTTTTCCCATTCTCGCTCAAAGTTTATGAATAACTCGACAATCCGGTTCGCGTCAGGTGCACTGAGCATAAACATTTGCGCCAAAGAGAGCCCCATATTCTCCGCGGATTTTATTACTGGATGCTGGGGTATTCCTCCCGCTCTTCCCTCGCAAAAGATCCTGGGTTCTGGTTTACATCAATGGAACCACAAGATCACTCCACATATCTGAAGCATGCCCCCGCTCTCCGCCTGCATCTGCCCCACTCCGAACCAGTTGCTACTGATTTTGCATCCTTGATCCTTTCACCTCACTTTTCCCGTATTTTGTCTCTCAGCTGCCCAACTTTTTTATTCTTTCAGCTGCTCAACTTTTTTATTCTTACTTCTGATTCCTTAATATTTACCAGACGAGGCTTACAGCTTCAATTACAACTTCAGTCTTCTTGTCAATAATAATACAAAATATTAATTAAACTGTCAGCGGTGACTTATTTTAAGATTGTTTTCTGCGACTTACCTTTCCCTCCAGCGATTTGTTTGAAAAGCTTTTCAGCTGACTAGCGCAAAGACATTCAGATCAAAGCTGAAACACGTACACATGATGTGGCTCTTTAATATATACATTAGACGTCTATTATTTTCCACCAGAAAGGGGAGGGGTGAGAACGGAATGACTGGGAGGTGCGCTTCTCTTGTATCTCCTCGCTGATTGGAGAGTCTGGGTGCAAATCACGCCCACCGACACTGCTGATAGGTTGGCGTTAGGGCGTCTGGGCCCTTTAATAACTCGGCGAGGAGGCATCGTCCGCCTTCCATTGGTCCGCTGAGCTGTCACTCCAGCTTAAGCTGCAGCAAGTTGCAGAGGAAGCTCGGCGGAGAGCAGCTCTCACAGAGCCGGAGCCGGAGGCAACTTTCTCCGGGCACTGGCCGCCGCCCGCTGCCATCTGCTGAACCAGCTGGCAATCCTCCCCACAACCTCAGTGTCATTCACGCCGTGCTACAGCCGCTTCAATAAATAACATTTCTGCAACAGAAAAAAAACTAGCTTGCAAGACTCCACCCGGGTGACGCAATGTAAAAAAAACGCGATGATTACCCCTTGGTTGGTTGAAGGCTTCAGTTCAGTATTTTTAATGCTTGCTTGAAGTGAAAACCACCATTTTCGTGCAAACCCTTTCGGTAAAAGTCTACATGAAACATGAGGGAATCTGCGTTGTTTTATGAAGAAAACTGTCTTTTTCTGAATCTCCCACTCCCCCTCCTCTTTCCCCCGTATCATTACTGGAGAAAAGTTGAACTTGGCGTTTGGAGATTTTAATGAAATGAAACCCAAGCTAATGGTGTCGGAGAGAGGCGATCTTCACCCAACATTTAATCCTATTTCTAGAGGGAAAGGTCAATCTGCGCAACGCCTCAGTGACAGGCTGACTTTTCAAAGGTTTTGTAATGGTTGCAGACAGATTATCAGGGTTGTCAGTCGCACTCAAGTTAATGATCCGCGAAACCACTGCTATTCTGGCCTATTTAAAATATAAATGCATATAGATATATATAAATATTGCACAAACCTTCACATCCAACTCATTCCAATATGAGGTCGGAGGACAGTATTGCAAAAAAGATTAAACCCTCCAAAATCCTGAAGGTGCAACACTTTTTTTTAAAAAACTACAGTACAAATCAAATCACGATTCAATCCACGCAGTTGACGCTTCGGTTCCCGAATGAACTGGTTTGCTTGTCCTCTCCTTGAATTTATTCCCACTCGACAGTCAAATATCCAAGTTCGCGAAACAAAACATAAACTGAATCGTCAAAGAGGGGAAACTTTCTGCCCATTGCAGGTTTGCCTGGCTCTCCTTCCTTTTCTGTTCTCCGGTAATGTTGCTGAGACGCTCAGACGTTGCCACTCACATGCGGGCTTCACTGCTGCTGTTTCTGCTGCCGTCCTGACGTCAGGTTGTTTGTATTTACACTGCACTGGAGTAAGTTGAAGGGGTAACCACTACATATAACCAATGGAACTACCATCATTGCAAAACCTCAGTGATCTCCTCCCTCTCTTTTTGTATAATGTAATTTGTAATGTACTCAAACTAAATGCAAGTTAAATGAAGAGATTTAGGCCAATATAATAAAATATAATATAGTCAGTCTCCCATGGCACTGCACATAGAGAACGATTGCTCCTACCTTTCTCTGATGTTCTTGTTTTGCTGTTTCTCTCGCTCTCCACTTTTATTTCTGTTTCTCTCCAATTTATTACCCCTTAACTCTTTATGTTTCTATCTTTACCCTCCTCTGAGTATCTTTTTTGTCTTTTCGGGTGGGAAGTGGATGTGACAGGCAAAGGCGCTGCCAACAGCTGCAAGCTTAATTTGTAGTGTGAGTTGTGATGAAAATGTGGTCCCATCCTTTCCTCCAATCAGTCATAGTTTCCATCACTCCTTCATTCCCACCACAATACCAACCCTTCCTCTTGTACCTGCCTCCTCAATCCCCCATTCCCTCCGCTTGTTCCGCTGTCATCAAATCACCCTTAGCCCTCCATTCCCCCCTCCCTACTCTGATGTGCTTTCCTCCCCAAATGCAGGTGGTGAGAAGTAGAGAACCCGCATCTACAACCTGTTTCTTACATTCCCTTCTCCCCCTCCCCACCCTTCTTAATTGAGATGACTTAATTGAGGTGTACAAAATTATGAGGGGCCTAGAAAGAGTAGACAGGAAGCACCTGTTTTTGTGATTGGTAGAAGGATTAGAGGGGACATGAAGAAAAACTTTTTCACCCAGAGGGTGGTGGGTGTCTGGAATTCACTGCCCAGATCGGTAGTGGAGGCAGAAGCCTTCAGCTCATTTCAGAGGCACCTGGGCAGGCACCTGAAATGTTGTAACCTGAAAGGCTATGGACCAGGTGCTGGAAGGTGGTATTAGATTGGTTGGCTACTGTTTTCAGCCGGCGCAAATATGACGGGCTGAATGGCCTCCTTCTGTGCCATAACTTTTCTATAGCTCTATGGTTCTTTGTTTTTCTTAACAAAGCTTTGCTTTCAAGATTCAACTTGTTTTCTTTAAAGCAAATTCCAGTGAGGAAAGAAGCTGTCTGCCTTTTTCTGTATCTATCTATATCTCTCTATCTCATATGTTTAACAATTAGGATCTCTGGCTCACAAATGCAACGAATTAACACTTGTCTTTTCTAGCTCAAAAATACAAATGGATAATTAGGTAGAATCAAAGAATAGAATCATAGAATGGTTACAGCACAGAAGGAAGCCATTCGGCCCTTCATGGCCATCCTGGCTCTTTTCAACAGTAACTCAGCTAGCCCCAATCCCCCACCTTTACCTTGTAGCCCTGCAAATTTTTTCTCTTCAGATAATTATCCAGTTCCCTCTTGAAAGCCACAAATTAATCTGTCTCCACCACATTCTCAGGCAGTGCATTCCAGATCCAAACCACTGCCTGAGTAAAAAAACATTTCCTCATGTCGCCTTTGGTTCTTTTGTCATTCACCTTAAATCAGTGTCCTCTGGTTCTCCAACCTTCCACCAATGGGGACAATTTCTCTCTATCTCCTCTGTCCAGTCCCCTCATGATTTTGAACACCTCTATCAAATCTCCTCTCAACCTGCTATTTAAGGAGAACAACCCAGCTTCTCCAAACTATCCACGTAACTGAAGTCCCTCACCCCTGGAAGTATTCTCGTAAATCTTTACACACTGTCCCTAAAGCCTTCACGTCCTTCCTAAAGTGTGGGACACAGTACTCCAGTTGAGGCTGAACCACTGTTTTATAAAGGTTCACCATAACTCCCATCCTTTTGAACTCCACGCCTCTATTTATAAAGCCCAGGATCCTGTATGCCCTTTAACTACTTTCTCAGCCTGTCCTGTGATGGTCTGGAATGCCCTGCCTGGGAGGGTGGTAGATGCAGGTTGCCTCACATACTTTAAAAAGTACCTGGATGAGCACTTGGCACGTCATAACATTCAAGGCTATGGGCCAAGTGCTGGCAAATGGGATTAGGTAGACAGGTCAGGTGTTTTAATGAATCGGTGCAGACTCAATTGGCCGGAGGGCCTCTTCTGCACTGTATTATTCTGTGATTCTGTGATTCCTGCCACCTTCAATGATTTTTGTCCATATATCACCAGGTCCCTCTGCTTCTGCACTACTTTTAAAATTGTATCCTTTATTTTATATTGCCTCTCTTCATTCTTCCGACCAAAATCTATCACTTCACAATTCTCTGCATTAAATTTCATCTGCCACTTGTCCACCCATACCACCAGCCTGTCTACGTCCTCTTGAAATCTATCACTATCATCCTCACAGTTCACGATATTTCCAAGTTTTGTGTCATCAGTAAATTTTAAAATTGTGCCCTGCACACCCAAGTCTAGGTCAGTAGTATAGATCAAGAAAAGCAGTGGTCCTAGTACCGATCCCTTGGGAACCCTACTGTATAATTTCCTCCCGTCTGAAAAACAACTGTCCACGACTACTCTGTTTCCTGTCATTCAGACAACTTCATATCCATGCTGCCACTGACCCTTTTATTCCATGGACTTCGACTTTGCTGACAAGCCTGTTATGTGGCACTTTATCAAACACCTTTTGGAAGTCCATGTACATCACACCAACTGCATTACTCTCATCAATCCTCTCTGTTACCACATCAAAATATTCAATCAAGTTAGTTAAACATGAGTTGCCTTTAACAAATCCATTCTGGCTTTCCTTAATTAATCCACATTTGTCCAAATGAATGTTAATTTTGTCCAGGATTAAAAGCTGTTTAAAAGCTTTCCCACTATTGATGTTAATTGCTGGGCTTATCCTGACACCTTTTTTTGAACAACGTTTGCAATTCTCCAGTTATCTGGCACCACACCTGTGTCTAAGGAGGATTGGAATCTTATTGCCAGTGCTTGTGCAATTTCCACTCTTACTTCCCTCAGTGTCCTTGGATGCATCTGATCCGCCTCCATGTGTAAACTCTTTTATTGGTCTTTAATTGGCCCCATCCCTCCTTTTACTACTTATATGCCTATAGAAGACTTTTGGATTTTCTTTTATGTTAGCTGCCAGTCTCTTCTCATACGCTGTCTTTGCTTTTCTTATTTCTTTTTTCACTTCCTCTCTGAACTTGCTATATTCAGCCTGGTTCTCACTTGTATTATCAACCTGGAATTTGTCATTCTCACCCTTTCTCTGCTTCATCTTACACTCTATCTCTTTTATCATCCAGGGAACTCTGGCTTTGTTTGTCCTACCTTTCCCTCTCGTGGGAATGTACCTCAACTGTGCCTGAACTATCTCCTCTCTAAAGGCTGCCCATTGTTCCATTACAGTTTTGCCTGCCAATCTTTGATTTCAGTTTATCTGGGCCAGATATGTTCTTACCCACTGAAATTGGCCCTTCTCCAGATAATAAATAATAATAATAATAGCTGTATAAAACACTAGTTAGGCCACAGCTGGAGTACTGTGTACAGTTCTGGGCACCACACTACAGGAAGGATGTGATTGCACTGGAGAGGGTGCAGAGGAGATTCACCAGGATGTTGCCTGGGCTGGAGTGTTTCAGCTATGAAGAGAGACTGAAAAGGCCAGGGTTGTTTTCCTTAGAGCAGAGAAGGCTGAGGGGGGACATGATTGAGGTATACAAAATTATGAGGGACATAGATAGGTTAGATAGGAAGAAACTTTTTCCCTTGGCGGAGGGGTCGATAACCAGGGGACATAGATTTAAGGTAAGGGGCAGGAAGTTTAGAGGGGATTTGAGGAAACATTTTTTCACCCAGAGGGTGGGTGGAATCCGGAATGCACTGCCTGAAGAGGTGGTAGAGGCAGGAATCCTCACAACATTTAAGAAGTATTTAGATGAGCACTTGAAACTGCATAGCATACAAGGCTATGGGCCAAGTGCTGGAAAATGAGATGAGAATAGTTAGGTGCTTGATGGCCGGCAAAGACACGATGGGCCGAAGGGCTTGTTTCTGTGATGTATAACTCTGTGACTAATTATTTTTACTTCAGATTTCTCCTTATCCTTTTCCATAGCTAACCTGAACCTTATGATACTATGATCACTTTTCCTTAAATGTACCCCTACTGACACTTGATCCACTTGACTCACGACATTCTCCAGAACCAGATCCAGCAATGCCTTCTTCCTCATTGGACTGGAAACAAACTGATCTTGAAAATTCTCCTGAACGCACTTCATAAATTCTTTCCCCTCTCTGCCCTTTACACTATTACAATCCCAGTCTTTACTAGGATAATTAAAGGCTCCATTAAAACTACCCAATAACTTTTGCACCTCTCTGTAATTTCCTTGCAAATGTGTTCCTTTATATCTTTCCCATTAGTTGGTGGTCTATAGAATACACGCAGTAATGTAATGGTACCTCTGAAAATAGAGACATGTTGTCGAAGCTTTTTGTCTTGCACTCATCAGGACAATCCAAAAGAATACCAATGTAAGGGAAAACAACAACTTTATACTGTATGAGAAAAGAGTGCTGTATGGTTGGCAAGTGAACTCTGATTGGTAGAGGTATTGCCATGGAGAATGCACCAGTATATGGTGACTGACAGTTAACTGCTAAGCTTTCTTTGAAATTTAAACCAGGCAGCTTGACTCTGATTGTTCAAGGCATTGCCCTGAGGTATGAACCAGTGAATGGCTGTCAATTACTTTGTTTAGCTGAAACAGGCACAATGTTTGTACGTTCTTTCTATCTGCAAAGAACAGGGCCCTGTGTATTAATATATGTAGCTTCCAATATGCACAAATGCGCCACACTCAGAGTCCTACTGACAATTTTAAATTGGTCGTCAGCGTAATTCTTAGCACACTGAGGATTATTTAGCAAATGTTGTCCAATCGCGGAATAACATCTAATGTTGGACACTGTGTTTCGAGTTTTGCAAGCACGGGCTGGTTGGGTATGGCCTGTACCTTACCTGTTGCGAACAGACATGTTGTTTGTTACGATCCACCAGTCTTTGGGACGTACGGCCTATATACCAAGCATCACACTGGCACTGATATTCATATATCACATTACTCCATTTGTGTGATAGGCAGGGCATCTTTTTGACTAGACGACAGCATCCTGTTAGTGGCGAGCACCACACGTGTTACTCCTGCATAGTAGCAGTGTGAAACAGCTAGCTTCACCTGTTTCTCAAATTTTTGGGATAAATTACCCTTCCAGGGTAATTTGAGGTGGACTGGGCACTTTTCAGGGCTGAAAATTACAGACTTAGGCCTGTTCATAAGTTTGCACGAAATGCAGCGAGAAATGATCTGATCAGAGTAGCAATTGTCACGCAGGATGTCTTTGATTCGCTCTATTTCAGCATCAAGCTTGCATGGTGAGCAAAATTTGAGCAACAGCTGAAGCTAGCTGTTTCACACTGCTATTATGCAGTAAAACATGTGTAGTGTTCGTCACTAACTGAATGCTGCTGTCAAGCCAAAAAGACGTCCTGTCTATCACACGAAGGAGTAATATGATATACGAATTTCAATGACAGTGTGATGCTAGGTATATAGGCTGTACATCCCAAAGACTCGTGGATCTTATCAAACAACATGCCCCTTCCATGTCCCATGGTTCTGATGAAGGGTCACTGACCTGAAACGTTAACTCTGCTTCTCTCTCCACAGATGCTGCCCGACCTGCTGAGTATTTCCAGCATTTCTTGTTTTTATTTCAGATTTCCAGCATCTGCAGTTTTTTGCTTTTATTTATATGTCCCTTCCACTGTTCACAACAGGCAAGGTACAGGCCATACCCAACCAGCCCGTGCTTGCAAAACTCAAAACACAGTGTCCAACATTAGATGTAATTCCGCGATTGGACAACATTTGCTAAATAATCCTCAGTGTGCTAAAAAATTATACTGGCAACCAGTTTAAGATTGGTAGGGCTCTGAGTGTGGCACATGTGTGTGTACTGTATTAATACACAGGGCCCTGTTCTTTGCAGACAGAAAGAACATGTACAAACATTGCTGTTTCGGCTAAGCAAAATAAGTGACAGCCATTCGCTGGTTCATTCCTCAGGGCAAAGCCATAAACAATCAGAGTCAAGCTGCTGAGTTTAAATTTCAAAGAAAGCTTGGCAATTAATGATCTGTCACTATAAACTGGTGCATTCTCCATGGCAATGCCTCTACCAATCAGAGTTCATGCCAACCATACAGCACTCTCTTCCCATACAGTATAAAGTTGTTGTTTTCCCTTACATTGGTATTCTTTTGGATTGTCCTGATGAGTGCAAGACAAAAAGCTTTGACAACATGTCTCTATTTTCAGCAATACTCAAGTTCTGTACTACCAAGCGACTAATGGTACCTCTATTGTTTCTTAACTCTAACCAAATAGGTTCTGTCCTTGACATCTCTAGGATACTCTCTCTCTCCAGCACTGTAATATTTTCCTTAATTAATACTGCCACCCCTCCTCCTTTCTTTCCTGAACAACCTTTATCCAGGAATATTTAGTACCCAGTCCTGCCCCTTTTTGAGCCAGATCTCCATTATCGCCACATCAAAATCCCTAGTGTCTATCTGCACCTACAGTGCACCAACCTTATTGACTACACTCTGTGCATTCATGTGCATGAACGAAAAACCTAATTTAGACTTTATTGCATTCCCTCAATCTCTGACCCCACCTAATGCCTTACTATTTTTCACTCTTGTTGCTCCCAATCCTTGTGCGCCTTGTTTTCTTTTCTAATGTTATATCTTGGTTCCTATCTCCCTGCCAAGTTGGTTTAAACCCTTCCCAATAGCACTAGCAAACCGCCCCAGAAGGACATTAATCCTGGCTCTGTTGAGGTGCAACCTGTTCAGCCTGTATAGGTCCTACCTCCCTCAGAACTGCTCCCTATGTCCCAAGAACCTATAGCCCTCTCTCCTGCAACATCTCTCCAGCCACGCAGTCATAGATTCTATCCTCCTACTTCTATGCTTACTAGCATGTGGCACCGGGAATAATCCGGCAATTGCTACCTTTATGGTCCTGCTTGCTACTTTCTTTCTTAGCTCCCTAAAATTTGCCTACAGGGCCTCATCCCTCTTTATACCTATGTTGTTGGTACCAATATAGACCACGACCGCTGGAAAATTGTAAAGATTATATTTGAACTAGCAATATGAATTTTCTCTCTCTCTCTCTCCCCAGCCTAAGACACATTCTGAAGTTTATAGGATACAAAACAAAACACTATAACAAGTGTTATAGGCACCCATTTTGTCTCATTCCATCTTGTACACAGCTACTGCTTCAAAAAAAACCAATATAACTTTCATCTCAATAACGCTTTTGAATTGTGTCTTATCGTTTTCAAAATGATTTGAAGAAAAGCTACTGAGTACTAGAAATTAAAGACCTATATTCATATTCTTTATAAAAATAACTGACCAGTACTGATGCAACCTTGAAAGCTAGTCACATTTTACAATTCAAATTTAGCTCACAGTCACAGCTCTGAGCAAAGATATTATGTTCAGGACCAGGCTTTGAGAAAGGTTGAGGTCTTCAAGTAAAAATTTAATGAAGACATTTAAAATCATAGAATAAACTTAGCGGGCAAATTTAATGTTACTGTGAAATATGTAACATAATTTTTAACCCTTATTTTGGACAGCAAGACATTTTAATTCAAGAAAAAAGTGGAAGGATAAAAAAAAACATTTTGAGTAATTTATGTAAAGTCAGTGGCCAGAATGTGCATTCAAAGGATGATATATTATCAGTAGAAAATATCAGCTATTTTGTCTCATACAGCATGACACCTTTACAATTGAAAAGGCCTAACACAGTATCACCTACAGGAATAACAGATACTCCAGGTACTTGTAATAAGGCTTTAATGAAGCGCATGCCAAATTTTAGTCTATTAGATATAAATATGAAAAGTCCCACAATTTATTCTCATATCAGTTTAGAACAGGTGCTGAGTTTTATTAATGTTAATCTTTTTGATGCTAGTAAAGGATATTCAGTTTTGCAAAGCAGAGGATGTCATAATGCCATTCAGCAGATGTTGTTTTCCAATACATAGAAAAAATATATTTTTTATCTTGGGGTCATCAAAATGAGGGTTGTTGGTGCTGCACAATGGAACACTTTTCAGGCACACCTCGGTTGACATTTGTATGCTTATTTCCCCCTTTTCACTGAAAAATTGAATAGTGTGGGATGCTCGCC
The DNA here is from genome assembly GCF_036365525.1 of Heterodontus francisci. Taxonomy (NCBI): domain Eukaryota; kingdom Metazoa; phylum Chordata; class Chondrichthyes; order Heterodontiformes; family Heterodontidae; genus Heterodontus; species Heterodontus francisci. Next base: position 211,231,646 of record NC_090371.1, on the reverse strand, counting down.
CTCCATGACCAGAAGTCTGCCTTAGATTGCCCATGCAGCATATAGAGCTTGCTATCCACATGCTAATGAGGCCCAGTGACATACAAAGATACGAATTAGGAGCAGGAGTAGGCCATTCGGCCCCTCGAGGCTGCTCAGCCATTCAAAACGATCATGGCTGATCTGATTGTAACCTCAACTCCACATTCCTGCCTACCCCGATAACCTTTCACCCCCTTGTCTATCAAGAATCTATCTACCTCTTAATAATATTCAAAGACTCTGCTTCCACCGCCTTTTGAGGAAGAGAGTTCCAAAGACTCACAATCCTCTGAGAGAAACAATTTCTCCTCATCTCTGTCTTAAATGGGCAACCCCATATTTTTAAACAGTGACTCCTAGTTCTCGAATCACCCACAAGAGGAAACATCCTTTCCACATCCACCCTGTCAAGATCCATCAGGATCTCATATGTTTCAATCAAGTCGCCTCTTACTCTTCTAAACTTCAGTGGATACAAGTGGTTCAAGAAGGCAGTTCACCACCACCTTCTCAAGGGCAATTAGGGATGGGCAAAAAATGCTGGCCTAGCCAGCGATGCCCACATCCCATGAATGAATAATAAAAAAGCCTAGTCTGTTGTACCTTTCCTCATAAGACAACCTGCCCATTCCAGGTATTAGTCTAGTAGACCTTCGCTAAACTGCTTCCAATGCATTTGCATCCTTCCTGAAATAAGGAAACCAATACTGAACACAGTACTCCAGATGTAGTCTCACTAGTGCCCTGTATAACTGAAGCATAATCTCCCACTTTTGTATTCAATTCCCCTCACAATAAACAATAACATTCTATTAGCTTTCCGAATTGCGTGCTGTACCTGAATACTAACCTTTGCAATTCATGCACTAGGACACCCAGATCCCTCTGCATCTCAGAGCTCTGCAATCTCTCACCATTTAGATAATATGCTTCTTTTTTATTCTTACTGCCAAAATGGACAATTTCACATTTTCCCACATTATACTCAATTTGCCAGATCTTTCCCACTCACTTAACCTATCTTTATTGCTTTGTAGCCTCCTTATGTCCTCTTCACAACTCACTTTCCTACCTATCTTTGTGTCATCAGCAAATTTAGCAAACATACTATAGTCCCTTCATCCATGTCATTTATATAAATTGTAAAAGGTTGAGGCCCAGCACTGATCCCTGTGGCACACCACTCGTTGCATCTTGCCACCAGAAAATTACCCATTTATGCCTACTCTCTGTTTCCTGTTAACTAACCAATCTTTATCCATGCCAATATGTTACCTCCTACACCATGACCATTTATTTTCCGCAATAACCTTTGATGTGACACCTTATCAAATGCCTTCTGGAAAACTAAGTACAGTACATCCACCGGTTCCCCTTTATTCACAGCACATATTACTTCTTCAAAGAACTCCAATAAATTGGTTAAACATGATTTCCATTTTAAAAAACCATGTTGGTTCTGCCTGATTACCTTGAATTTTTCTAAGTGTCCTACTATAACATCTATAATAGTAGCCGCTAACATTTTCCCTATGACAGATATTAAGCTAACTGGCCTGTAGTTTCCTTTTTGAACAAAGGAGTTACATTTGCTATTTTCCAATCTAATGGAACCTTCCCCAAATCGTGGGAATTTTGGAAAATTAAAACCAACGCATCAACTATCTCACCAGCCACTTATTTTAGGACCCTAGGATGAAGTCCATCAGGACCTGGGGACTTGTCATCCCGCAGCTCCAACAATTTGTTCAGTACCACTTCTCTGATGATTGTAATTTTCTTGAGTTCCTCCCTCCCTTCCATTTCCTGATTTACAGTTGTTTCTGGGATGTTAATTGAATCGTCTATAGTGAAGACAGATGCAAAATACCTGTTCAATTCATCTGACATCTCCTTATTTTCCCTTATAAATCCCCAGACTCACTTTCTATTGAACTGTCATGCTAGGCCCCCACATGCCAAAAATGAGGCACATGCATTTTGTCATGAACATTGATTTTAAACTGTTACTAGAGTGAAGAAAGGACTTGTTAAACAGATCAGCCGTGGCTGGAAATACATTTGAATATTAACAGACAGTGTTTGGAAGGACAAAGCAGCCACTCCCTGACACATTCAACCCACAATGGACTTTTGATCACCAGACGTTGAAAGTGGGGGAGCTCACATTCCAAGTTGACTGCTAAGATGGCCGAATACACAAATGGACATGGTCAAACCAGCTAGACACATGACTAAACTGCTGGGCAAACTGAGTTTTTTGAATTTGTACAAACAATTTGGGCAGAAAGCAGAATGCTCCTGGACTGAGAAGATCTCTCCTGGCTGGTTCGTCACATCCTCTCCTGTCTGTCTGCTCCCATCTCTTTCTCACAAGCCTCTGAATCCATTGAAGACACATGAACCTCAAGAGAGAAAAGTGTCCTACAGAGAACAAAGTTTAAAAAGAATACTGGGCACCAACAAAAAGCAAGATCTACCTACAATCAAGGACTCTACAGTGAGCTCGAAGAACCCTAACAACAACTCTTCAGATATTGCCTCAAACAGTTCCACTTTATTTTTCTTCTGCTCTTTTCTGTCTCTATTTGCATGTGTGTATCGCGTATGCATGCTTGCGTGGGCGTGTCATGTATCCATCGGCGTCAACTGAATTAGAGTTTAATTTTAATAAATTTCAACTTTTTTTCTTTAAACCTAAAAAAAAGCCTGTTTAAAATTAAACCCTGTTACAGTAAGAGCAGGTGAAGGGTAAGAGGGACCTCGTGACACCTGTCTCACCTGGTTTGTAACAGAAATTTGGGGGCTCGTCTGGGATTGACACACAGACAAATGAAAAATTGGAAGTGGGAAGCCAAATTGTTCCAAAGCAAAAAAGAGCAAGATTTCAATACAGGTTTTCTTGTGGTTGTGTGTGCTTCAATACTAACATGTCTGCAACTGAAGCTTGTAGCTCTTCAAGCCAGGGGGAAGTAACTTGGGATAAGTTAGAAGCACTGTCTATGGAGGAGTTGAGGAAAATGGCTGAGCAGTGTGAGATCACTACAAGCCTAGGAAGTCTGAACTCCTAAGGCTAGTGGCCAACCATTTTTCCCTTGAATCTGAACAAGCAGAAACAGGGTTAGAAGCAGACTCTGACAAGGTATTGTTAGCATAGATACAGTTGTCACAGAGGAACCTTGAATTTGAGGAGTGTGAGAGAGAAAGACAGGAAAGGGAGAGAGAAAGAATATTTGGGAAGGAATGCGAAGAGAGAGAGTTGAAGCGGCTTGAGTTAACTAGGGGGCGACGGAGTAACCTCAGTGAAAGCATAGCCAATATGGAGGAGCATAATTCAGGGCTGGGTACAAAATTGTTAAAACTAGCTCAACTAATTCCAAAATTCAATGAAGAGGATGTAGAAGGATTTTTTGTGTCCTTTGAGAAACTGGCAAGGCAGCTAAAATGGCCAGCTAAGACCTGGCCTCTTTTACTGCAAAGCAAGCTAGCTGGAAAAGCCCATGAGGTTTATTCTCTGTTGCCAGATGAGAATTCATCAAATTATGAACGGACAAAAAATGTTACCCTCAGAGCATATGAATTAGTACCCGACGCCTATCGCCAAATGTTTCGAACTCTCAAGAAGCAAGCTAATCAAACTTATATGGAGTTTGAAAGAAGTAAGCAGCTGCCTTTGGACCAGTGGCTGAGGGTTCTTAAAGTACAGCTCAGCTGTGAGAATCTCAGAGAAGTAATTCTGTTAGAGAAATTTAAACACTCCCTCCCACTCTCCATAAAGACCCATGTAGAGGAGCAGCAGATCCAGAGAGCCTGGCAAGCAGCCATCCTGGCCGATGAGTTTTCTTTAATTTATAAGTGGTTTCTCAGGGGAGAACCTTTCCTCGACATCCCCACAAATCCAAGAAGGACATAGGCTGGGAATGTGATAGGACCCCAAGCAGTCCTGGGAGAGAAAGGAATGCAGGAGACAGAGGGGCCCTCCTCTAGCCAAAAAGGAAGGTGCTGTGAGTAAGAGTGTGACCTGGAGACCTGTGTGCTTCCATTGTAATAAAGCAGGTCAGCTAAAGGCTGACTGCTGGAAACTAAAGGGAAAACCAGTAGGGTTAATCAAGGCACTCCCACTCAGTGAAGAAGAGAACCTGATGGAAAGCCCAGCAGAACAAGCTGTGGCTTTAACTGCAGTAAGAGTGCAACCCAGGAAGCTTACTACTGTAAGTACAGGAAAAGTTAATAGGATTCCTGAAGGTTATCAGGGTTTTGTGTTTGAAGAGAAAGTAAACCCATACCCCACGAGTGGGGCAAGCAAGCCCATAGTAACTTTCAGGGGCACAGGGCCCACTAGATCCCTTTTATGGGGAAAGAGCCTGGCCTTTCTCCCAGGGTGTACAGTGAACACCAGAATTGTGGTGAATGGTATTGGAGGGCAGTGTATGCCTGTACCTGTACACCGGGTGCACCTGGAGTGCGACCTAGTTTTGGGGCCGATGACCATAGCGATTGTCCCTAGTTTTCCTGTGGACGGGGTTGACCTGCTCCTAGGTAATGATCTGGCAGGAGTGAAGGTGGTAGCCCCCCAGTAGTGAAAGAAAGACCGCGGAAGATCAGAGAGACAGGGCAGTGGCAGGAGACAAACCCCTGCAGTTTCCCTCAATGTGTAATGGATCAGGCCATGATCAAACCAGCTCCTCCAGAGAAGACTGAATTAGCACTGCAGGCAGATGACCAGGTCTGTCTGTCTGAGATTTTCTTTGGAAAGTTAGGAGACCCAGGGAATGAATTAAATGGATTTTCCCTCGCTGAGGCTCAGCGAGCCGACCCAGTATTGCGAGAGTTAGCACAGTCTTCCTAGTCTGAAATTGAAGCAGAGGGAGTCCCTGATTGCTACTATTTAAAGAATGAGAAAATGGAGTTCTCCTCACAGACCTGAGAGCGAGGAGTGGACAGTAGTTCACCAGTTAGTGGTGCCACAGAGGTACTGGAGAGAAATATTAAGAAGGGCCCACAAGACTACAGTGGCTGTACATGCCGGTATACGAAAGACCAAAGCCCACATAAGACAGCAGTTTGACTGGCCAAAACTCCACAAAGATGTGGTGGAGTACTGCAGGCGTTGCCACATGTGCCAGGTTGAGGTGAAACCCCAACCTACAGTGAAACCTGCACACCTAAGTCCTAGGAGGACCCTCCAGCAGAGGGCTGGTGAACTGTAAGGGACCAATGCTCCTTTGACAGCACCTTCCAAACCCACGACCTCTACCAACTAGAAGGACAAGGGCAGCAAATACATGGGAACACCACCACCTGCAAGTTTCCCTCCAAGTCACACATCACCCAGACTTGGAACTATATCGTGTTCCTTCACTGTCGCTGGAACTCCCTTCCTAACAGTACTATGGGTGTACCGACCTCACATGGACTGCAGCGGTTCAAGAAGACAGCTCACCACCACCTTCTCAAGGGCAATTAGGGATGGGCAATAAATGCTGGACTGGCCAGCAACGTCCACATCCCATGAATGAATTAAAAAAAACCCCGCCGAGAACAAAAGGGGACAGGCAAGCACAATGCTAACAGAGGTTTAGACAGGGAAGGGGAAAAAGCGACCAATGGGGGCAGGTTAATGGAAGTCCGGGAGGAATCCTGGATGAAAACTCCTACTGTCCGGTCAGCCAACCCCGAAAACTTTGAAAAGTTAGACCCCACATCCTCCTACGTAAATTCAGACACTAGATGTACCCCACCAGAGTTGCTAACAGCATTTACAGGAACCTGCAGAAATAAAGAAAGATCTCCAGGGGGCAGAGAAACTGTGAAGGCGATGCCTCACCAAGTTGAAGTGCCACAGGGGAGTGCAGTAGAGTCTGCACAAATACCTGCAGGCAGGAGTGTCCCAGAGGACAAAGGGGAGATTAGCAATGAATCCTCCCCCGCAGTCAGAAAAAAGAAAACCACCCATCCCCTTAAAGTAAAACGCCTTTGCATGACTCAGCAAAGCACTGGAGGAGAATTCAGGATAGACCTGTCCATTACTGCCTCTCCTAAAAAAAAAATTACCTCAGCAGGAACAAAGACCCTAGGCAGTCATGGAAATGGGCAAACTTCCCCCCCAAAAAAGAACCACATGTTTATTGGGATGCCAAAATGGGGACAATTAAAGCAGCACTGGCACCGAGAAGACAGGCTGTAATATGTTTTAGGATTTGGAATGAATGAGAATTAATGAGAGGAATGCATGTTTTTTTCTGTACCTTACATTTTACTCTCGAAACTTTTAATGAAATGCGCTTTTCTCAAATCGCATTTCATTCTGCTGGGTGCGGAGTTGTCAAGCTAGGCCCCCACCTGCCAAGAATGAGGCACATGAATTTTGTCATGAACATTTATTTTAAACTGTTACTGGAGTGAAGAAAAGGACTTGTTAAACAGATCGGCCGTGGCTGGAAATACATTTGCATATTAACAGACAGTGCCTAGAAAGGGCAAAGGACCATTCCTGACACATTCAACCCACAATGGACTTTTGATCACCAGACGTTGAAGGTGGGGGAGCTCGCATTCCAAGTTGACTGCTAAGATGGCCGAATACACAAATGGACATGGTCAAACCAGCTAACCTGCTGGGCAAACTGAGTTTTTTGAATTTATGTGAACAGTTTGGGGAGAAAGCAGAATGCTCCTGGACTGAGAAGATCTCTGCTGGCTGGCTTGCCGCAGCCGCTCCTGACAGTCCGCTTCCACCTCTTTCTCACAAGCCTCTGAATCCACTGAAGACACATGAACCTCAAGAGAGAAAAGTCTCCTACAGCGAACAAGGTTTCAGAAGAATACTGGGCACCAACAAAAAGCAAGATCTACGTACAATCAAGGACTCTACAGTGTGCTCGAAGAACTGTAACAACAGCTCTTCAGATATTGCCTCAAACAGTTCTACTTTATTTTTCTCCTGCTCTTTTCTGTCTCTATTTGCATGTGTGTATTGCGTATGCATGCTAGCGTGGGCGTGTCGCGTATCCGTGGGCGTCAACCGAATTAGAGTTTAAGTTTAATAAATTTCAACTTTTCTTCTTTAAACCAAAGAAAGCCTGTTTGTGCTAGTTTCATTGCCTTATAATTGGAAAACGGTGAGCAAGAATTCTCCAAGGGGGAGCTAAAAACAGGGTGTGTTTAAAGTTAAACCCTGTTACAATAAGACCAGGTGAAGGCTGAGAGGGACCCCGAGACACCTTTCTCACCTGGTTGTAACAAGGACCAATGCTCACTTGGGTTCTTTTCTGTTTTAACTAGCTATAGAAACTCTTACTATCTATTTCTATGACCAAGATGGTTCGGGTATCTCGCTGCTATCATCTGGCAGGCACCTTAATCACAATGCTCACGGCCTGCCCAATTACCGCAGGAAACCAAATTGATCTCCAATGCTGGTGTCAAGCTCATTCAGGCCAGATACAGCATGGTTCAATGCAGAATGAAGTTCTCTTTCTTCTGCTTTTATCCAGAGCTTCTGCCTCAACCTCAGATGAGAACCTCTGACTCTACCAGTCCTCATTCATTTCCACTTTATGTCCAACCATCCTTAGGTCATTAATTTAGATGGAAGAAAAATCAGACAATTTTTTTTTAAATAGGTGGGTTCTCTGATCTACCCAATTTTGCAATATTCATTGCTCCCAGGAGATCCAATGTGCTTTATTGCAGACCCAGGAAGCACTCCCCTACTGAATTGTCCTTTTTTTGTGCATGCATGGCTATCAAGATAGATAATAACAGATGGCTGGAGCCTGCAATTGACATGATTTGACAAGCAGTGACATCAGAAATTATTCTACTGTCATACATGGAATATTATAGTTCCTCTATATCACATTGATCCAATTGATTAAACATTTCAAGCATTGTTCTTGCATTGTGTACTATCACGATGACCTATCTTCAATTTTACGACATTTCAGAAACAGAAGCATCACGTCATTAACATTGCAATTTTATAACATAACAAGGAATCATAGTTAAAAAACAGAATATTATACAAATGGCTTTCCATCAGAAGATAATTCTATACACTTGTTACATTTTAGTTCTTGTCATAAGACTGACATAGTTTGTTGATGTCCTTGGAAAATTTGAAGTTATGAACTCCCTTCAGTGATAGTGAATGCTTCATGCAATAAAGTATTCAGATATCTGCTTTTAAACAACCCCTGCCTTTTATTTTTGTTTTATTCATTTATCTGGGGGGATGTTCCACATCAACAATCTCAGAAGGTAGAAAGAGTAATTGTGTATTTGGAAATCAGGTTAACTTTAGTTTCTAGTATTTTTCATTTCCTTGATGCAATATCAATTTTGATCCACAGGCAATGAAGTATTTTCTTCTAGTACCACTAAGAATGTACACTCTAGTGCTTCATCATCCATCTGTTCCCTGACTGTGTTCTACAGTATCAGAGATCCTGTCAGCCAAGAACAAAGAAACTTACCTACGGAAACAATCCTCTGATCTTGATGTGAGGCCTCTTCTGTGTACTTCATCACCAAAATCTATAAGTAATTAATTCTGGAAATTGGTAACAAGATGTAACATTGAGGCCATGAAATTCGATAAGCCAGAAAACAGGCGCGGGGATCACAATGCACAATTAACTCGTGCCTGTTCCTTCCTTTGCAGACAGCGAGCAAACTTTGTGCTGTGTGCTAATTTACATGATGGCAGTGTACAGCCAGCACTAAGTGTACAGTTTAGTGGCAGCATGCATGCACAGGAGGCACAAAATCATGAGAGGCTAGCATGAGTTCAAACTAGCCTGCACTACTTAAAGTCAGCCTGCATCTCTAATGAAAGGTCATCAACCTGAAATGTTAACTCTGTTTCTCTCTCCACAGATGCTGCCTGACTTGCTGAGTATTTCCAGCATTTTTGTTTAGCCTCTTAAAGGGGTGGTGCGTTTGGATGGAGCAGGTGCTGGAATGACCGCGGAAGAGTATCTGACCTGTGAGAAGAGTGACTATGGCACAATAGTGGAGACAGTGGACTCCAAGTTTCTCCTGATGCAGCACTGGAGGCCTTGGTGTGGGAAATGGACAGGAGGCGAGGGATTCTCTAACCACAGAGGACCAGCAGGCAGCTCAAATGGACTTTGTGAAGGGAATGGGAACAGATAGCCCATGCGGTCAAAGCCAGCAGTCTAGACCAGAGGACATGGATGCAGTATCACAAGAAGTTCAAAGACCTCACAGGAAGTCAAAGTCAAAGTCACTGAATGTATCTTCAAATGCCATATCCCAAGAACTGCATCATGAGCTTCACATGCTGCTCAATGCACTACACCGACTTCAATCACTTACAAACAAACTCCATCAATCATGGCACTTACCACACATACTTCATAGTTCGTCTCACTCTGACACATCTAGCACTGCTGCAAGCCTCACATCCATGCCTCACACTGTCAGCTGTTCAACCATGCCAGCCACATCACCAAAACATCTTAATGAAAGCAAAATACTACAGATGCTGGAAATCTGAAATAAAAACAAGAAATGCTGGAAATACGCAGCTGGTCTGGCAGCATCTGTGGAGAGAGAAGCAGAGTTAATGTTTCAGGTCAGTGACCCTTCATCAGAACTGTCAAAGGTTAGAAATGTAATAGGTTTTAAGCAAATAAAGCAGGGGTGGGGCAAGAGATAACAAAAGTAAAGGTGTTGATAGGGCAGGGTCACAGAAAATAACTGAGCAGAAGGACATGGAGCAAAGGCAAATGGTGTGTTAATGGTGTGCTGAAAGACAAAGTGTTAGTGCAGAGAGGGTGTTAATGGACAGAAAAATGAATAGCCCTGGCCCGAAGCACAAACATGAAAAAACAGTGGGCAGGCACATGGTAAGAAAAATGAATGATGAAACAAATAAAATAAAAAGAAAAAAGAAAAATAACTGAAAATAAAAAGGGGGGCTCGTCATGCTTTGAGGTTATTGAACTCAATGTTCAGTTCGCCAGGCTGTAGCGTGCCTAATCGGTAAATGAGATGCTGTTCCTCAAGCTTGCGTTGATGTTCACTGGAACACTGCAGTAAACCCAGGACAGATATGTGGGCATGAGAGCAAGGGGGTGTGTTGAAATGGCAAGCAACCGGAAGCTCGGGGTCATGTTTTCAGACTGAGCAGAGGTGTTCGGCAAAGCCATCATCCAATCAGTGTTTGCTCTCCCCAATGTAGAGGAGATCACATTGTGAGCAGCGAATACAGTATACTAAATTGAAAGAAGTACAAGTAAATCGCTGCTTCACCTGAAAGGAGTGTTTAGGGTCTTGGATAGTGAGGAGAGAGGAGGTAAAAGTGCAAGTATTATACCTCCTGCGATTGCATGTGACGGTGCCTTGGGAAGGGGACAAGGTGTTGGCGGTATTGGAGGAGTAGACCAGGGTGTCACGGAGGGAACAATCCCTTCGGAATGCTGACAGGGGAGGTCCTCACTTTCCACCCCACCAGTGTCCACATCTAAAGGATCATCCTCTGCCATTTCTGCCACGTCCAACGTGATGCCACTACCAAATGGATCTTCTCCTCCCATCCCCTGTCAGCATTTTCTTTTTTCTTTTTATTTTATTTTAGTTTGTTGCATCATTCATTTTTCTTACCATGTGCCTGCCCACTGTTTTTTTTATGTTTGTGCTTGGGGCCAGGGCTGTTCATTTTTCTGTCCATTTACACCTGCTCTGCACAAATGCTTTGTCTTTCAATACATCATTAACATACCATTTGCCTTTGCTCCATGACCTTCTCGTCAGTCATTCTCTGTGACCTTGTCCGATCAACACCTTTACTTTTGTTATCTCTTGCCCCATCCCTGCTTTATTTGCTTAAAATCTATTACATGTCTAACCGTTGCCAGTTCTGATGAAGGGTCACTGACCTGAAACGTTAACTCTGCTCCTCTCTCCACAGATGACACTCACTGGCAAACTTCCCTGTCTCTTGCAGGACAAGGTGGCACATAACCACAGGCAGAAGGAATTAACATGTAGCAGCACAGCTACAAGACTTCATCCCGATGGAGGAGACAGTGCTTGTAATCACTGGAACAGCTGTGACTGAGACCCTGGCCAGTGGCAGGGCTGACATCATTGAGTATGACAGTTAGCTTATACCTCATCCTCCTTTTCATTTCACACTTGTCTCTAATCCCACAATCTCTTCTGATATACAAGTTGCAGATGGCGTAAGCATGTATCTCTTGGTTCCCCATCCTCTTCTCACCACAACTTTACACTTGTGCTTTCTCCTTTCAGATACCTAAGAACTGTAACCTGGTCAGGCAGTGATGGAACAGAAAGAGTTGGATGAGCAGGAAGACAATGATGAAGATGAAACACACTCACTCGCTCTCACACTTGCAGTCACCAGCTCAGATACTGGCACTGCACGTACTTTAGAGCTTAGAAGCGGGATTCGCACATGGTGTCACATCTTGCATGAATGGCCTGCAGCCAGGTCAGGAGAAAAGGGTATCACAGGTGTCAGTTTGCCGGAGGGTGAGTTTGCACATGAATTCTGCTGCAGTGGGCTCAGATGAGGTCTTTGGTGGGGTGGCATACAGAAAAAGGCACACTGAAAAGCTTGGTGCATTGGCATGTCTGCCAGAAAGCCTTCAATCACTGTCAATGAGTACAGAGGAGAGCAGCATCAACCTGACACACAACTCTGTGCAGAGTTTGGAGCCCATTGTTTCCAGTGTGAAAGTGGTGGCCAATTCCATTACTACACTTGTGGACCCAACCATGATGCAGCATCTGATGGCTGTGTCTCAGCTTCCATTGCAGCACAAGCAGAAACCACCCAACATCTGAGTGCTGCATTGAAAGCTCAGACTGAAGTCATGCAAGCTCAGATTGCTACCATAAACACTCAGACCGCTGTTGTCATAGCTTCAAAGTGTTCAAAGGGACTTGCAAGGTGTCACAGCAGTCCTGCAATCTATTCGGCAACAGATTGCTAGGATTGCTGAAGCACCGCCCTGGGGAAGTGGGCGTGATTCCGTGCAGCACTAACCTGCTGGCCTCTCTCAGGATGACAGCATTTGTAATTCCACCACTACCACTCCACCAGTGCCCACCCTCCTCCTCCTCTTCCTCCTCAGCTGCTCGCTGTTTAGCTGGTGGTAAGGCTGTGCCTTCATGATGGCGAGGTTGTGCATGATGCAGCAGATGACAATGAATCATGACACGTACTCTGGAGAGTACCACAGGGATTTCCTCCAGAGTGGTCAAGGCAACAGAAGCATTGCTGATGCACCTCAATGGTCTGCTCAGTGATATTTCATGTGGTAGCATGGCTGTGCACATGTTTGTGGGTTGCACGCCTCAGTCATGAACCCTTGATGCCCATTAGCCAGCCTCTGGTTTGTTGTGGTGGCTCAAATGCTGATTGTACAGTGGACTGCCACAGAATAAAGGCACACAGACTGCTGCCAGGATACTGGGCATTGACCTGCATGATGCACTGAGTATGGTCACACACCAACTGGACATTGAGGGAGTGGAATCCTTTGCAGTTGTCATATATATGAATTTACGTGCGGCACATGCAAAGCGATGTGTGCAGTCAATGACACCCTCCACCATTGGGAACTCTGCTATCCTGCCAAAACCATGTGCTCTCTCCATTTGCTTCTCTCTGGAAAGAGGGAATGGAATGTATTCCTCTCTCATTGCAATACAGAGTGTCAGTGAGCTGGATGTGAGATGTTGGAGATGTCGCCTGCTCCAACCTGGAAGCAACGGGAAGAAGTTCAAGACCACGGTCACCTTCACAGCCACTGGCAATGCCATCCTCGCCCTGCTCTGAAGCTGCACATCTTGCCTGCTACAGGCGACAGATTTCTGTGAACACCTCTTTAGTGAAGCAGAGATGTCTGTCACATCATTCCTTGCTGAGGTTGCATTTGAAGAATTGCTCCCTGAAGACCCTGGGTAGATATGGTTGTCTGCTGAGACCCCTTCTCCCTGTCATCCTTCCCTCTCTTTGAGCAACTTGTCCTCCTCCTTGTTGCTTCTGCTCAATTTCCTTGTTGTGCTGCAGGCCAAGGGGGATACAAACTACAGCACCCATGACTGGGAGTAAGTGGTGTGAGCAGAATCCTTGAAGTCAGAACCAATGCCTTCACCATGTGCCACACCACTCCCTGTAGATGTTATCAACTTTAAATAGCAGTGCAACCACCACCAACAAAAGTAAAATCAGAAATCAAGTATTTTGTGAGCTGGATGCTTCAGTTGGATAATGATGAATGATTGGATCTTCTGTTAGAATTCTTGGATGAAATTTAGATGAAAGATGATCAATTAAATGCCTCTGAGGAATGGTCAGTCTTTGATAGATTTTGGAACAGATTGTTATAGGAACATAGGAAATAGGAGCAGGAGTAGGCCATTTGGCCCCTCGAGTCTGCTCTGCTATTCAACTAGATCATGGCTGATGTTCTATCTCAATGCCATTTTCCTGCACTATCCCATATCCCTTGATATCTTTAATATCTAGAAGTCTTTCAATCTCTGTCCTGAACATACTCGATGACTGAGCCTCCACAGTCCTCTGGAGTTGAGAATTCCACAGATCCACCAACCGCTGAGTGAAGAAATTCCCCCTCATCTCAGTCCCAAATGACCTACCTCTTATTTTGAGACTGTCCCCTGGTTCTAGACCCCCCCAGCCAGTGGAAACATCCTTCCTACATCAACCTTGTTGAGCCCTGTATTAATTTTGTATGCCTCAATGAGATCACCTCTCATTCTTCTAAACTCTGGAGAATTCAGGCCCAGTCTCCTCAATCTCTCCTCATAGTACAATCCCGCCATCCCAGGAATCAGTTTGGTGAACCTTTGTTGCACTCCCTCTATGGTAAGTATGAGTAAGGAGACCAAAACTGTACACAATACTCCAGTTGTAGTCTCACCAAGGCTCGATACAATTGCAGCAAGACCTCTTTAGTCCTATACTCAAATCCTCTTTCAATAAAGGCCAACATACCATCTGCATTCCTAATAGCTGCTACTGCACCTGCATGTTAGCTTTCTGTGATTTTTATGAAAAAGGGCACCTTTTGGACATCAACACTTTCCAATCTCTCACCATTTAAAAAATACTCTGCATTTCTGTTTTGCCTACCAAAGTGGATAACTTCACATTTTTCCACATTATACTCTATCTGCCATGTTGTTGCCCACTCACTTAGTCTGTCTAAATCCCCTTGAAGCCTCTTTGCATTCTCCCCACAACTCTCATCCCCACCTAGTTTTGTGTTATCAGTAAACTTGGAAATATTACATCTTGTCCCCACATCCAAATCATTGATATAGATTGTGAATAGCTGGGGCCCAAGCACTGATCCTTGCAGTACACAGGACATAGCTATCGTATCCAAAGGCCAATTGCCTCGAGTAGTTACTCTGATGTATATTCCAGAGGGATCTAGTGAATGGAGGGATGTGACAATTGTGGGATGTGCAGGAAAATCTACTGGCAAGTTTAAATATTGGTTGAATGTCCAGGATGATGGGCAAGTACTGAGGTCCGTGGACTGGCAGAATGGGGTGAAAGAGGGGAGAATAAGAAAGCACAGTGCAAGTTCGAATCGTGCATCAGAAACTATCACGTACTGGAGAAAGAGCCGCTGTTAGTGCAAGAGGGAGATCTTACAGTAGTAGTCCCAAAAAATGTCAAGGTGCTAGTAGATGTTGAAAGACGTTCTGAGGTGGGTCATGCTTAATAGATTTGTGGATCAAAACAAACTGCAAAATTCGGATGATAAGCCGAAAGCAAATGAATCCTAGAAATGCACGAGGAATGATTAATAGGTGTTATTGGTATGAGTCTAAGTATCATTACACGAGGAATTGTCCGAAAAACAGGAATCGAGTATTTGAAGTAACTCCCTTAACTGGGGAAAACACCAGATGTCAGATGTCAGAGTCAACTGTCCCACAGCTGGAAAAGTAATCTTAAATCCTTTTAGCTCTTTTGGCCACATTTTCATGGGAGTATATATCAATAACGTTTCTGCAGTTTTCAGATCAGTGTTTCTGAAACTGCCCAAAGAAGCAGCAGATGCAAAAGAAAAAACTATGGAAACTAAAAAAATGTTGTCTATGCGTTAATGATGCGTCCAGGGTGTGGTATTTCTTGGTCAGATCTGTTTTGCTGAAAATTGATTGTTTTCAACTAAAAGCAGGTCCCACAATGCCTTATTGGTAGCATAAAGAGAAACTTTCAGGCATCTTCATGATGCAGGTTGATGATTTCTTATGAGGTGGTACTGCGGAATTGAGAAATGTGTTATTAACAAGATCAGAGTAGAATTTAAGATTGGGAATCAGGATTGTGGGATTTTTAAATATATTGGTTTAGATATTAAGCAGAGTAGGTCTGGAATAACTTTAAGTCAACAATTCTGTCAGAGTGTTAATCCCTCCCGGTTAATCATGCTAGGTCATCACAGATGATAATCCAAGAATAGACAGAGCAATTGCGAAGCTTGATTGGTCAGTTAAGCTTGTTGTGCACTCAGACTAGACTAGATGCTAGTTTTGAAGTGTTGGAATTAAGTACTGTAATGAAACACATGAAAGTTGTGTTTCAAAGGCAAATAAAACATTACAAAATTAAATCTGGAGAAATGCTTACTTAACTTCCTATCCTTAGGTGACCCAAAGAATATGAAACTAGTCACGTTTAGTGATGATTCACATGCTCATCTTGCTGATGGGTATTCGAGTGCAGCTGGGTTCATAATATTTTTAATGGGTGAAAATGGGAAATGTTGTTCTTTAACTTGGGAAGTTAAGAAAATAAAAAGCGTTGTTAAAAGTAATTTAGCTGCAGAAACACTAGTTCTTGTGGAAGTAGAGGATATGGGGTTCTATTTTTCAAATAATTTAAGTGAGATTCTGTACAAGGGGTATATTGAAGATAGGATACCTATTGAATGTTCTGTAGCTAATCATTCCTTGTGGGATAATGCACACTCTACACAAAGTGCTA
Organism: Heterodontus francisci; assembly: GCF_036365525.1. Lineage (NCBI taxonomy): Eukaryota > Metazoa > Chordata > Chondrichthyes > Heterodontiformes > Heterodontidae > Heterodontus > Heterodontus francisci. Next base: position 211,215,595 of record NC_090371.1, on the reverse strand, counting down.
GTGAGAAAAGGTTATGGATTGACCTTGTTGGATTGAAACAAATCCTGGAAAGAAAGGAAGTTTCCAAATCTAAATGGGTAGATACAAGTCATCACCTATCTGTTTTACAAAAAGAAATACTTGCACAAAAAAATTGTTAGGGGGGTCCTAGAGGAGGGGCATCTTGTAATGTAATGCTTTGTACAGAAATGGGAATTTATCTTGATTTGTTTTGAAATGTTTGAGCATGTTAACTCTGCTTTATCTAGAGAAAGACGGTGTTTAATTATATGTAGATGGAGGTTTTTAATTAGGGTCTTACTTAAGCATACATAAGCATACACTTACTGAAAATGAGTGGAGTTGTGAGTAAGGATCTTTAAGTGTGTAAAATAAATGGTAAGAATGAGTAAAGATTGGCTCCAGCATCATCCTTTAACAAGCTTTCTTGAGTAGAACACAACTTATATGTATATCACAGCCAGACTGGCCCGAACACCATGAGTAGAACCAAAAGGAATATTTATCATTTTTATCTTTGAAATTGCAGACATCAGTTTGCAACTCTTTCAGAATACTTTGCAACCAACTTCCTACAGATTCAATTGAAAATGAGGAATCTTGCCCATGTTTTTTTAAAAAAAGAATCGACACAACATTAGAGATTTCCTGTTGCTTCTGTGTAGGGCATACTTTGCTAGGAGATTAGTTATTACAATGAATTTGATTAGAAATATGAAGTTGTTGAACCAGTGGGCGTGGATTTTCAAAAAGCATTCAATAAGGTACCACATGAGATGATTACACAAATTAGGGACTAATATATTAGCCTGCATTGAAGACTGGTTAATGGATAGATACAAGTAGCAATAAATGTGACATTTTCAGGTTAGCAGGCTGTAACTTGTAGAATACTGCAGTGATCGGTACTTGGGCCTGGGCTATTTACAATCTATATTAATGACTTAAATGAGGGGACTGAGCGTAACATATCCAAATTTGCTTATGATACAGAATTAGGTGGGAAAGTAAACAATGAGGAGGATGCAAAGAAACTGCAGAGGGATATAGACAAGTCGGGCGAGTAGGCAAAAACATGGCAGATGGAATATAATGCGGCGAAATTTGAAGTTATCCACTTCGGTAGTAAAAATAAAAACAGTACATTTTTTGTATGGTGAGACTGGGAAATGTTTGCATTCAGAAGGACCTGGGTGTCCTTGTATATGAATCACAAAGTTAACATGAAGGTACAGCAAGCAACTGGGAAGGCAAATGGTTTGTTAGCTTTTGTTATAAAGAGTTTGGAGTATAAGAGTAAAGAAGTCTTGCTTAAATGATACAAGGCATTAGTGAGGCCACACCTGGAGTACTGTGTGCAGTTTTGGTCTCCTTACCTAAGGAAGGGTATACTTGCCTTAAAGGGAGTGCAACAAAGGTTCCCTAGACTTGTTCCTGGGATGGGGGGATTGTCCTATAAGGAGAGATTGAGTAGACTAGGCCAATATTCCTGGAATTTAAAAGAATGAGATGTGATCTAATTGAAACATATAAAATTATTAAGCGGTTTGACAGGGTAGATGCTGAGAAAATGTATCCCCTGGCTGGGGAATCTAGAACTTGGGGTCGCAGCCTCAGAATAAGAGGCTGGCATTTAGGACGGAGATGAGAAGAAATCTTTTCACTCAGGGTTGTGAACCTTTGGGGCATTCTCTCTCCCAGAGTGCTGTGGATGCTCAGTCATCGAATATATTCATGACGAGGTCAATAACTTTTTGGGTATTAAGGGATATGAGGATCACATGGGAAGGTGGAGATTGAGGTAGAAGATCAGCCCATGATCTTATTGAATAATGGAGCAGGCCCAAAGGGCCAAATGGCCTACTCCTGCTCCTACTTATGTTTATATGTTATGATCTCTCATTCTCATTCCAAATACACATATCTTTTCCTTGCTCTCTTGACAACTGCCACTAGCATTATTATTTCAAGCTAGCTAGCCTTTGCACAACCTACTTCTCTCACTTCCTGTACTATCCTCCTCACAGTTCACAATGCTTCCAAGTTTCGAATCATTTGCAAACTTTGAAATTGTGCCCTACACACCAAGGTCTAGATCATTAATATATGCAAAATATTAATTTAATACCTCAGTTATGCTCTCTGCCTCCATCCGCAAATCCCCTTGTTGGTCCCTAATCGTCCCCGCTCCTCCTTTTACCACCCTTTTACTATTTATATGTCAATAGAAAACTTTGGGATTCCCTTTTATGCTAGCTGTTCATACTCTCTCTTTGCTTCTCTTGTTTGCTTTTTCACTTCCCCTCTGAACCTTCTATATTCAGCCTGGTTCTCAATAGTATTTTCTACCTGGCACCTGTCATAAGCACATTTTTTCTTCTTTATCTTAATCTCTATCTCTTTTGTCATTCAGGGAACTCTGGATTTGTTTACCTTATCTTTCCCCTTCCAGGGAATATACCTTGACTGCGCCTGAATTATTTCTTCTTTAAAGGTAGCCCATTGTTCAGCTATCGATTTTCCTGCCAACCTTTGACTCCAATTTATTCATCCCAGATCTGTTCTTAGCCCAATGAAATTGGCTTTCCCCTTATTTGATCACATTTGTGTCTTTTCCTATAATTACTTTTGTCCCATACACACAAATAATACATCCAGAGAGAGAAAAACAATTTTAACGCCATGAACTCTAGTAACCCTTTACTTCCCACATCAGTCCCTCCTGTTGGTCCCTGCAGATTGTATCTGATCCAGGTGGACACAACCTACTAGTGGAAATCTAGGCCACGGGGTCGTCCAGGGATCCTACTGGACTCCTGTGGGCAGCAAATCCTTAATAATTTGGAATTCTCTTATCACTTTGTCGGTCACTCTAGTGATGTCTGGCTAGGCTTGGAATATGGTGAATTATATACTATAAATGTTGTCTTGGTTCCCCTTCTCTGGAGGTGGTTTCAGGAAGGCTGATACTGGGGCATATCCCCGACTGGACATCATTACCATCTGCACAACTTGCGAAATCATTAATTTTGGCTAACAGCAAATACACACACTGATGATCAGGACGAGTACTGAAGTGACAGTGGCAGCCATTCTGCTTGTGGGTCCAGGGAGCATTTTCTGGAACTATTCAAAGTAGGCAGATTGTGCTGGCATTTTGGAGCTCAAACCTCCAGTTAATGTCGGGTCCTAAATATACACTGCTGAACATGCCTTCAGCAGCAGGAACGACACATCCCCACCCCCAAGCATTGCTATTTAAAGGGATCCTCAAATATTTTCAGTTTAGTTGCTGATTGATTGATTTTTTACTGGCTCTTGCTGCAATTGTAGAAGTGTTTGGTTTCCAGAGTTGTTTAAAGTTGCTGAAGTTTACAGGCAGTGGTGTGGTACATGCTGAAAGATTTTGCCTTGACTTCAAGGATTCTGCACAAGCCACTTGCTCCCAGACATGAGCACAGTAGTTTGCATCCCTCTTGCCCTACAGCATCAGAGAGAGAGAAAGTGAGTAGAGGTGACAGAGGGCAGGACAAGCTGCTGGAACAGGGAGGAGGAGGAGGAGAAGGGCTCTCAGCAGGAGGATATGTCCACCCAACATATTCAAGGAACAATTCTCCTACCTGAGCCTCAGCAAGAAACAATATTTCAGATGTCTCTGCTTCACCAAGGTGGTCCTCACTGAAGTATGCCACCTGCTGTAGCTGCAACAGTAACCTCAGAGCAAGGTGAGGATGGCATTGCCAGTGGCTATAAAGCTGACCATGGTCATGAAATTTTGTATCTGGCACCTTCCAGCCTACAGCAGGTGACATTTGCAATATTTACCAGTTTGTCATCCACTGGTGCATAAGGGAGGTCACTTGTCAGAGAGAAGCAGGGGGAGGGAGCACATGACTTTGCAAAGATTGCAGGCTTCCCCATAATGCAGGATGCCATTGAATGTTTGTGCATCACTTTGTGGGCACGGTATGCCAACTGAGATGTATGGATACTAGAAGGGATTCCACTCCCTAAATATTCAGCTGGTTTTTGACCATACACAGTGCATCATGCAGCGCTAGAAACATACCCAAGGCAAGGCAGTGGTACTAGAGAAAGAGGTGGAAGAGAAGTGTAATTGGAACTTCTATGGCATTCACTACACTTAGAGCAGTTTAGAGGACAATTGATTAAGCATCTTTTGTGACACTTTCTATTTTTAGCAGTTTATTATAATAGTTAACTCTGTAAATACTGTAGAACTAAAATTAGAGGGGTTTCTTCTCCCTCATCTGTCACTACTTCGCAGAAAACTCAGAAAATGGTGCAAACAGTACTTATGTCGTTTTTTTCCCCCAAGTTCCTGCAGCTTTTCTGCTGCGAGTACTGCAGACAAGTAGGAAAATCCTCATGGAAATTCACTCCCTGTTATCTCAAGATGCTTTTCAATATTTTGATCAGAAGAAAGGAATAACTTGCATTTATATAATGCCTTTCACAACCTCAGGACATCCCAAAGCCAATGAAGTACATTTGAAGTGTAGCCGCTCTTGTAATGGCTTGCTTTTTATGCCCATTGAAGTCAATAAGGAGAGATCCAAAACAGGCTACAGATTCGCTAACACACCTTTTACGCTACTGCAGAAAGTCAACATCTATCCCATTGTACTTCATAATAGCAGCTGCTCACTTCATACAAGTAGGTTCATTATATGTTGATTATTATTTGTGGTTTAGCATAAAATGGCTCTTCTGCTGTCTCATAATCCTTTGCCAAAGTACAACGCTAACATCAGTTTTATTGCTGGGAGGTGATGTAGTAATGCCAAGCCTTACTACTGGACAGACGTACTGAGCTGTTGTTTCAACTGAAGTTGAATGGAGGTCTATGGAGTGAACTCCATTTAAGTAGGTAAAGTAGGCCTCGTGTATTAACATACAGTGCTGCAGAATGGTGTGATCCAGATTCTCACCTACAAGTTCCTATATGAGAACAGAGAAGATTATGAAGGGACTTAATAGAAATGTTTAAAGTTACGAATGGATGGAACAGAATAGGTAAAAATATGTTGTTTCTGGTGATTGAGGCTCTGAAACAAGAACACATCACAGCAACAACAACAACTTGTATTTACATAGTGCCTTTAATGTAGTAAAATGCCCCAAGACGCTTCACAAAATTATCAGAGTTTGATGCTGAGCCACATAAGTAGGTATTAGGGCAAGATGACCTTTGATGATTAAAATCAGGGATGCTGAAGAGGCCGGAATTGGAAGAGCACAGATATCTGAGGATTGTAGAACTGACGAAGGTTACAGAGAAAGGGAGGGGCAAGGTCGTGAATTGATTTGAAACAAGGCTGAGCATTTTAAAAGATTTTAAGGATTTGAGGATTTTAAAATTGAGGCCTTGCTTAACCAGAAATCAATAGGTAAGTGAGTACAGCAGTGAAAGATGAATGGGACTTGGTGACAGTCATGATGTGGGCAGCAGAACTTCAGATGACCTAAAGGTTATGGAGGGTGGAAGATGGGAGGCCGGCCAGGGGAGTGTTGGAATCATCAAGTTGAGAGGTAACAAAGGCATGGATGAGGGTTTCTCCAGCAGATGAGCAGAGATGGGCAAACGTGGGTGATGTTGCAGAGGTGGAAATAGACAATCTTATTAATGGTGCAAATATGTTGTTGAAAGCTTATTTCAGGGTCAAATATGACACCAAGGCTGACAGTGTGTAGTGAGCTTGGGGGAATCCACAAACCTCGCCGAAAAGGTTGTCCCAAATAAGGAGCTAGTCACATGACTATCTGCTGGCCAACTTGGAGTTAATTGAATTGTGCTCACAGAACAGTTTTGGAAGAGACTGCAATTTGAAGACCAAAGAGAAGGAAGGTCTCTCCCTATCTCTCTCTCTCTTGCTCATGCAGAGTTCCAGGGACCTACGGAAGTAACTGAAGCCTCAAGACAGAAGGCAATCGAAATAAGTTTGAAAGTGTGCACTGGGCCACGACGAGAACTGCAAAACTTAACTGCAATCAAAGACTTTACATCAAACCCAAAGCCAGTAACTGAACTCCAGCTATTGCTTCAAACCTTTTCTCCTTTGATTCTTTCTCCTTTTCTGTCTCTATTTGCATGTGTGTTTATCACGTATGCATACTAGCATGGTCATGTCACATATTTCTAGTAGCTTTAACTGAATTAGAGTTTTAAGGTTAATAAACTTACACCTTTCTTGTTTAAATCTGAGAAAACCTGTCTGGTTGATTTATTTGCCATTACAATTAGAGAGCAGTGAGCAAGGACTCACTGAGAAGGAAGCTAAAATACGGTGTTTTAAAAATTAAACCCTGTTACAGCCAAACTGGGAAAAGGCTGAGAGGGAACCCCTAGACCCCTTTCTCACCTGGTTATAACAGAGATATATGACAGGGAGTAGAAGAAACATTTTTATGCAGTGTGTTGTGAGGCTGTGGAATGCACTATCAGAATTAAGGAATGAAAGGGGAATGAAGGGATATAGGAACACTTTAGGTCCACAGTACTCATGGAAGATGAATATGATCAAGGACTGCTTTGCCCAGGGAGCCTGTTTTTATTTTGTATTTTATGTGTAACTCTACGCAATATGGTTTGTCAAGTAGAAGTGATTGGTGAAGAATTCAAATTACTCATGCACACCTCTTATTCAAAAGGTACAGAACAAAGACATTGTCCTTTAAAGAGATAAGTGGTGCTAGATTTTAACTATTGAGTGGCTAACCAGTGGAGTATGCAGGGCTGATTATGCCAATGAGAAGCCTGATTAATCTTGAGGGATGGGCTTCCTTGCCATACTCCCAGCAGGCTCCAGATGGGAAACAGGTGCCCATACCCTGCCCCTATGGCCTGCCTTCCAGCTCTGGGTCAACCCATTATCAGGTGGCTGAGTGGACAATTTTGGCCCGTAAGTATTTGGTTGGGGGTCCATTAATGGGAGAGGGGTGAGGGAGTACAGTGCAGCAGAGGCCCTCGCTATTTTTCTGCAACCTGGAGGAGCATTCCTGTTCCTTCTGGCCCCGTAAAGGAATTTTAAAAAATTACTTTCGGGTTCTTCTGTCTCCTCTTTCGGTCCGTTCCATTTCCTGCACTTCTGCTCTCACCTTTTCCCCACCTCCCAGAACCACAATAGGGTCCCCTTTGTCGTCACCTTCCACACCACCAGCCTCCACATTCCATACATCATCCTCTGCCGTTTCTGCCACCACCAGAATGATACCACCACCAAACACACCTTCCCCTCCCCCCTCCTTCATCATTCTGTAGGGACTGTTCCCTCTGCTGTACCCTGTTCCACCCTTCTATCACCCCAACACCCCGAACCTCTTCCTACAGCACCTTCCCATGCAAGAGTAGAAGATGCAGCACTGCCCTTTTACCTCTTTCCTTCTCATGATCGAAGGCCCCAAAAACTCCTTCCAGGTGAAACAGTAATTCACTTGTACTTCTTTCAATTTAGTATACTGTATTCACTACTCACAATGCGGTCTCCTCTATACTGGAAAGACTAAACTCAGATTGGTGATTGCTTTGCAGAACATCTCCATTCAGTTTGCAAGCAGGACCCTATGCTTCTGGTCTCCAGTTATTTTAATTCTCTGCACCACTCTCACTTTGACCTCTCTGTCCAACAGCTCAATTGTTGAATTGAGTTCAACAATTTCAGATCATAATCTCCACCCCTTTTTGTTCTGTGCTTTTTGGTTTTGTTTTGGTTGGCAGTTCTTGGTGCATTCCAATTTACACTTTCTCTAGACACACCTTTTGTTTCTTTATTTGTCCCATTATCTCCCCCTTTTGCCTTGCACCATCATCCCTTTTGCCACTTAATCTCTCCTGTCCACCATCCTATCATAGACCCTTTCCCTGCCTCTGTACTTGCTTTAAGCCTGTCACATCTCAAATGTTTTTCCATTTTTGATGAAAGGTCATCGACCTGAAATGTTAAGTCTGTTGCTCTCTCCACTGATGCTGCCTGCGCTGCTGAGTATTCCCAGCATTTTCGATTTTTATTTTCAGGTTTTTTTTTGGCTGGACCATCAGCTGAACCTGGGTAGAGGTGAACTGGTGCACACTCCGCCCAGTTGTGTTCTAAAACGGCAATCGGGTCCTATGTACATCACGGGGCCCCAATTCACTGATTAAAAGGGCCTACCAGCTGACACAGCAAACTAGCCATTGGGCCATTTGAAGGTGGTGGCGGCTGGATCCATCTTTGGGCCGCCACTGTCTTGTTTATGTCACTTAAAAGCTAACCCACTGTGTGAATTGCAGAGAGAATTAAAACTAAGGGGAGAAAATCATCTCAAAAATTCACAGAAAATCGACAGTTATGATGCTAAAACAATTTCAAAGATAACAAACGTCTCGTAGCCCTCAAAGAGTTGAAATAGATTCTTACTGAAAGTGTCTTTATATTTTTATGTGAAAAATTCAACTAATCCCACATGAAGATTTGAAGTTTATTAACTATGACATTTTGAGTGCTATAATTTTAATAAGTAAAAAAGTTTGTTCGGAAGGAGCTTGGAAATCATGTGGGTGCTTATTAAAGTGGAAAGTGATTTAATTTAATAAGCTATTATATAAAGTAATGCTAGCTTCTTGATGGAATAAATCAGTAACAGAAATAAAATTCTTAAAATAATTGTTTGTGTATTATTCTACTCATTATTCCACAAGGTGGCATTATGTGGGGAAACATTGCATGTGAAGCAAATTGTCAAAGTTTCTAAATATTATCCATGACAGATTTAATAAATAACATTTTTGTGAAGAAAAATTGTATAGTCTTTCAATGAAAATAAAAATTGAAGAAAACTATCCTACTCAAATTAAAATTAAACACTGTAAACCATATTAAAGATTTGCAAAAGGAAAGACAGCATCTGATTTATTTGATCCTCAAAGAAATTTTTGGCGTTGCAAGAAATCACAAGATAAATACAGGTAATGGCCTTCTTAGTTCAACCATGTAAAACAGCTTGGCTCAATCATCACAACACCCATTTGTCTTTTAAATGCCTTCAGTATCCTATCCATATGTCCATTCCAAATGCTGATCACTCTTTGTATGAGGAAGAAATTGCTAATATCGGTTCTAAAATTTGTTTCAGCAGCTTAAACCAATACACCTTAGTAATACAATTAAGGTTTATCCTAAAGTAATTTATCTTTTAATAAGGTCCTCTCTTCACTTTTCAAGGTTTAAAAGTCCAAGCAGTAGAACTTAGTCCTTGTTGCACCTGATTTCTGGGTTTAGAAAACAGGGATAAAAATTAACATTTTTTGGAAGAAACGTCCTGTGCCTGTATTACAGGCATCACCATATTGGGAAAGGCATCTCTGCAGGCCTCCCGGATGTTATTTTAAACTGGCGTTAGGCTCCCGTTAACAAGGGGCCTAATATCGTTTTAAGGATACCTTTGGGAAGTGTTGGTACACCAGGCTCTGCTTTGGTGTTTGGTTGTACATGCAAGACCTTCAGGTAGGACCCAAAATGGTGCAACAGGCTGGAATTTTATGTTGGGCGGGAGGCCCACCCACCAGCCGGAAAGTTGGTGGTGAGTCCGCCTCTACTGGGTCTGGGGAGCCAGACTGGGATTTTTCGCTCCCCAAGCCCTTAATTGGTCTTGGGTGGGACTTTCACCTCCTTGAGGCAGAAAGTCCCACCTAATGGAGCTGCTGGCCAATCAGTGGGCTGGCAGCTCTTAGTTCCAGCAGTGCCACCAGGAGCAGTGGCCACTACTGGGACTACACCCAGCCCTTGGATGCACCAGGAAGGACGGCCCCGGAACTCAGGTACGTTTTTAGAGCCTCACTGGGGACAATCAGCCGGACCCCGGCAAGGCAAGGGGGGTTGGTTGGGGGGGTGGGGGAGTGTTGGGTATTGGGGCTTCGGGGGCGGCCCTCCATGGGGCACAGAGTGCCCGATTGGGAGGGCACCCCCAGCCCGCAAGAAGGCCCCCTGATTTTACCAGGCGGGATTCATGGGGCCTTTGCCATCCGGGCGCCATGGGTAAAATACCTGCGGCGGCTGGAGGAGGCCCTTAAGTGGCCAATTAACTGCCACTTAAGGGCCATGATTGACCTGGGGCGGGCGGGCCATTTCTCACCGCCCCACGTAAAATTGCAGCAGGGGTGGGAGGGGTTCGGGAATGGCCCCCCGCCTCCCACTCAACTTTATGCCGCCTCTTCCCCCGCCACCAGCCTGTTCGTTGGGGGACCATAAAATTCTGGCCCATATCCACAGGTTTTTGCACACCATGCTGGTGTTACTGTTGCGGGAGTTAGACCAGAGGAGAGAGGCTGTTTTCCTTCAGGAGGCTCTCCAGACAGGTGTTCAGAGGAAAATGGGGGCATGTGGCTGTCACAGTCAGGAGGCACTGAGGACATGAATGCAGTGCCGCAGGAAGTTTAATGACCTCACATGAGTGGTGAAGGTCAGAAAATGCATCCTTACATTCCAAATTCTACCAACTGCACCACTCGCCTCACACTCTGCGCCATTCACCCAAACACCTTCACTCGCCTATCAACAATCTACATCAACCACAACTCAAACTTCACATTCATAAGCTTTATTTCACCCTCACACACTTAGCTCTGCTGTAAGCTGCACAATCATACCTCACAGCCTGCCCATACTGCCAGTTACTTAATTATATCAGGCACAGCATCCAAACACATCGCACTGCACACACTGTCAACGTTTCCTCTCTTTTACAGGATAAGGTGGCCCATAATAGATGACAGCAGCAGCAAACTGAGAGGGGCAGACATAGCTGCATGTGCTGACCCCCCGAAAGAGCCAGTGCTGGCGATCATTGGAGCGGCTGTCAATGACCCAATGGCCAGAAGGGTCACTGAAACCATTGAGGATGTCTGTATGTTCCTGCCTAAGGCACCTTCTCAAATCTCACTCGATTTACAAGCTGCAGATGGTGTAATCATGCACCTCTTGCTTTCCCCTGCTTCCCTCACTCGAGCCCTACCCATGTACATTTATGCTTTCAGATACCCAAGAAGTGCCACCTAGCCAGCCAGTTGTGCCTGAGGCTGAAGCTGTAGAGGAAGAGCAGACTGAGGAGGAAGAAACACAATCACTCAATCTGACACTAGCAGCCACCAACTAGATACTGGTACTGCAAGTACGTTAAAGGGTGGTATTGAGGTGGGATCTGCAATGTGGTGAGTCACTGGACATAAGTGGTCTGCAACCAGGCCAAGGGAAATGATAGCGCATGTGCCAGCTGCCCAGAGCGCGAGGTCGCACATGAGTTCTGCTGCAGAGAACTTAGATGAGGACTTTGATGTGGCAGAGTACAGGAAAAGGCTGATGGACATGCATCTAGAAATGCTTGGTACATTGGCATGCCTGCCCCAGAACCTGTTGTTACAGTCAAGGAGCATGGAGGAGGCTGGCTACAAATTGGCAGAGGGCTTTGTGTAGAGCTGAGAGCCCATCCTTTCCAGCATGGAAGTGATAACCAACTTCATGCACTCATGGACAGTTCATCTGGAACGTGGATGTATCAGCTGCATCCTCCTGTTCGCCTCTTCCTCTTTCTCTTTTCCTTCCTCCCCTTGAGATGGTTGCTGAACCCATGCTGGCAAGGACTGTGCCCTCATGATGGCCAGATTGTGGAGGATGGAACAGACCATCATGAATTGGGACACATGCTCTGGCAAGTACTGCAGGGCTCCTCCCGAGTACCCCAATGGTCTGCTCAATGATGTTCCTCATGGCAGCTTGCCTCTCACAGTATGAGTGCTGGCCACATGTGATGGGGTTGCTGTGAGGGAGTCATCAGCCAGGCGTAGGGCAGATATCCCTTGTTGCTGAGTAGCTACGTGGTTTGACGTGGTGGCTGGAAGATTACTGACACAGCAGACTAGTGTAGGATGAACATATCATTACTGCTGCCAGGATAATGGGCATTCACTACCATGATGTGCTGGGCATGGTCACATACCAACTACACATTAAATGAATGGTATCCTTTGCGGTTACAGTACATGTCATCATTGAGCTACGCCACCCACAAAACCTCATGCAGTCAATGGCATTCTGCCCATGGGGAATCCTACTATCCTGACAAATCCACGTGCACAATCTTCCTGTTTCTGTTGGGTTGGTGAAGGCACCTCTCCTGGTGTAGAGAGCCTCTGTGATATCCCAGGTGAAATGATGCGCAACGCATTGCAAGATGTTTGCTATGTTGCCTGATCCACTTTGATCTGCTGGTGAAAAAATTCAGGGCCATGGCCACCTTGATGACAACTGACAGCACTGCCATCATCCTGCTCTGAGCCTGCAGGGCTGGTTCCAAGAGGTGATAGTTCTGTGAACACTTTCTTGGCGAAACGCAGCTGCCAACCACACTGCTCGTGGCTTAGGTGCAGGTAGCAGAAGTGCTCTCTGAACACTCTCCTGTTGGCCTGAAGGCCTCCTGCTGAAGCCCTCCATCTCCTCCATTCATGAGCAGCTTGACGACTTTGCTGCCTCTGCTCCATATCTCTCTGATGCTGCCGCCTAAAGAGAACTGCAACTATATTCCCCATGACTGGGTGCAAGTGATGCACTCAGAGGCCTTCCAGTAACAACCAATGCCTTTGCTTCATCCAGCATCACTCCCTGTAGACTTTACCAGCTTTTTAGAACTCGTCCAACAACCCAGTACTCCTACTAACTCTGCAGGTGGAATCTTCCTGGAGGCAGCTTTGAAGACGGGGGCGGGGTAGGGGGGCACATGAAGATGCATGGAAATTTGGACCAAGGTCCATTGGGTCTTCCAGGAGCTTTTCCCAGAGGTCGGCTCCTTGCAGAAGTGGCTGCCCACCTGTCCGTGGCAGTAGCCAATCAAGGTATGTAAAAGGGCAATTAGCCCTTAATTGTGCACAACAATGTGATTTGACAGAAGATACACTGCACCTGCACTGTTAGGATCCCAGCAATGCATTGAAGGCAATCTCACAGCGAGAGATCACAGCATTATTGGAGGGCGCTCTCCATGCTGCTATCATGCAACTGCAAGGCTGAAACTGGCACAGCCCTGCCAAAAGCATTCTTGTGGAGGAGTTCCCCTTCCACTGTTGTCCCTATCAGTTCTGGGCCTTCATTTTTATTAACTACTCTGAAGCCTTTCGAAATCACCTCCATTTTGAGGCCCCCTTGTGCTTTCCATCTGCCTTAGCAGCGCCCATCTCTCCCAGTGAATTGCTGGCCATCCAGTCCTGTGGGCAATCCCATTGGGCCTCCAGCTTCTGCGTCCCGCCCTACGTCCTTACTTGGATGGTGAAGGCGAAGACGGCCTGTTAATTGGCCACCTCCCATAAGATCACATCGCAGGACAAACCTCTGACACAAGCGTGTTCAGGACCCACAAATTGTCCAGACGGCTGAAAATTTTTCAAGTGGAGAAGATTCCACCCTGCAAGAGCCAGGAGGTAGTCATGAGCAATTAACTTGCAAGTTGGAAAGAGTCCTTCAATTAGTGCTAGTGGGGGAGGGGGGGGGGTGGGGGGTGGGTGGTGCGGGGGTGCCCCTTGTGCCGTTTCAATCGCATGTTCACCTTTGCGTGTTTAAGGCATGGCATTAGCTAGAGCAATGAGTTCGAAAATGGAAGGTCATGTGTTAAATCAGTGTTAACCGATCATGATGCCATGATCTCCCTGCTCTGCATAATTCTGATGCATGCACATAATACCATCGCTCTCTCTTTTCAGCTTCATGGTGATTAGCACAGGCTGCACCAGAAATGGTCGTCATTGCCATTTTTCCCCTTAACTGGCACCCCTAGTGCTGAAACTATCAGTGCTATGGAGCTGAAGATTTCAGCCGAGAACTTCATATTCTTTATTACATTTTGAAAAATCAAGCACTTTTTCTTTGTAATGTGATACTAAAATTGCCCAAGGTATTAACTAACCCCTTGACCCTACATGCCAGCTTTTGTTCAGAACAGCTCAGACCTGTGTGCAGGTTATCAACTAATCACATTTACAGAAAAATTAAACTAAATTATGAATGGTTACATTCTATGGACCATTTAATTAGATAATAATTTGTACTTTGTCGATCACATGAGGCGAGAACTGTAATGTATACTAATTAAATGCAGAAGCTACAGACGAATCACATAATTAAAGCATGAGACTCACTGTCAGGGGTACAAATAAATGTTACTGCTGTAATCCTACATTTGATTACTGAATAACTAATATCAGGATACAGAAAAATTGTGGTAACATTTTACCACAGAGTGGTAAAACAAATTATTTTGCCAATGATTTCTCACAGAATGTGTTACCAAACAGCTGTATCACCAGAGAAGGAGTAAAAATCAGCATGTAGCATCCAGCTACTAACATCCTTCTCAACAGCAGCATTTAACAGATGGCTGGAAGCAGGTCATTTAGATACAGTCTCTGTTGCAGAATAATGTATAGTGCGGGGGTACTTGAAATGGGAAAGAAAAATTAAATACAAAGTTGGGCAGAAAAGATGTGTCAAATAGTGTTTGAGTGACAACTTTTAGCATGAGAGTTTATTGGGGGTGATTATGATGCATAATGTAATAGGGGATGTACTGATAAGCCAAATTAAAGTCGTTTCAGGTATATCATTTCCTAATGTCTGTGGTAATTGAATACAATTTTGTCTCAAGATAACATAATGGTGCACCAAAATTGCTGCTATACTCAAGAGATGTGTATGAGCTTTGCCCTCAAAAAGAGAAGAACATTGTTCCCGGCATGTGATGCCGAAGGCCTTCCCTTACTGATTTTAATACTGTAATACGTTAGAAAAGATTGGACTTAAGTTATTTCAAATTCAAATTCTTGCTCTGGTCCTAATGAAAATGAAATGGAGCTTTCTTTCAGGATAACGGCTGCAGGCTTCCTATAGAACGCTTCAACATCAAAAAGAACATTAAGATTTAGGTCTACTCGCAGTATTATTAAAAATAATTAGATGACGTATGAGGATCAAAGATAAAGGAATATTGAGAGGACAATGATTATAATGAAACATCAGAAACATCACGAAACATCACACTTGACATTTCCTTGACCTTTGATGCTCCGAGACTATTCTAATTTCCTATTTTATGTCAAATGTCATAAATGTCAAACATTTTTTTTTATTTATTCATTTCGTGGGATGTAGGCTTCACTGGCTAGGCCAGCATTTATTGCCCATCCCTAATTGCCCTTGAGAAGGTGGTGGTGAGCTGCTTTCTTGAACTGTGCAGTCCATCTGGTGCAGATACACCCACAGTGCTGTTAGGAAGGGAGTTCCAGGATTTTGACCCAGCCACAGTGAAGGAACGGCGATATAGTTCCAAGTCAGGATTGTGTGTGGCTTGGAGGGGAACTTGCAGGTGGTGGTGTTCTCATGTATCTGCTGTCCTTGTCCTTCTAGGTGGTAGAGGTTGCTGGTTTGGAAGGTGCTGTCTGAGTAGCCTTGGTGCGTTGCTGCAGTGCATCTTGTATATGGTACACACTGCTGACACTGTGCATCGGTGTTGGAGGGAGTAATGTTTGTCGATGGGGTGCCAATCAAGCGGGTTGCTTTGTCCTGGATGGTGTCGAGCTTCTTGAATGTTGTTGGAGCTGCACTCATCCAGGCAAGTGGAGAGTATTCCATTACACTCCTGACTTGTGACTTGTAGATGGTGGACAGGCTTTGGGGAGATTGGAGGTGAGTTACTTGCTGCAGGATTCCTAGCCTCTGACCTGCTCTTGTAGCCACGGTATTTATATGGCTACTCCAGATCAGCTTCTGGTCAATGGTAACCTCCAGGATGTTGATAGTGGGGGATTCAGCAATTGTAATGCCATTGAATGTCAAGGGGAGATGGTTAGATTCTCTCTTGTTGGAGATGGTCATTGCATGGCACTTGTGTGGTTCGTATGTTACTTGCCACCTATCAGCCCAAGCCTGGATATTGTCCAGATCTCGTTGCATTTCTACACAGACTGCTTCCGTATCTGAGGAGCCACGAATGGTGCTGAACATTATGCAATCATCAGCGGACATCCCCACTTCTGACCTTATGATGGAAGGAAGGTCATTGATGAAGCAGCTGAAGATGGTTGGGCCTAGGACACTACCCTGAGGAACATCTGCAGTGATGTCCTGGAGATGAGATGAATGACTTCCAACAACCACAACCATCTTCCTTTGCGCTAGGTACGATTCCAACCAGCGGAGAGTTCTCCCCCTGATTCCCATTGACTCCAGTTTTGCTAGGGCTCCTTGATGTCATACACGGTCAAATGCTGCCTTGATGACAAGGGCAGTCACTTTCACCTCACCTCTTGAGTTCAGCTCTTTTGTCCATGTTTGAACC
This sequence comes from Heterodontus francisci, assembly GCF_036365525.1. Classification (NCBI taxonomy): domain Eukaryota; kingdom Metazoa; phylum Chordata; class Chondrichthyes; order Heterodontiformes; family Heterodontidae; genus Heterodontus; species Heterodontus francisci. The sequence goes on along the minus strand of NC_090371.1, from coordinate 211,199,221 downwards.
AAGGCTGTAATAAGGTTCGGGGCTGAGTGGCCCTGGCGGAACCCAAACTGAGCGCCACAGAGCAGGTGGTTGTACTGAGGTTAAGGAACAATTAATTACTTAATATAACAAACAATATAATACACTTTGTAATGTTTGAAAGGAATAAAACAAAGAATATGGACCTCATCAATGTTATAAGCTTAATATTTTCAAGTATTTTACCACTGTCAAGTCAGCTATTTTACATAGTATTACAAAATGTTTACAGCACAGAAACAGGCATTTGGCCCAATAGGCTTATGCCAGTGTTCATGCCCCACATGAGCCACTGCCCACCCATCTTTATGTAACCTCATCAACATATCCTTCCATACTTTCTTCTTCATGTCCTCATCCAGCTTCGTCTTGAATGCATCTAGGTTGTTTGCCTCAACTACCCCTTTTGGTAGGGAGTTCCACATTCCAACAACTCTCCATGTCCACATGCAGCAAGACCTGGAGAACATCCTGGCTTGGGCTGATAAGTGGCAAGTAACATCCATGCCACACAAGTACTAGGCAATGACCATCTCCAACAAGAGAGAATCTAACCATCTCCCCTTGACATTCAACGACATTACCATCGCTGAATCCTGGGGGTTAACATTGACCAGAAACATATCTGCATTAGCTATATAAATACTGTGACTACAAAGGCAGGTCAGAGGCTGGGAATTCTGCAGTGATTAACCCACATCCAGACTCCCCAAAGCCTGTCTATCATCTCCAAGGCACAAGTCAGGAGTGTGATGGAATACTCTCCACTTGCCTGGATGAGTGCAGCTCCAACAACTTTCAAGAAGCTCAACATCATCCAGGACAAAGAAGCCAGCTTGACTGGCAACCCACCCACCACATTAAACAATCACTCCCTTCTCCACCATCAAACAGTGGCAGCAGTGTGTGCCATCTGCAAGATGCACTGCAGCAACTCGCCAAGGCTCCTTTAGCAGCACCTTTCAAACCTGTGACCTTTACCACCTAGAAGGACAAGGGTAGCAGATGCCTGGGAGCACCACCATCTGCAAGTTCGCCTGCAAGTCACACACCATCCTGTCTTGGGCCTGTATTGCTGTTCCTTCACTGTCGCTGGTCAAAATCCTGGAACATCCTTCCTAACAGCACTGTGGGTGTACCTACAACAGATGGACTGCAGCAGTTTAAGAAGGAGGCTCACCACCACATTCTCAAGGGCAATTGGGGTTGAGCAACAAATGCTGGCCTTGCCAGCACTGCTCACATCCCATGAAACAATAAAATAAATGTTTCTCTTGAATTCTCTATTGAATTTGTTAATGACTATCTTATGTTTACAGTCTCTATTTCTGGCCTTGCCCGCAAGTGGAATTCTCTTCTCTACATCTACTCTATCAAACCCTTTCATAATCTTGAAGGTGTCTGTCGGGTCACCCATCAGTCTTCTCTTTTCTAGAGAAAAGAACCCCAGCTTGTTCAATCCTTCCTGATAGGTATAACCTCTTAGTTCTGCTAAGATTCTAGTAAATCATTTTTCACTTTCTCTGGTGTCTTGATATCCTTTTTATAATATGGCTACAAGAAGTCCAAGTGTGATCCAACCAAGGATCTATACAAGTTTAATATAACTTTTCTGCTTTTCATTTCTATCCCTCTAGAGATGCACATCAGCTGCTTTATTAAAATCAGGGGCTGGATTTAGAGGAGGCGGCAGAGGTCCCACTGCAGGGCCAAAAGTGGCGGGGTGGGGGGGGGGGGTGGTGGTGGGGGAGTGGGGTGGGGTGGTGGGGGAGGGAGCTCAGCCCAGCTTCGGCGGGCGACAGGGTCCATGGCCGCATTGGGACTATATTACCATTCCTTCACTAACCCTGGGTCAAAAACGAGGAACTCCCTTCCTAACAGCAGTGTGGGAGTATCTACAGCACGCGGAGTGCAACAGTTCAAGAAGGCAGCTCACCATCACCTTCTCAAGGGCAATTAGGGACAAGCAATAAATGTCAGCTGTGCCAGTGACGACCATAAATGAATAAGAAAATCTAGTGCTTTTCATGTCCTCAGGACATCTCAAAAGCAATTCTCTGCCAATTAACTACTTCGGAAGAGTAGTCGCTGTTGCTCCATAGGCAAATGTGACTGGCAATTTAAATGCTGGCCAGGGCACCAGAGAACTACTTCTTCTTCAAGGAGTGACATGGGAATTTTTATGGTTACCTAAACAGGCTGTAAGGACCTGAGATGAAGCAATACTTCCCCAGTCCTGTATTCCATTGTTGGCCTAAATTAATTGTTCAAGTCCTGAATTATGAATTTGAACACACGGCTTTTTGACTCAGAATTGAAAGTGCTACCAAAGGGCAAAGATAGATGAAAGCATTAATTTAAATGCCATGCATCTGCTTCCCATTGGAATAGAGGAAATGACACATATAGACAGATGAGCAAAGGGATTAACAAGTCCTATTTGGGTTTGCTAAAAACAGCTGGCATAAATCATCAGAACGGCATTCTCAGTGTGACCATGACTGATAATTTAACTATGTTTAATTCAGTGATGGCTGTAATTTTTTCCTTGTTGCTTTTATACCTTGTGCCTCAATGTGCCAATTATATTTACAATATATGTGAATAACTGGATGATTGGAAGTAAAAACTGCAATCCACAAATGTCATTCAAAATACATTTGAATGTAGTCTGTATAAACATTTCTAAAATGCCCAATTGCTGAAACTGCAATTGGAATCAAAAACATAAAGACATTTATCATAAAAATGCAAACTGTTAGTCATAGCTATGAGAAATGCTATACTGAATACAACTGGACAGTTTGCAGCCATTTAGTAATAAAATAATGTCAGGGATCCATCCTTTGATTTAAGGGAGTTCCAAAGCATTTCTGATAAATGTATTTGTATATTCTGGATAAAAGGTGCCAACACCATTAATTATCGACAGAGTTTATTTCAAAGATGTTATGTAAGAAAATGCTGACGTAAATATTGTATTGGGAATAGTTTACAAATTGTCTAATTTTTGGGGAGTGAAAGGAACACAAAATGTGTTCAAAAACTGTGTGAAAAATGGCAGATTGCCTTATCACTTCTGCCATCATCACTTCTGTATTTCAGCTACATTCCTTCCAGCAGGGACATCGAACTTCACTTTTTCATTAAGATGCTGTGACAAACACCCTTTTTACATTGCAAGAGTCAAAGGAAATGAATTTGGCGCTGTTTGGAAAAATGTTGCTTCTTTCAGATTTTCAAAAACTGAAATAATAGGCCCAAGCATGCACAGTCGTCTTTAAATCCTTGACCATTTAATGCTTATACTAGTTCTGTTGCTGCAACAAAATACATTATTCCCTGGTTGAAGAGCTGAATAGGCTCAGCTGACAGTTACATTTTCATTCAAGGTCAGGTTCTGGGAGGTCCCCATTGGCTTACTCATTAAATGCAATCTACGCAGTACACTACTGAGCCATACAAACTGAGAATGTCCCCTGTTTGATCCTTGGTCTGTGCTACCTGACATTAACTGGACAGCAGATGGAGTGATACAGCTGGGTTTCTGTCTTTGATCACTGTGCAGTGACCCTTCCAGGATAGTGGATGTTTGTGGATATTAAGTGAGGATAGAATCAGGTTTGCTTATAACATTACCATTGAAATGCCTGTAATTACTTGTTACCTGGGCTCAGACCTGAAGAATGATCACTTGGGTATGGTAATGGAAGTTGGCTAGCATCCATGAAAAAAATACTACAATATTTAGGAGACAAGGAGAGCCTTGTGTTACAAAAATTACTGCATTAATACACAACTACAAGTAATACAGCTTGACGGTGATGAAAATTGATTGGTATGTGTCTATTAGAAAAGTGAAATGTTCAAATATACATCCATTGGTGTCCAGGATGAAAGGGTTAAGGGAAACTGTCAAAACAAGAGGGTTTCCTGCTCAAATACAAGGCATTATTCATAAAAGAGTTTCCAGTGATAGTTGGAATTTGTCAGTTCTTCTCTGGCAGCCTTCAACATTTTTATTGCACAGTAATTTCAATTGGCAAGAAGGTGGAAAGTCACTTATGATTATTGTGATCACTGGCTAGGATATTAATTCAATTAGTTCGACAATTTAGAAAACAAAAGTCCATCTCTAAGATAAAATTCTTGCCTCCCCATTCGAGTTTGGTTATTGTGGTCAGCGAATAGCCAATCTGCAGCCAACAAAGGTAGGTTTTGCATAAGAAAAATTAGACCAACATTTATCACATATCTGTGCTGAGATGTAACTCACAAGAATTTACTTAAGTTTTGATCCTGCACTTTACACTTAAACTATCAAAAGCTTAAAAAGTTATATATATTTAAAATGACAAGACAACAAAACTGGCTAAAAGTTGTTACCTTGATTTGTAGAATCATTTGGTTAGTGGTATAACAAATGAGAACTGGAAGGGTAGTAGAGGCTAAAAGTTACTGTCAGTGATATGTTACAACCAGGTGAGAAAGGGGTCTAGGGCTTCCCTCTCAGACTTTCTCTGGTTTGATTGTAACAGGGTTTAATTTTTAAAATACTGTGTTTTTAGCTTCCCCTCAGTGAATCCTTGTTCACTGCTCTCCAATTGTAATTAGAGTTAAACAAGAAATGTGTAAGTTTATTCATCTTAAAACCCTCATTTAGCTAAAACAACTATGGACATGCGACGTGATAGAGACGGAAAAAGGAGAAAGAATCAAGGGGAAAGGTTTGAAGTAACAGCTGGAGTTCATTTACTGTCTTTTGAGTTCGATGTAAAATCTTTGATTGCAGTTAAATCTTGCCGTCTCACTGGGGCCCAATGCACTTTCAAACATGTTTTGATGGCTTTCTGTCTTTATGCTTAGTTTCCTTCCATGGGTCCCTGTCTTTGCATGAGAGGGGGAGAGAGAGCGAGAGACTTTCCTTCTCTGATGTCTTCAAATTGCAGTCTTTGTCTTCAAAACTGTTTTGTGGACACAATTCAAAACCAAACCTGGGCCAGCAGGTAAGTCATGTGAACAGCTTTTTTTTTTAACAAACTCTCCTGTGTTTTTGTGGATTCTTCATCTTAGCAGACACCCTCAGTGGTGGTGGTGGGGTGGGGGAAGGAATGCTGGCTTTTTACACATTCAATATCAGGTGATCAAAATCCATTTGGGTTAATTGGATCAGGGAGCAGTTCCATTGTCTTCTCCAGGTAACTGTCTCTTGGAATGCAAATATTTCCAGCCACTGCTGTGATCTTTTTAAACAAGTCAACTTTTCAGTCCAGCAACAGTTTAAAATTAATATTTCATATGACAAAATTAATATACCTCAATTGTGGCAGGTGGGGTTTTCATGACAGATGTTATTGTATTATTGTATGAAGGCCTAACATCTCTGTTGAAGTAGTGGAGGGTGGGATTTCATTAAGTGATAAGACAATAACAATAATTTCCAGGCTTGAGTGTCTTACACTGTATGGCTCATTTTGGTTTGTGTCCAACAGACTAAAGTTGCTGGTGTTAAGCATTGGTGTTTTGCAAGCTATGGTGATGCCATTATGTTATATATGAGGCTCTTGTCTTACTTTAATCTAACTTTATATCTACAAATTAAGACCACCTGTGAATCATAGAATCAAAATGGCATAGAAGGAGGTCATTCGGCCCATCAAGTCCATGTCGGCGCTCTGTAGTGTGATCCAGTCAGTCCCAGTCCCCAGCTCTATCCCTGTAGTCCTGCCTGTTTATTTCTCTCAGGCACTGATTCACTTTCTTTTGTCTCTGCTTCCACCACCCTCATAGGCAGCAAGTTCCAGATCATTCCTGTGTAAAAAAAGTTCTTCCTCACATCCCCCCATATCTCTTGCCCAAAACCTTAAATCTGTGTTTCCGAGTCCTGTATCATCAACAAATGGGAGCTGCTGTCCTTTGTCTACCTTATCTAAACCTGTCATAATCTTGTACAACTCTATCAAATCTCCCCTCAATCTCCTTTGCTCCAAGGAGAACAACCCCAATCTAACCTTGTAAGTAAAATCCCTCATCCCTGGAACCATTCTGGTAAATCCCTTCTGCACCCTCTCAAGAACTGTCACATCCTCCCTAAAGTGTGGTGACCAGAACTGGATATAATAATCTAGTTGTGCCCCCAACCAGATTTTTATAAACGTTCAGCATATCTTCCCTGCTTTTGTATTCAATAGCTGGAATTTTACCTCTCCAGTGGGTCCGCAGTCCGGGAGGCGGAAGCGGATGCCGAAGTTGCTCCCGGTTTACGCCCAGCTGCTGCCCCAATTGAGTGCTAAGGGTTCAATTAACGTCTTGCTGGCAGATTAATGGCTGAAAAGGGCACGCAAGGGCGGGAGGGTGAGCGTTAGTGGGGGCAGGGCTAGAGCCGGAAACAGGTGCTGAAAGCCATTTAAAAGGGCTTTCTGCACCTTCAGTGCCTTTGAGAGAGCTACTTACATCAAGGAGGACGGTGGGAGGAGCTAGAGCTGAGCACAAGGAATATTCCTGGCTGAGGGGGAAAGGAGTGCAATTGCATTTAAAGGGGTGACCGATTCGATAACCGTCAAGCTAACAGAGACCTTGGAGGACCAGAACCCACTTGCGGCAATGGCAGAGAGGTGCAACCACATTTGGCCCCAAGGTTCTCAGAAGACTCCCTGCATGTCCGCCTCCAGACAGCTGAGGCAAGACAGGAGGTTCCCTTCCCAGCAGACAGAAGGAGGAGGCCTCCCCAGGTCACAAAGAAGGCATGGTTGGAGGTGTGGAGGTCAGCAGCCGCAGGGATGTGAGGAGGACATGGCTGCAGTGCCGCAAGTGGGTCAACGACCTTCTGTGCTCTGCCAGGGTAAGGGGCATGTTGCAGTCATTGTAGCTTTGAACTAATATGGGAGGATCACCAGGTGTTGCTGCTGCAAAGTCAAAGCCATCCATCGGGAGTGAATGGCTGCCACCCTGTCATGGGCCATATGCTGGGCACATCTGATCCGCACCATGGCAATGGTTGCAGATGCAGCATGCAGAACAGGGGATGAGCGGGTGCTCCTTCAAGTCAAGTAACTGAACTGATTGCCATGTGTTTCCACAGGAGAAGAGTGCCCAGAATTTCAGAGAGAGGGCACAGACCGGTGGCGGTGTTGCCAATATCACAATTCTCACGAGTTTGGAGGAGGATGCATTGCTGCTTGCAGCGGAGGACAGAGGACACTCAGTAGCCGATGGTGAGGCCAGAGCACCTGGCCAGGAGGGTGAGTTCCATAGACTGTGGGCGAGGGTGGAGGGAGGTGGGTTGGCTCAAGCAGTGAAAGTTGCTCATGAGTTCAAAGTCACAGACATGTGGCCACATTGCAGTCTATGACATGTCCTTCAGTCCGGAGTGTTGATCACACCCGATCGTTTTGTTTTCCCTGCAGGTGAAACACAGCAGCGGCCAGGCATTGTCTCCAGGGCACATCTGTCCACCTCTGAGGAGAAAGAGGGAACCTCAGAGGGTGCAGCGTCAAATCCTTTCCTCGCACCAAGCACCAGCTCAGATAGACACCTCAGTTGGGCTGTTAGTGTCCTCTGATTCGTGCTCACAACCTGGCGCCAGCACCGCACAAGTGCCGGACCAGCTACCAGAGGCAGTATCGGTTGATCCCGCTGACACTTGGAGGACTGTGGGAGGCCAGGCCAGTTGCCAAGTATCCTTGCAGGCACTCAGCGGGGCGGGGGGTGGCTGTACAGTGCTGGCACCTGGGAGTTCTGGAGAATGAATGCATCGTGACTGCTTCCTGGATAATGAGCACACACCTGCAATATACTCTTACGGTGCTCACAGACAAGTTGCACATTCATTGAGTGAAACCCCTTTTGATTAATGAAGGCCCCTGACAGAACTGCAGCTGCTCTAATGGCCACATGTGTACAGTCAATCACACCTTGGACTATGGGGAACCCAGCGATGGTGCTGAAGCCTCTGGCTCTCTTGGCTTGACTGGCGGAGTCCATCTGGAATTTGACAAACTGGTTGGCATGCCTGAATATGGGATCAGTTACCACCTTAATGCAGTGTTGCGCTGATGACTGTGAGATTACGCACATGTCTCCCGTGGAAGCCTGGAAGGAGCCTGATGTGTAGAAGTTCAGAGAGACTGTGACCTTTCATGCGACTGACATTGGATGGCCACCCATGCAATTGGATGTGACCTCCGCTGCCATCATCTCACACAGAGATGTGACAGTCTCTCAGGACAGGTGCTGTCTTCTATGGCACTGGCTCTCCGACATCTGCAGAATGCACAACCACTGCCAGTACACCCATCTCCTCACAGGTGTTTGCTCCTGGCACATTCTGTGACCTTCTGCCCCTCCACCAGGTTGCAGTTGGCCAGCAGGTCGCTGATTTCCCTGGCCACTTGTCCTCTTGTCCTTCCTTGAGGTGTTCTCTTCCTCACTAGAGGAGCCGCCTCCAGAGTGAACAATTCCCATGGCTGCAATGTCTCAAATATGTAATGAGGACAGCTATTTGCTGCCTGCTGCAAAGACAGGTAGTCACAGCCCCCCTCCCTACACAGAATAAATCACTGATGCTGTGGCGCTCCCAGGAGTTTAAGTCACTCAGGTGAACCCTGGAGAGCCAGCAATATCAGCCCCGACCTTGCAAACAACTCAGAAATCTGCCAGAAATAAATGAAAAATCCAGTGCCTCCAACTCCTTCACAGACACACTGGTTGCTGCTCTTTTAAAGCTGCTGGGTTACCAACCTTCCCCTTTGACCCGTTTGCCGTACGTAAATTTTAATGGCTGACGTAAAATGGCTGTCAATTAGTTTTTCAATTACTTCAGTTGGCCCTTATTTGATGTAAATCAGACAGTGAGCGACGCCTCAATCTCGCCCGCTCTCTGACCTGTGTAAGATAGGATTGGGCGTAATGAAGTCGGGGACCCGACCTGACACCATCGCCCACTATTTTTTGGCTCGGTCGCCTCGGAGGATGCCCAATTGGATCAGGTAAAATCTCTGTCAATATCTCTATTTATGAAGCACAAGATCCTATGTGCTTTGCTAATTAGTCTCTCAATATTTCTTGCGACCTTCAAAGATCTATTCACATGAATCTCCAGGTGCCTCTGTCTCTGCACACTCTAGAACTGTGCCATTAAGTATTTATTTGCCTCTCCCTGTCCATTCTGCCAAAATGCATCACCTCACATTTCTCTGTATTAAATTCCATCTGCCACTTGTCTGCCCATTCTGCTAACCAATCTATGTCCTGTTGCAGTCAATTGGTATTATCCTCATTGTTTGCCACACCTCCAAATATGGTATCCTTGGTTACCCACCACTGATGTTAAACTAACTGGCCTGTAGTTACTAGGAATGTCCTTACACCCTTTCTTGAACAAGGGTGTCACATTTATCACTTTCCAATCCTCTGGCACCTCCCCCCTATCAAGGGAAGATTGGAAGATTATGGCAAGCCCTTCCACTATCTCCACATTCACTTCCTTTAGCAACCTGGGATCCAAGCCATCCGGCCCAGGCGACTTATCCACTCGAAGCAGAGACAGCCTCTCCAGTACATTCTGCCTATCAATTTTCACCTCATCTATTACCTCTACCATCTCTGCTTCTACTGATATTTTATCAGCATCCTCTTCCTCAGTAAACATTGATACGAAGGACTCATTAAGTACTCGTGTCTTGTCCCTTGCCTCTAAGCATAAATCACTCTTTGTCCTGAATAAAGCTGTTATGACCAGGTGAGTAAGGTGTCTAGAGGTCTTTTACTGTCTTCACATGGTCTTATTGTAACAGGATTTTAATTTTAAACACACTTTGTTTTGAGCACCCCTTTGGTGAATCCTTGTTCACCACTTTCCAATTATAAGGCAAAGAAATGAGCATAAATAGGCTTTCTTAGGTTTAAAGAAGAAAAGTGAAATTTATTAAACATTGAACTTAAACTGTAATACTGTTAACGCCTATGGATATATGACGTGCCCACGCTAGCATACACACTCGATACATACATGCAAATAGGGACAGAAAAGAGCAGAAGAAAAATAAAATGGAGAGGTTTGAGGCAGGCTCTAAATGGGGTTTCTTGTTACTGTTTCTGTGTTTCCAGCTCACCGTAGAGTCCTTGATTGCAGACAGCTCTTACTTTTCATTGGGGCCCAGTATTCTTCTTAAACCTTGTTTACTGTAGGAGACTTTTCTCTCTTGGAGTTCATATGTCTTCAATGGTTTCCGAAGCTGGTGAGAGTGAGATGAGAGCAGACAGGAGAGAGGTGTTCTCAGTCCAGGAGAAAACAACCTTCTGATTTCACATTCCTTGTTGGAAGCTCAAATTCAAAAAACTCCAACAGTCAGTCAGTCATGTGACCAAACCGGCCCAACCACGTCTGTTTGTGTACTCGGCCATCTTAGTAGTTAACCTGGAATGCTTCAACGTCTGGTAATCAAAAGTCCATCGTGGATTAAATTGGAGCAGGGAATAGCTCCTTTGTCCTTTGAAGTACTTGTCTGTTGCTATACTAATGGCTGTCTCTAGCCAAAGTCTCCAATTGTTTTTTAAAGCAAGTTCTTTCTTCACCATCAGCAGTTTAAAATCAATGTTCATGAGGCAAAATTAATTTTTCCTCATTCTTGGCAGGTGGGTGGCTTGCCTGACAAGACCCACCCCACTTCTTACTACCTGCTTACTATTTACATGCTGGCAGAAGATTTTTCGGTTCCCTTTTATGTTCTTCTTCTTCTTCTTCTTTGGCCTCCTTGTCTCAGGAGACAATGGATACGCGCCTGGAGGTGGTCAGTGGTTTGTGAAGCAGCGCCTGGAGTGGCTATAAAGGCCAATTCTAGAGTGACAGAGTCTTCCACAGGTGCTGCAGATAAAATTGGTTGTTGGGGCTGTTCCACAGTTGGCTCTCCCCTTGCGCTTCTGTCTTTTTTCCTGCCAACTGCTAAGTCTCTTCGACTCGCCATGCTTTAGCCCTGCCTTTATGGTTGCCCGCCAGCTCTGGCGATCACTGGCAATTGACTCCCACGACTTGTGATTATGTTAACTGCTATGTTATTCTCATATTCTCACTTTGCCAGTCTTATTTTCCTTTTCACTTCCCCTCTTAACTAATTGCATTTGGCCTGCTTCTCACTTGAAGAATTCACCCGACATGCATCATACACCCTCTTTTTTGGTTCATCATATTCTTTATCTCCTTCATCATCCAAGAACCCCTGGCTTTGGTTTTCCTACCTTTCACCCTTGTTGGAATGTACCTTGCCTGTACCTGAAACATCTCCTCCTTAAAGATCACCCATTGCTTTGTTATAGTTTTTCCTGTCAATCTTTGGTTCCATTTTATCCTGACTAGATCCCCTCTCATCCCAATGAAATTAGCCCTCTTCCAATTTAGAATTTCTACTTTATATTGTTCCTTGCTCTTCTCCATTACTAATCTAAACCTGAAGATACGATGATCACTCTTATCCCCACAGACAGTTGGCCCACTTGGCCCACCTCATTCCCCAGCACTAGATCCAGTAATGCCTCCATCCTATAGGACTGAGAACATACTGGTCAAGGAAGTTCTCCTGAACATATTTCAGAAATTCCTCCCCTTCCTTTTCCTTTACTCTAACCTTATCCCTATCGATATTTCGGTAATTAAAGTCCCTCAATATCCCCACTCTATAGTTCTTGCACATGTCTGTGATTTCCCTACAGATTTGCTCCTCCATCTCTCTCTCACTATTTGGAGGCCTATAGAACACACCCAGCAGTGTAATCATACCTTTCTTGCTTCTCAACTCTAACCAAATGGGTTCTGTCCTTGCCCCTTCAAGGGCACTCTCGCTTTCTAACACTACAATGTCTTCCCTAATCAGTACTGCCACCCCACCTCCCTTTTTCCCTTCTCTATCTTTTCTGAACACTTCATATCCTTGAATATTTGGCTCCCAGTCCTCACCATTTTTAAGCCACATTTCTGTTATTGCTCCCACATGGCTATTTGTGCTTGTAGCTGACTAACGTCATTCACCACACTTATATATGTGCATTCTAAACTTGTCTTTGTATTCCTCATAGCCCTTCTTCATCTACTCCTATCTAATATGGTACTACTTCCTTCTCTAGTACTATCCAACATGCTCACTTTATGCACCTGGTGCCCACACCCCTGCCAATTTACTTTAAACCCTCCCCAACCACACAAATGAAACTCGCCATGAGGACATTGGTCCCAGTCCTATTGAGGTGCAATAGGGAAGTGACGGAAGCCCATGACAGAAGGAAAGGGGACTTCATGGGCTAACACTCCATGAACTTGTGGTTGATGTGCGACCAGACATGTCGGTGAATGTCCACTAAATTGGTAGCAGCCACAACGTTGCATTCTGCATCAGTCAGCCATCCTGGAGCGACAATGATGAACCAGAGGCTTGCTGCTTAGTGACAAGGGCTACCCACTCTGCACCTAGCTCATGACACCCCTCCACCTCCGACCACATATCGACAGTGTGCCTACAATAAGAGTTATGTTGCCACTAGGAACGTCATGGAGCTAACGATCAGCGTTATGAATCAATGATTCTGCTGCCTCATGTTACATCTCCCAACATTCAATCAATGAAATTTCAGTTCCATGTCATTAACTTTATTTTAATTTTATTGATGCCGCGAGATATATTATATTTATAATTTAAAAATATATAGATGGCAATGAGAATAAAGTTTCAGTTTGATGAGTAATTTGATGATATCTATAAACCATTCAACTCCCATTTTATGTTTTGTGATGCCCTCTTAACCTATCAATTATGTTCATTAATCTGTATATTCAAATTTTCTTTTATAGCATGTCACCTAGGAAATTCCTTTGTATCAGATTTTTCTTGGCAACCAGGATAGTGAGTTTGCAGAGTGGCTGTTAGGGAGCTATATTTGGCATCAGTAGCACTGGAGTGGGGATATTGGAAAAGAATCAACCATTGCCCCTGCAACTGATAACTATGCTGAAATTCACATGTGGATGTTGGATGAACATAGAACTGAACTCAGCTACAATGGCTCACACATCTCAATCTTTATTCTCTGGCACAGGAAGAATGTCCATGAGCAAAGCATTGAAGTAGTGAAACTTGTAAATTCAGGCACCTTAGGGGCTGGCAACAGCTGTCTTTTTTTTGGCAAGGTTTTGCAATTCAAACTAGTCATTGTGTGTACTGTAGAAATGTTCCAACCCATCTGGAAGAAGCATCTGAGATTATGACCAGCTGCAACAATGCTAACAATTCCCCTCCCATACACCAGCGTTCAGCTCTGTTCACTGAACAGTTTTGCAGTCTAAATTCCCATTTCACTTGAAATGGCTCTCACTTACAGCAGAATGTCAGTAATGAACTGTATTTCGCCTTCTTCGTACAACAGTAGGGCAGTGACAGGACAAAAATGGGGGAAATATGATAAAAAGTCATGTCAATATAATGAAGTTTCCAAGGCAAGTCTTAGAATGGATTGAGAACATTTGGGAGAGCAAACACAACAGGTCACATTATGCATAGGAGTGAATCTTAGTTTCCTGTTTGAGCAGTGAGCTGCAGCAAGATAGATTAATAGCTAGGACTCACAGGTCTGCCCATTGTATATACAACAGCAGGGAGATAGAGACACCTGGGGCAGCCATGCACCTTCACTCCCTGTAGCCAAAGTTCCTCAAAGAAGTAGATTCACTACCAGAAGCCAAGGGACAGAAGACAATGGCAGGGTCAGGAGAGAGGAGCAACCAGCAGCTACTGAGAGAGTGAATGGACACAGCACTGGGACAGGAAAAGACTGGCTATCTTGCTATTTTCACACGCTTTTCCTTGATTCGGGAGGCTGATGAGTAGGTTGCCAACTTTGGTTGGAGGCATGCGTGGGCGTTTGACCACATGACATCTGACTATGTGATATCCGATCATGTAACACCTGTTTTGTTTTATTCATTCATGGGATGTGGGCATCGCTGGCATTTATTGCCATCCCTATTGCTCTTGAGAAGGTGGGGAAGGTGATTCCAAAATTTTGACCCAGTGATGATTAAGGAAAGGCAATATATTTCCAAGTCAGGGTGGTATGTGACTTGGAGGGGACCTTCTAGGTGTAGGTGTTCCTATGTGTCTGCTGCCCTTGTTCTTCTAGGTGGTAAAGTTTGCAGGTTTGGAAGATGCTGTCGAAGGATGCTTGGCGAGTTGCTCCATGCATCTTGTAGATGGTACACACTGCTGCCACTGTGCGCTAGTGGTGGAGGGAGTGAATTTTTAAGGTGTTGGATGGGGTGCTGATTAAGCGGGCTGCTTTGTCCTGGATGGTGTCTAGCTTGTTGAGTGTTGTTGGAGCTCTACTCATGCAGATAGGTGAAGAGTATTCCATCACACCCCTGACTTGTGCCTTTTAGATCGTGGACAGGCTTTGGGGAGTAAGGAAGTGAGTTACTCACGGTGGAATTCCCAGTCTCTGACCTGCTCTTGTAGCTACAGTATTTATATGGCTGGTCTAGTTAAGTTTCTGGTCAATGGTAATCCCAGAATCATAAGATCATAAGAAATAGGAGCAGGGGTAGGCCATTCAGCCCCTTGAGCCTGCTCCGCCATTCAATAAGATCATGGCTGATCTCTTTGTGGCCTTAACTGCACTTTCCTGCCTGCCCCCATAACTCTTTACTCCCTTGTAGATCAAAAATTGGTCTAACTCGGCCTTGAGATTATTCAATGACCCAATCTCTACTGCTTTCTGGGGAAGAGAATTCGAAAGATTAACAATCCTCTGAGAGAAGAAATTTCTCCTTGACCTGTCCTAAATGTGAGTCAACTTATATTTAAATTATCCCCCTCATTCTTTATTCCCCTATGAGAGGAAAGATCCTCTCAGTACCTGCTTTGTCAAGCCCCCTCAGAATCTTACATGTTTCAGTAAGATCACCTCTCAATCTTCTAAACTCCAGTGAGTATAGGCTCAACCTGCTCAACTTTCCTCATAAGACAAACCCTTCATCCCTGGAATTAGCCTAGTGAACTTTCTCAGAACTGCTTCCAATGCAGGTTTATCCCCCCGTAAGTAATGAAACCAAAACTGTACACAGTACTCTAGGTGCAGTGTTACCAATGCCCTGTACAGTTGCAGCAAGACTTCCCTACTTTTATACTCCATTCCATTTGCAAAAAAGGCCAACATTCCATTTGCTTTCCTAATTACTTATTGTACCTCTGTGCTTACTTTTTGTGATTCATGTACAAGGATACCCAGATCCCTCTGTACTGCAGCATCTCTCTATATAAACTACTCTACTCTTCCTGCCAAAGTAGATAACCTCACATTTTCCCACGTTATACACCAGCTGCCAATTTTTGCCCACTCACTAACCAATCTATATCCCTTTGCAGTCCGCTCAGTCCGCAAGCAGGACCCTGAGCTTCCGGTTGCTTGCCATTTCAACACTCCCCCCTGCTCTCATGCTCACATCTCTGTCCTGGGATTGCTGCAGTGTTCCAGTGAACATCAACGCAAGCTCGAGGAACAGCATCTCAATTACTGATTAGGCACACTACAGCCTGCCGGACTGAACATTGAGTTCAATAATTTCAGAGCATGACAGCCCCCCATTTTACTTTCATTTTTAGTTATTTTTTCTTCCTTTTTTTAACATTCTTTTTTTACATTTTTTACAATCTTTTATTTGCATTTATTTCATTTCATCTTTGTTTGTTCAGTTTGCTTACCCACTGTTTTTTTTCAGGTTTGCACTTGCTGCTGTTCAATATTCAGTGTATTTACACCTAATCTGTACTAATGCTTTATCTTTCAACACACCATTAACATATTGTTTGCCTTTGCTCCGTGACCTTTTGGTCAGCTATGTGGCCTGGTCCAATCTAGACCTCCTTTGTTATCTCTTGCCCCACCCCCACCTCACTTGCTTATAACCTGTGACTTTTCTAATATTTGTCAGTTCCGATGAAGGGTCACTGACCCGAAACGTTAACTCTGCTTCTCTTTCCACAGATGCTGCCAGACTTGCTGAGTGATTCCAGCATTTCTTGTTTTTATTTCCGATTTCCAGCATCCGCAGTATTTTGCTTTTATATATCCCTTTGCAGACGCTTTGTGTCCTCCTCATAACTTGCTTTCCTACCTATCTTTGTATCATCAGCAAATTTGGCTACAATACACTTGGTCCCTTCATCCAAATCATTAATATAGATCATAAATCGTTGAAACCCCAGCACTGATCCCTGTGGCACTCCACTAGTTAGTTTGCCAACTTGAAAATGCTCCATTTATCCCAAATCTGTTTCCTGTCAGCCAACTCTCAATCCGTGCTAATATATTACCCAACACCATGAGCACTTATCTTGTGTAGTAACCTTTTATGTGGCACCTTATCGAATGCCTTTGGGAAATCCAAATACACTAAATCTGCTGGTTCCCCTTTATCCACCCTGCTTGTTAGATCCTGAAAGAAGTCTAATAAATTTGTCAAACATGATTTTCTTTTCAAAAAAACATGTTGACTCTGCTTGATTGCATTATGAGTTTCTATATGTCCTGTTGCTACTTCCTTAATAATAGATTCCAGCATTTTCCCAATGACAGATGTTAGGCTAACTGGCCTAGAATTTCCTGTGTTCTGTCTCCCTCCTTTCTTGAATAAGAGGCGTTACATTTGCAGTTTTCCAATTTGCTGGGAGCTTTCCAGAACCTAGGAAATTTTGGAAGATCACAGCTAACGCATCCAATATTTCTGCAGCCACTTCTTTCAACACCTGAGGATACAGGCCAGTAAGTCCAGGGACTTTTCAGTCTTTAGTTCCACAAGTTTTCCTAGTATTCTTTCTCTTTTGATAGTGATTGTTTTAAGTTCCTCCCTCCCTTTTGACCCTGGATTGTCTACCATTATTGAGATGCTTTTTGTGTCTTCTACCATGAAGACAGATACAAAATACTTGTTCAAAGTCTCTGCCATTTCCTTGTTTCCCATTATTAATTCCCCAGTCTCATCCTCTAAGGGACCAATGCTTACTTTAGCTAGTCTCTTCCTTTTTAGATACTTGTAGAAGCTTTTACTGTGTTTTTATATTTCTTGCTTGTTTACAATCATACTTTCATTTCTCCCTCTATTATTTTTAGACTTCCTTTGCTGGTTTCTAAAAATGTTCCCAATCTTCTGGCCAACCGCTAATCGTGGCAGCATTTTATGCCCATTCTTTACTTCCTTAGTTAGCCACGGATGGTGCATCCTTCTCATAGAGTCTTTCTTTCTCAATGGCATATATTTTTGTGGAGAGTTATGAAATATCTCAAATTTCTGCCACTGATTCTCTAATGTCTTATCTTTTAACCTATTTTCCCAGTCCACTTTAGCCAACTCTATCTCCATACCCTTGTAATTGTCTTTATTTAACTAAACCAATTCAACAGACAAATAGGAATATAATTTTACATCTCATCCAAGTTGCAGCATCTCTAACAACACTCCCTTAGTACTGTACTTAAGTATCAGTTTAGATTACATGCTCAATTGGAGTGCAAACCCACAATTTCCTGATTCAGAGATAAGAGCTGATTACATTGAAAATGAAAGAAAGACTTCCATTTGTACAGCACCTTTTATGTCTTTAGGACATCCTAAAGTGCTTTATAGCCAATTAAATACTTGTTGAACTATAGTCACTGTTGTAATGTAGGTAACATGGTGCACAGTAAGGTCCCAAAAACAATGTGATATTGACCAGGTAATCTGTTTTATTGGTGGTGGTTGAGTGACAAATCTTGGCTAGGAAACCAGGGAGATCTCTTTTTTTTTTGAAGTAGTGCCGAGGGATCTTTTAAGTTCACCTGGGAGGGCAGATAGTTAGGAATGAAGCAAAGAGAGACCTGTACCACAGAGGTGGACCATAGACCATTGAGAGTGGGGGAGGATGGAATAGTTGATTGGATTAGAAACTTCAGAAAAGATGAAGAATGAGGAGAGGTTGCAGTTACAAAGGATTGCATCGGTGATTTTAACAAAGACTTTCTCAATGTTAAGAATATGATGGAAATTAAATGGAGTGTCTTTAACAGAGAACGGTTGGAAAGCTGGGCTTGATGTTGGGTGAGGATGATATGTTCAAACACATTAGAGAGCGAGAGGATGCTGGAGATGGTGGAAGATTGAATGTAGTTTTTTTAAGAAATGGGGTTATGAACCATTTAGCTATCCACAATACAGGATGCATTTATGATTGATATAAATTATAATATTCAGCATGACCTCTCAACTACCTAGCAAATATAATAAGGGTAGAGTTATCCATTTCAGTTTTGTCCTTTGGGATGGCTCAGCTCCAGCGGATCCAGTAGCAAAATATTTACCAATACTTGTTCTGGTAGAAATCAAAACAGTCTGCTGCAGATCTCATTTAAAGTAGTGCTAAATTCTAATTAGTGTTAATGACAGTGGGACCGTCAATATTGCAATTCTACCTAATCTGGCAATTAAAGAATATAGAATATACATACAGACTGTGTTATTTACCACTAATTAACTGTGGATTGTCACTTGACAAACATGTAGTGATTACTTGACATATGTTAATCCTTTAGTATGACTGTCATGCTGTATCAACAACATCAAGTACAGTGTGCATCAACGTCCATTATGAAATCATGCAATGACAAAAAAAATTGAACCCAATCAAAAAAACCATCCTGGAAACTCTACATTAGACAGTGTATTGCTGATCAATTGAAGTTATTTGTTGTACTAAAAATGTGATTTATACAACAATTTGAATTAAGCATCATAAGTAACACAGTTGATTGAGAATTTAGTGCTAAAAATTTGAACTATCAGATATACATATATTTGTGTGTAGATACTGTGTATGGAATGGATACATGGATACATCTAGCTATTACATACTGTCTGAGATTTGCTCTTGCAAATTATGGTATAACTTTGAGGGCCTGGATGAGATTATTGGTTTTTAATCACTCACAGGTTTCCAGTCATTCTATATATAATTACATTTCTCAAAATATCTGAAATTCATTTTCAGTAACATAGTCATCCTGCTCATTTGCCAGTGCAGCAGCTGAAAATGACAGTAACACGAGTGGATTCCAACTGTGTGTTTCTTAACCATGGTTTCAAAACAACATTTGACGTGTGGAAAGTTGTGGGGTGGCCATAATATCAGCACAATCCATGTGAAATTGGTGGAACAAGCGCAAAAGATTATAGAATTTAAAATACAAGTGAGTTACACCCAGAAACATACTCAAGTTTCTGCAATCTTTTACACTGGTTCATGATCCATGTAGCCCAGTACAGGCCCCACCCAAAAACCAGCTATGCGGGCAGGTTGAAAATGTGAGTTTTCACCGATTGTGCTGGTTACAGAGTATTTCAGTGTATTACAGAGTACTTATAGCACAGAAACAGGCCATTTGGCCTAACAGATCCATGCCAGTGTTTATGCTCCACTTGAGCCTCCGCCTATCCTTCTTCACCTAACCCCATCAACATATCCTTCTATTCCTTTCTCCTTCATGTGCTTATCTAGCTTCCACTTAAATGCATCTATGCTATTCACTCAACTACTCCTTGTGGTAGCAGAGTCCACATTCTAACCACTCGCTGGGTAAAGACATTTCTCCTGAATTCCCTACTGGATTCATCAATGACTTTTTTAATATTTATAGTTTCCAGTTCTGGTCTCACCGCAAGTGGAAATATCTTCTTTACATCTACCCTATCAAACCCTTCATAATCTAAAAAACCTCTATCAGGTCACCCCTCAGTCTTCTGTTTTCAAGAGAAAAGAATCCTAACTTGTTCAATCTTTCCTGGTAGGTATAACCTCTCAGTTCCAGTATATGTCCAGTAAATCTTTTTTGCACCCTCTCCAGTGCCTCTATGTCCATTTTATATTACTGAGACCAGACTATTTCATGGTATTCCAAGCACTTTCTAACTAAGGTTCTCTGCGAGTTTAACATAACTGCTCTGCTTTTCAATTCTATCCTTCTAGAAATGAACCCAACTGCTTTGTTTGCTTTTTGTAATGTCCTTATTAACCTGTGTTGCATCTTTACTGATTTGTGTATCGGTACCATCAGATTCCCTCTGTTCCCCATTTAGGCACTCATTTTTCAAGGAGTATGTGACCTTCTTATTCTTCCTAACAAAGTGTGCCACCTCACACTTATCTATGTTGAAGTGCACAAGAACATAGTAACAAGAATGGGCCATTTAAATCCCTTGGCCTGTTCCGTCATTCAATGAGGGCGGCACAGTGGCGCAGTGGTTAGCACCGCAGCCTCACAGCTCCAGGGACCCGGGTTCGATTCCGGGTACTGCCTGTGTGGAGTTTGCAAGTTCTCCCTGTGTCTGCGTGGGTTTTCTCCGGGTGCTCCGGTTTCCTCCCACAAGCCAAAAAGACTTGCAGGTTGATAGGTAAATTGGCCATTATAAATTGTCACTAGTATAGGTAGGTGGTAGGGAAATATAGGGACAGGTGGGGATGTTTGGTAGGAATGTAGGATTAGTATAAATGCGTGGTTGATGTTCGGCACAGACTCGGTGGGCCGAAGGGCCTGTTTCAGTGCTGTATCTCTAATGTAATCTAATGTAAAAAAAAATGTAATGAGAATATGGCTGATCTGCAATGTAACTCCAAATACCTGCCTTTGCCCCATATCCCTTAATACTTTTGGTGAACAAAAACCTATCAATCTCAGATTTAAAATTAACAATTGATCTAGCATCAATTGCCATTTGAGGAAGAGAGTGCCAAACTTCTACCTACCTTGCGTGTAGAAGTGTTTCCTATCTTCACTCCTGAATGGTCTGGCTCTAATTTTTAGACTATCTACCCTGGATCCTAGATTCCCTAGCCAGTGGAAATAGTTTCTCTCTATCTACTGTATTTGTTCCTCTTAACATCTTGAAAACTTTGATCAAATCACTCCTTAACCTTCTAAATTCCTGGGAATACAACACTAGGTTGTGTAATCTGCCCTCTTAAATTAACCCTTGAAGTCCAGGTATCATTCTGGTAAATCCATTCTGCACTCCCTCCGGACCAATATATCTTTCCGAAGGAGTGGTGCCAGAACTACTCACAGTACTCTAGGTGTGGTCTAACCAGGGCTTTGTACAGCTGAAGCATGACTTCTATCCCCTTGTATTTTATTTTATTTTATTTTATTTTTATTTAGAGATACAGCACTGAAACAGGCCCTTCGGCCCACCGATCTATTCCTCTAGATATAAAGGCCACCATTCCATTGGCCTTTTTGATTCTTTTCTGTACCTGTTCATGACATTTTAAATGATCTTTGTAGCTAGACCTCCAAGTCTCTTTGGACTTGTACTGTTTTTAGCTTTTCACCATTTAAAAAGCACTCCGTTCTGTCGCACATATCAGGAGACAGCAGCAAAGAACCAATGGGGGACAGGCACACCAGTATCTCTTGGGCCCCTTGAAGAAGACAGTGCTGTGTATTATTGGGCCTGCAGTGATAGGGGCCGTTACAACCAGCGTCACCGAGAACAACCAGGATGACAGTATGTTCCTGCCTTATGCAATGTCTCAATTCCACTGCACCTCCACCCCACTATCTTGCATGGTGGAAGCTGCAGATGGTGTGACCATGGACCTCTTTCTTTCCACCCAACTCCCCTTCCTTCACCCCAAATCTCTCCTTCCGCACTTATGTTTTCAGATACCCAAGAACTGCCTCCTGGCCAGCCAGTGCAGCCTCACAATGAAGGGTGCAAGCTAGAACAGGCATCTGATGAAGAAACACATTCATTTGATCTGACACTCGTAGCCACCAGCTCAGATCTGGCATTGCACATACTTTACAGGATAGTATAGAGGTGGGATCAGCACATGGTGAGTCATTGGGCACAAGTGGGCGGCAGCTGGGCTGGGGAAAGGATAGTGTGTGTGCCAGCTCAGTGAAGGGTGAGGTTGTATGCTAGTTCTGTTGCAGAGACATTCAATGGAGCAGTGTGCAGGAGAACGCTGATAGGCATGCACACAGAGATGCTTGGGACCAGGACACCCAGATCCCTCTGTACCTCTGCAATCTCTCTCCATTTAAATAATATGCTGCTTTACTATTCTTCCTGCCTAAGTGGTTAACTTCATATTTTCCCACATTATACTCCATTTGCCAATTTTTTGACGACTCACTTAACCTATTTCTATCCCTTTGCAGACTCTTTATGTCCTCTTCACAACTTATCTTTGTGTCATCAGCAAATTGAGCAACCATGCCCGTAACCATGTCCCTTCATCCAAGTTATTGATATAAATTGTAAATAGTCGAGGCCCCAGCACTGATCCCTGTGGCACTCCACTAGTTACAGCTTGCCAACCCGGAAAAGATCCATTTATCCCTACTTTCTGCTTCCTGTTAGCCAACCAGTCCTTTATCCACAGTAATATGTCACCCCCTACACCATGAGCTCTTATTTTGCTGAGCAACCTTTGATGTGGCGCCTTATCGAATGCCTCTGGAAATCCAAGTACACCACATCCACAGGTTCTCCTTTATCAACGTTGTTTGTTATTTTGTTAAAGAACTCCAATAAATTAGTAAAACATGATTTCTCTTTCATAAAATCATGTTGACTCTGCCTGATTACATTGAGATTTTCTAAGTGCCCCGCTATAACCTCCTTAATAATAGATTCCAGCATTTTCCCTATGGCAGATGTTAAACTAACTGGCCAGTAGTTTCCTGCTTTCTGTCTCCCTCCTTTCTTGAATAGAGGAGTCACATTCGCTATTTTCCAATCTGTTGGGATCTTTCCAGAATCTAGGGAATTTTGGAAAATTAAAACCAATGCATCTACAATTTCAGCAGCCACTTTTTTTAAGACCCTAGAATGAAGTTCATTAGGACCTGGGGACTTGTCAGCTTTTAGTTCTTTTTTTTGTACACTTACCCTGGTGATTGTCATGGATAGAAGTTTCTCCCTCCTGATTCACAGTTATTTCTGGGGTGTTATTTGCGTCCTCTACAGTGAAGACAGATGCAAAATATTTGTTCAATTCATCCATCATCTCCTTATTTTCCATTATTAATTCCCTAGACTCAGTCTCTAGAGAACCAACACTCACTTTACTTACTCTTTTCCTTTTTAAATACCTGTAAAAACTTTTGCTATCTGTTTTTATATTTCTATCAAGCTTTCTTTTACGTACTCTAATTTATCCCTCCTTATTAACCTTTTAGTCATTCTTTGCTGTTCTTTATATTCGCCCAATTTTCTGACCTGCCACTCATTTTTGCTGAATTACATGCTTTTTCTTTTAATTTGATACTATCTTTAACTTCCTTAGTTAGCCACGGATGGAGAATCCTTCCCTTAGAGTCTTTCTTTCTCACTGGAATTTATCTTTTCTGAATATTCTGAAATATCTCCTTAAATGTCTGCCACTACATCTCCACTGACCTCTCCCTTAACCTAATTTGCCAGTTTATTTTAGCCAGCTCTGCCTTCATGCTCTCATAATTGCCCTTATTTAAGTTTAAAAAACCAGTCTTAGATTTGCCCTTCTCTCCCTCAAACTGAATGTGAAATTCTATCATATTATGATCACTGCTACCGAGGGGTGCCTTCACTATGAATTCATTAATTAATCCTGTCTCATTACACAGTACCAGATCTAGTATAGTATGCTCTCTGGTTGGCTCTAGAACGTGCGGCTCCAAGAAACTGTCCCGAAAACACTCTATGAACTCATCATCCAGGCGACCTTTGCCAATCTGATTCGTCCAATCAATATGTAGATTAAAATCACCTATGATTATCATCGTACCTCTCTCACAAGCCCCATTATTTCATCCTGTATACCCCTCCCTACAGCATGGTTACTGTTAGGAGGCCGAAAACCACTCTCACAAGTGACTTCTTACCTTTACTATTGATCATCTCTTCCCAAACTGATTCTACATCTTGATCTCCAGAACTAAGGTAATCTCTCTCCATTGTTCCAATGCCATCTTTAATTAACAGAGCTACGCCTCCACCTTTCCCTAGCTTCCTGTCCTTCCTAAATGTCATGTACCCTTGAATATTCAGGTCCCAGTACAAAGAACAAAGAAAATTACAGGACAGGAACAGGCCCTTCGGCCCTCCAAGCCTGCGCCGATCCAGATCCTCTATCTAAACATGTCGCCTATTTTCTTAGTGTCTGTATCTCTTTGCTTCCTGCCCATTCATGTATCTGTCTAGATACATCTTAAAAGACGCTATCGTGCCCGCGTCTACCACCTCCGCTGGCAATGCGTTCCAGGCACCCACCACCCTCTGCGTAAAGAACTTTCCACGCATATCCCCCCTAAACTTTTCCCCTCTCATTTTGAACTCGTGACCCCTAGTAATTGAATCCCCCACTCTGGGAAAAAGCTTCTTGCTATCCACCCTGTCTATACCTCTCATGATTTTGTACACCTCAATCAGGTCCCCCCTCAACCTCCGTCTGTCTAATGAAAATAATCCTAATCTGCTCAACCTCTCTTCATAGCTAGCGCCCTCCATACCAGGCAACATCCTGGTGAACCTCCTCTGCACCCTCTCCAAAGCATCTACATCCTTTTGATAATGTGGCGACCAGAACTGCACGCAGTATTCCAAATGTGGCCGAACCAAAGTCTTATACAACTGTAACATGACCTGCCAACCCTTGTACTCAATACCCCGTCCGATGAAGGAAAGCATGCCGTATGCCTTCTTAACCACTCTATTGACCTGCGTTGCCACCTTCAGGGAACAATGGACCTGAACACCCAAGTCTCTCTGTACATCAATTTTCCCCAGGACTTTTCCATTTCCTGTATAATTCACTCTTGAATTGGATCTTGCAAAATGCATCACCTCGCATTTGCCCTGATTGAACTCCATCTGCCATTTTTCTGCCCAACTCTCCATTGGAATTAGCCCTCTTAATTCCTCGTTTCAGATTGGTCCTATATTCCCGATATTCTTTCAAAGCTTCGTCTTTCTTCAGCCTCCTAGACCTTATGTATGCTTCCTTTTTCCTCTTAGCTAGTCTCACAATTTCACCTGTCATCCATGGTTCCCTAATCTTGCCATTTCTATCCCTCATTTTCACAGGAACATGTCTCTCCTGCACGCTAATCAACCTCTCTTTAAAAGCCTCCCACATATCAAATGTGGATTTACCTTCAAACAGCTGCTCCCAATCTACATTCCCCAGCTCCTGCCGAATTTTGGTATAGTTGGCCTTCCCCCAATTTAGCACTCTTCCTTTGGGACCACTCTCATCTTTGTCCATGAGTATTCTAAAACTTACGGAATTGTGATCACTATTCCCAAAGTAGTCCCCTACTGAAACTTCAACCACCTGGCCGGGCTCATTCCCCAACACCAGGTCCAGTATGGCCCCTTCCCGAGTTGGACTATTTACATACTGCTCTAGAAAACCCTCCTGGATGCTCCTTACAAATTCTGCTCCATCTGGACCACTAACACTAAGCGAATCCCAGTCAATGTTGGGAAAATTAAAATCTCCTATCACCACCACCCTGTTGCTCCTACATCTTTCCATAATCTGTTTACATATTTGTCCTTCTATCTCACGCTCGCTGTTGGGAGGTCTGTAATACAGCCCCAACATTGTTACCGCACCCTTCCTATTTCTGAGTTCTGCCCATATTGCCTCACTGCTCGAGTCCTCCATAGTGCCCTCCTTCAGCACAGCTGTGATATCCTCTTTGACCAGTACTGCAACTCCTCCACCCCTTTTACCTCCCTCTCTATCCCGCCGGAAGCATCGATATCCTGGGATATTTAGTTGCCAATCATGCCCTTCCCTCAACCAAGTCTCAGTAATAGCAATAACATCATACTCCCAGGTACTAATCCAGGCCTTCAGTTCATCTGCCTTACCTACTACACTTCTTGCATTAAAACAAATACACCTCAGACCACCAGTCCCTTTGCATTCATCATCTGCTCCCTGTCTAATCTTTTCCTTAGTCACGCTGACTTCATTATCTAGTTCCTTGCAGGCTTTAGTTACTACCTCCTTACTGTCCACTGACCTCCTCATTTGGTTCCCATCCCCCTGCCACATTAGTTTAAACCCTCCCCAACAGCGTTAGCAAAAGCACCCCCAAGGACATTGGTTCCAGTCCGGCCCAGGTGTAGACCGTCCAATTTGTAATAGTCCCACCTCCCCCAGAACCGGTCCCAATGTCCCAAAAATCTGAACCCCTCCCTCCTGCACCATCTCTCAAGCCACGCATTCATCCTGACTATTCTTTCATTTCTACTCTGACTATCACGTGGCACTGGTAGCAATCCTGAGATTACTACCTCTGAGGTCCTACTTTTTAACTTGGCTCCTAACTCCCTAAATTCTGCTTGTAGGACTTCATCCCGTTTTTTACCTATATCATTGGTGCCTATGTGCACAACGACAACTGGCTGCTCACCCTCCCCTTTTAGAATGTTTTGCAGCTGATCTGAGACATCCCTGACCCGTGCACCTGGGAGGCAACATACCATTCGGGAGTCTCGTTTTCGACCACAGAACCGCCTATCTACTCCCCTTACAATCGAATATCCGATAACTATAGCCCTTCCACTCTTTTTCCCGCCCTTCCGAACAACAGAGCCAGCCACGGTGCCATGAACCTGGCTACTGCTGCCTTCCCCTGGTGAGCCATCTCCCTCAACAGTATCCAAAACGGTATACCTGTTTTGGAGGGAGATGACCGCAGGGGACACCTGCGCTGCCTTCCTGCTCTTTCTCTGCCTTTTGGTCACCCATTCCCTTTCACCCTCAGCAATCTTTATCTGCGGTGTGACCAATTCACTAAACGTGCTATCCACGACCGCCTCAGCATCGCGGATGCTCCAAAGTGTGTCCATCCGCAGCTCCAGAGCCGTCATGCGGTCTAACAAGAGCTGCAGCTGGACACACTTCCAGCACGTGAAGGAGTCAGGGACATCAGCCGTGTCCCTGAGCTCCCACATTGAGCAAGAGGAGCATAACATGGGTCTGAGATCTCCTGCCATTTTCAATCTTAAGCTTAAGTTAGTCTTAACTTAGATAAACGAAAAAGGAACGAAAAGTTTTCACCAATCACAGGAAAAAAAAAATAGAAAAAGCCTTACCTTATCTGCACACCACCGAGTCCTTTTTTTTTGGTTAGAGGAGGAGGGCGGGTGGGAGACACTACAGGTGTAGTGTCTCGGGTTCAACCGCTGCCCAAATATATAGGACTCACTTACCCAGCTGCCACCTCGCTCTCCCTGTCGCCGCTGCAAAAAGAAACCGCCAAAACAACAACAGTCTTTGTCATCTTGCAGCCATATCTCTGTAATGGCTATCAGATCATCCATATTTATTACTATTTGTGCTGTCGATTCATCTGCTTTGTTACGAATGCTACGTGCATTCAGATACAGAGTCTTTAGTTATGTCTTTTTACTATTTTTGTAACCTCTAGTCTTATCTACTGGTGCACTCTTAGGTTTGTACACTCTGTCCCTTCCTGCCACACTCTGATCATTTCCCTCATTGCTACCTTGCTCTCTTGCCTTGCCTTCTCTACTTAATTTATCACATCTTCTCAATCCTATTCCCTCGCCCCCACTATTTTGTTTAAAGATGTCTCTACCGCTCTGGTTATATGACCCGCCAGAACACTGGTCCCAGCACAGCTCAGGTGGGGACCATCCCAATGGTACAGCTCCCACTTTCCCCAGTACTGGTGCCAGTGCCCCATGAATCGAAATCCATTTCTCCCACACCAATGTGATGTGGGGATGACATGTTAAGGGAACCAGAGTTTGATTAACCACTCATGGACATCCTGTTGGGAGTGATGGAGTCCCTGGTGCCACCCCAATTCCTCTGCCTCCCCTTCTTCTTTCATGCAGCAGACCATCAAGAAGTTAGAGACAAGCACTGGTGAGTATTATAGGGCTCTCTCTGAGCAGTGCAAGCAGTGGAACCATTGTTTTAGAACACTGATTGTCTGTGCCACAATGTTCCTTGTGGCAGTACAGCTCTTGTGCAGGCACTGTTCACATGTATTAAGGTGGTGGAGAGGAGCCAAGAGCTATATTTAGAGCAGGTGGCCCTTGTCACCAAGCAGCCAGCCTCTAGTTCATTGTGGTGGATTGAAGGTGGCAGGAACAACTGACTGGCGCAGGATAAAAGCATCATGGCTGCTGCCAGCATAGCAGGCATTCACCGACATGATGGTCTTTGCATGGTCACACACCAACTGTATGTTTAGGGAGTAGTTCCCCTTGTGGTTTGGGTACATTTTCCCCTAGAGAAGTGGTGCCCACTGTGTGCCTGCACCATTGGGAATCCCGCTACCCTGGCAAAGCCACGTGCCCACTCTTCCTGCTTCTCTCTGATTCGAGAGACCGCAATGAAGTCCCCACTCCTCATGTACAGGACCTCTGATGGATCCTGAGGAGTACGAATTGAGGGCCATGGTGAGCTTGACAGCCACTGGGAGTACTGTTCTTGCCCTGCTCTGTGGCTGCAGTTCTGATCGGAGGAGGTGGCACAGTTCAGTAACCACTTCGTGGTGAATTGTAGCTGCCTCAGGCACTGCTCCTGGCTGAGGTGGAGGTCGGAGAAGTGGGACCTAAATACCCTAGGTGGGTACAGACCTCTGTTGAGAACCCTCCTCCTCCTGCTTTCTCTGTGAAGTTTCCCCTCTATGCTGCATGTGCTCCATCTCCCTAATGTGCTCGGGGGACTGCAACTATAATCCCATGAGTGACAGCAGCCTTTCTGCTGACAGGCCTTCAAACTGTACTGAGCTCCCTGGAAATGTCCAGCAGCATTCCCTTCTGACTCCAACAACTTTTCAGAGCTCCTCCAACAACACAGTACACAGTACTGTCACTCATTCTGTAACAGCAAATGAAAGTTGAAAGCACCTCACCTGAAAGTCCCATGCTGATCCCTTTAAATAGCACTAGTGGGGAGGTCCCTCATGCAGCTGAATATATGACTAGCCAGGAGTGTTTAAGAGAGTGCATTAACAGGACTTGTGAGGTCCAAAATGACAGATTGGGCACCAAATCAGCATTGGATGCTGAGTGATGTCATGATCTGCCCACTCTGCATGCTTCCGTCACATGTATGGCACACCTGCGCTAGTACCCTTACAAGCATGGTACATTGCGCAGACTGCACCACAAGTGGCCAGAACTGGATCCGCCATCTGTAGTGCTGAAACCAGAAGTGCTATGGAACCCACCTTTGCAGCCTCAGTCTCAGTTCTGTGTAGGGAAGTGCTGGGTGGATTTCTGGCATCCATACACAAGGCAGAAGAGAAATCAGGAAGGATGTCCAGTTCACTGGCTCTTGGCAATCCGCCAGCTGCACTGGCAATGATTTGGAACCAGGCCACTCATCCCACCCTCTTGGCTGTAGAGACACTTTGCCCAAGGGCTGGAAGATTTGAAAAGGCAGGATTAGTAACAGACCATGCAGACTTTTCAATTAGGGTTAGCTTACTATTAAAGATTTTTGCCAAGTATTTATTATATTACACTCTTGTACATTCTCAGTTCAGAGAACAGAGGGGAAATCTGTGCCATGACCTCTGCGACTATAATGGGCCAGAAGGTGGTGGTTATTCCTCTCATTTACTTTCCTTCATTCTGGGGTGGTACTGGGGGCTGGGGTTGGGTGGAGAAATTCAAGTTTGGTGGCACCGCAAAATGGGTGGTATCGGATTGGCCACCTGTTAAACGCCCTGTCCTACCTTTTTTTCTTTCACTCCCCTGGCTTCCATCCTCTGCCTCCATTATCCCCAAATGATGCAACCACCACATAAACATGCTGAAACAGAGGGATAATCAGAGTGGCAGATACCAAACCAATAGAGAGAAAAATCCAAAAAGTGACGTCATACTCAGCACAGAGTGTGGAGCAATATGGGTAAGTTACAGATAAATATTTAACTTATTCGCTAGTGTTTTTAATGGTAAGCAGTTTTGTTTTTAGCGGTTAGTGTTTAGTGTTTTTATGTTAGCTATACAGTTAAATAGCCTAACAGCTAAAAACAAAATGTGGAAATAACTGTTAGCTAACATGACAGGACAGTTGGGGCCCATTGCATGCATATCCAGTTCCTTATGGGAACTCCAGAACACTTCATGTCTCCTGGAAAACCACACATGCAGGAAGTGCCACAAACTACTTAAGAGTTTCTGAGCTTGAGGGGCAGTTGGCATCACATAGTGCATATGGGAAGCTGAGATCTTTGTGGATAGCACGTTTCAGGAAAGTTCAGGAGAAGAGGGAATGGGTAACCATTAGCTATATTAGGAGGAACAAGCCAGCAGTACAGGAATCACCAGCGTTGAATACCAGTGATGGTGATGACACCTCAAGGAAGTGCAGTCAGAAGCAAATCCATGACACAGTTGGAAGATTTGACTGCACAGGATGGCACAAGAAAGTGCAGAAATGCAGTTGTTATAGGGGATTCGATAGTCAAGGGATAGAGAACCATAGATGTGAGTCCCAAATGGTGTGTTGCCTCCCTGGTATCAAGAGTAAAGGATATCACTGAGCAGGTGCATGGCATTCTGTGATGGGAAGGGGAACAGTCTGAAGTTGTAGTCCATGTTAGAACCAATGACATAGATGGGGAAAGGGTTGAGATCCTACAGACGCATGCTAATGACTGCCGAAACAGGAAGATATTGCAGGTGAAGGTGTGGCTGGAGAAGTGGCACAAGAGGAAGGGCTTCAGATTCCTGGGGCCGGTTTTGGGCAAGGAGGAACCTATACAAGCTAGATGGGTTGCATCTGAACAGGGTTTTGACTAATGTCCTTGTGGGGAGGTTGACTAGAGTTGTGGAGGAGGGTTTAAACTAATTTGACAGGGGGAGGGGAACCAGGATGTAACAGCAGAGGGACAAGGTGCACAGAAAACTAGGAGGGACAAACAGCAACAGAACAAAGAATGGTGTAAAAAGAACAGGAATTATATGGAGTAAAAAAGCCAAGCCATCTAGCATTGGATGCATGTGATACAAATAGACGAATGTTGCAAATAAGGTTGATGAGTTACAAGCTCAAGTTGCTACATAGGGTTATGATATAATGGCTCTAACAGAGTACTGGCTTAAACATGGGCAGGAAATGGAACTAAACATTCATGGCTGCAATGTATTCAGGAACAATAGGTAGGAAAACTGGAGATGGGGGAGGCAGCATTGACCGAGGATAATATTACTATTATGTGTTATTCCAGGTGTCAGCTGTGGGAGGACATCTGGTAGTAGTGATCATAATATTATTGGGTTTAAAGTTATTATGGAAAGGCATCAAGAAAAATCAATGTTGAATTTAGTTAGGCCACACTTAGAATATTGTGTGCAATTCTGGTCGCCACACTACCAGAAGGACGTGGAGGCTTTGGAGAGGGTACAGAAGAGGTTTACCAGGATGTTGCCTGGTCTGGAGGAGAGGTTGGATAAACTCGGATTGTTTTCACTGGAACGACGGAGGTGGAGGGGCAACATGATAGAGGTTTACAAAGTTGTGAGCAGCATGGACAGAGTGGATAGTCAGAAGCTTTTTCCCAGGGTAGAAGATTCAGTTACTATGGGGCATAGGTTTAAGGTGCGAGGGGCAAAGTTTAGAGGGGATGTGCGGGGCAAGTTCTTTACACAGAGGGTGGTGAGTGCCTGGAACTTGTTGCCGGGGAGGTGGTGGAAGCAGATACGATAGCGACGTTTAAGAGGCATCTTGACAAATACATGAATAGAGGGATACAGACCCCGGAAGTGCAGAAGGTTTTAGTTTAGGCAGGCATCAAGATCGGCGCAGGCTTGGAGGGCCGAATGGCCTGTTCCTGTGCTGTACTGTTCTTTGTTCTTTGTTCTTTGTTCTTTGAAAATACCGGTCTAGAAGAGAGCCAATTTCAGTCAGGAATCTAGCACAGGTGGAGCAGAAACAAAAATTGGCTGGGGAAACAGTAAATGCGCAATGGCAGGCCTTCAAGGAGGAAATACTTTGGGCACAAACCAAGCATATTTCCATAAGAAGGCAAGATAGAGCTTCCAAGGCTCGAGCCTCCTGAATGACAAAGGAAATAGAGGTTAAATAAAACAGAACAGGGTGGTTTATAATCAATGGCATGTACAGAACGCAAAACCAGGCAAAATACAGAGAATGCAGGGGGAAATTGAAAAAGGATATGAGAAGGGCAAAGAGGGAATATGAAAAAGTGATTAGTGAGTAACACAAAAGGGAACACCAAAGTGTTTTATAAACATATAAAAAGTAAAAAAAAAGCAAAGGTGGAGCCGATTAAAGACAATAAAGGAAATTGTCTTGTGGAGGTTGAGGGCATGACTGATGTACTGAATGAATACTTTGCAACTGTCTTCATAAAAGAAGTGGATAGAGTTAATGTTGCAATAGAGGAGGAGTGAGTAGAAATATTGGATAGGATAAAACAAAAAGATAGAAAAGAGGTGCTAAATAGGTTGGCATCATTCAAAGTTCACAAGTCACCCAGTCTGCATGGGATGCATCCTAGGTTGCTGAGGGGAGCAAGGGTGGAGATAGCAGAAGCTCTGATCACAATCTTTCAATCCTCCTTGGATATGAGAGTTGTGCCTGAGGACTGTACCCCTCTTCAAAAAACAGGAGAAAGGTGAATCTGGTAACTAGTCTTAAGTCAGTGTGGAATTAGAGACCACTGTCAAGGAAAAAATTAATTCTCACTTAGAGAAGCATGGGCAGCCAGCACGGATTTGTTAAATACAAATTGTGCCTGACTAACCTGATTGAGTTTTTTGATGAAGTAACAGAGAGGGTTGATGAAGATAATGTGGTAGATGTCGTATCTACTGTTTTTCAAAAGGGATTTGATAACAAATTTATTTAAAAAAGAGAAGCACATGATATTAAAGGGATAGTGGTAACTTGGCTAAGGAATAGGAGTTAGAGAGTGCTGGTGAACGCATGTTTTTCTGACTGGGCAGAAGTATGCAGTGGAGTCCCCCAGGGATTGGTATTAGGGTCATTACTTTTCTTGTTATATATGAATGGCCTGGACTTGGATATCGGGAATCCAATTATGAAGTTTGTGAATGTTACAAACCTTGGCAACGTAGTAAAGATTGAGCAGGATAGTAACAGTCTTCAGGAGGACATAAACAGACTGGTGAAATTGGCAGACACATAGCAGATGTAGTTTAAGTGTGAAGTGATGCACTTTGGGAGAAACAACTAGGAGAGGCAGTATAATCTAAATGCTACTGTTTTGAAGCGGGGAAGGGGAGGTGCATATTTACAAATCCTTGAATGTGGCAGGGCAAGTTGATAAAGCAATTAAGAAAGCTGTTGGGATACTCGGCTTTGTAAATAGGAAAATGTAATATGAAAACAAGAAGGCCATGCGAAATCTTTACAAATCATTGGTTAGCCCTCAGCTGGAGTATTGTGTACCATTCTGGGCACCACGTGTTTAGGAAGGATATCAAGACCTTGGAGAGGATACCGAGGAGGTTGGTTAAGATGATACCAAGGGCGAGGGACTTCAGTTATGTGGAGAAATTGGAGAATCTGGGATTGTTCTCCTTCCAGCATTTAAAATTATAAGGCATTTTGATAGAAAAGTAGAGGCAACTGTTTTGTCTGGCAATTGGATCAGTAACCAGAGGTAACAAAAGATCAAGAGGGGAAATGAGGAGAAATTATCTCACAGAGAGGATTGTTATGATCTGCAATACACTACCAGAAAGAGTGGTGAAATCAGATTCCATAGGGACTTCCCAAACGCAATTAGACATGTACTTGAAGAGGCCGCAGACTTATGTCCCTGGAGAATCAACGTATATCTGGAAGTGGCACTATGTGAACAAATTTCTCCCCATCGATTCTAAATCAGTAACTTATTGTGGTGCACCACATGCAACAAAATCCTAAATTCATTCTTTATAAGCAGATTTATGATTTTATTATGCACAGTGGTCACAGGACCATTTCTTTACATGTGAGCAATTCTGGGCTTGAACTGATCTTCTGCTCCTCATTGTGCTGTTGTTAATATACCATGATGGGAAATTTCATCGTCCATGACCTCCTTACACCAACATTCCTGAAAAGAACGTCTGTTTGGCACTGTTTCTATGCAATGGTTATCAAAATAATACTTATCCTCACCCTCCCCAATTTTCTCTCTTCCTCTCTTGAGGGCAGTGGCTCATGCAGAAGTATAGTGGTTAATGCCAGCCCTCTTGTAGTGGTGATCTGCAAAGGGTAGTTCCTCTGTTCATTTTTCCATGAGTTCCTCTGTTCATTTTTCCATGCCTCACAGTCTTGCGCTTTCCTCTTCAGTTGATCGTAAGAGCCTCCCTTTTTTTAACTTCCATGAGAAATGAACAATACGACTAAGGAAAAAGTACATGAGCTGGTTTCCCGTTACCTTCCTGATATGTACTTTAAAGGAAACAGAAGTCCCCTCCCTGAGGGATCCTCCTCCCGTAAGCAGCCATTGTCCCTCGAGGTTCTAGCTCTTCTGCCTTCATCACCGAAAATTAATTGGTTCCGCCATTGGCCATGGATCGTAATCCCGAGCATGGGACCCTTACCTGGGCCTAGGGCAACATGTAAAATGGCAGGGACGACCACCCCCGAGGTCTCAAATGACCCGGCTACCCTCTTGTACCTCATCTAAATGGTTATTCTTCATATTAGCCAAGTCAATGGGGCCTAGGCTTTCCAAATGGAGCAGGCATTTCTGGCAGGACCGGATTTCTGTCTGCTATGGATGCGGCCCCTCTGACCCCAGCCAGCTTTCAGACTCTGGAAATATTTGCATTCTAGAGGTACAAGTGGCCACCCCAGCTTCTGCTACAGAGAATCAATGGAATTCTCATGGGAATTAACAGCATTGGCCTCAGAAGCCTGTCACTGCCTGTGATTGTCAGCAACTTCAGAGCTGCTGGTAAAAAAAATTAAAGAAAAAGAAATCAGAAATGTCTTCCCAACTCCTGGGGTCTGTGTATGGTAATGCTTGAGGGGCTACTTCAAAGACCCTGCTATGGCACCATTTTCATCCTCCTTCCATTGACCTTTAAATGCTGACGGATGGTCCTGGCATCCAGCCTTCAATCAGGTCAAATGGTGGGAAAGAAAAGCACAGCTGCATTTCCCTCATCTTAATTTCATGAGTCTGTGCTTGCCCATATATGGGTGAGTTCACCTTAAGAAACAGGGTCCACCTCCAAAAATGCAGAGAAGCTGGGGCTGCAGGGAAGCATGTCCCCGAGAAGTTTTCTGGCCCTGCCTGTCCCAAATCCACTGGAAAACTAGTGGAAAAACAACAACAACAACAACAACTTGCATTTATACCACATCTTTAACATACGAAAATGTTCTAAAATTGACACCGAGTCAAAGAAGGAGATATTTGGGTGGGTGACTATCACCATGGTCAAAGAAGCAGGTTTTTAGGAGGGTCTTAAAGAAGGAGAGAGAAGTGAAGCGGCAGAGCGGTTTGGGGTGGGAATTCCAGAGCTTAGGGCTGAGATGTCTGAAACAAAGCTGCCAACGGTGAGGTGAAGGGAATGGGAGATGCATTAGAGGCCCGAGTTAGAGGAATGCAGCATGCTTGCAGGGTCCTGGCACTGGAGGACGTTACAGAGATTGGGAAGTTTGGAGACATGAGGGATTTGAATATAAGGGTGAGAACTTTAAAATGGAGGCTTGGATGGACTGAGGGTCAATGCAGGTCAGCAAGGGCAAGGGTGATGGATGACCAGGGCTTGATGCAGGTTAGGATAGAGGCAGCAGAGTTTTGGAATGAGCTCAAGATTATGGAGGGTGTAGATGGGAGGCTGGCTAAGAGTGCACTGGAATAATTGAGTCTGATAGTAACAAAAGCATGGATGAACATTTCAGCAGCAGATGAGCTAAGAAAATGGCAGAGACAATTGATGTTACTAGCGGTGGAAGTAGATGATCGGAAGCTCAGCTCAGAGTCAAAATAGATGCTAAGGTTGTGAACAGTTTGATTCAGCCTGAGGTGATGGTCAGGATGGGGGATGGAATTGATGGCAGGGGAACAGCATTTGTGACAGAGGCCAAAGACAATAACATTGGTCTTCTCAAGAATTTTTTGGAAGAAATTATGGCTCATCCAGGACTGGATGTCTGACAGGACCAAAGTGGTGAGGTAGAGCAGGGTGTTGTCAATTTCATGTGGAATTTGACATCATGGCCGGAATTTTACCTTAATCGCTGACTCTGGTACGGGTGGAACTCAAACGGATGTGGCCTCCGTTCCCGCGCTGCGTCTCCAGTCCACTGGCATCACGCGCAGGGCCGCTAATTAGCGGCCCCGCAGCGTAACTGAGACCTGAATCGGCTGGTGCGGGTGGGAAGGTATACATCATTGGGGGCGGAGCCACATCCGGGAATGTCTGAT
Source organism: Heterodontus francisci (assembly GCF_036365525.1). Lineage (NCBI taxonomy): Eukaryota > Metazoa > Chordata > Chondrichthyes > Heterodontiformes > Heterodontidae > Heterodontus > Heterodontus francisci. The sequence continues at coordinate 211,162,720 of NC_090371.1, read as the reverse complement.
GTAAACCCTTGAAAAATGTTTACCTCAATGAAATTGACCAGGTGCGCATTCATTGTTTAAAAATCAGCAGTAGTAGTTGTGGTTCACTGAGAGGCTACAATTCTGTTAGTGCAGAAGGAGTTAGAGATTTAAACACAGGTGGAGGAAGTCATGGAGGGGAGAAGCACTCGCTCAGCCCCCCGTTTTACGGGTGCTTCACTACAGGTCCTCCTTCAGGCGGTTGAGGAGAGGCGTGATATCCTCTTCAACTCAGATGGTAGAAGGCGACCGTCGACAGTGACAAAGAGGGCCTGGCTGGAGGTCACGGAGGAGGTCAGCAGCCGTGGCGTCGTTCGGCGCACATGGATACAATGCCGCAAGCGCCTCAATGACCTGCTTCGCTCTGCCCGGGTAAGTGGCATTCCTCATTCATCTAATCGTTATTTTGTCAAAGGAGGGTGTATTTGTATTCATGATGCAATGTGGAAGCCCTGTATGATCATTGCCTGGCTGCCTCCTTGCATTGGGATGCAAGATGGGCATATGTGAGATGAATGTTAAGGGGGGATTGATGAGGGCACGCTCAGCAATGGCACAGCAGTTAAATGTGCACAAAAATGTTTGACCTAATTTTTTTCTTTCATTAGGAAAAGAGGGTACACAACGCCCGAGAGAGGTGGACAGGTGGTGGCGTGGCCTGTCCAGCATTCCTCAGTAGAATGGAGGAGGACACATTGATGATAGCAGGGGAGGATGGAGGACGAGCCGTAGCAGATGGCGAGGCCGGTGGACCTGGCCATGATCGTGAGTGATCCAGAAAGTGGTGTGTTCGTGCATTTCTGGGGGCAGGGGGCAGGGTGGGGGAGCATTGATGGGCCAACGTTGTTATGATTTACTAATTAACATAATTTGGCCTTCAAAAGTCCCATCACACTGATGTGACCATAATGGACTCAAATACATGTTCTCCACTCTGGCTTTCTGATCAAACTGATCAATATGACTTTCCCAGCAGGCGACCAACTGCATGGAACAGGAAGCGTCTCAGTCGTACCACCATCCACCTCTGAGGTTGAGGAGGGCGCCTCAGAGGGCGCACCGTCACAGCCTCGCGCCGCACCAAGCACCAGCGCAGATACAGACACCTTGGTTGGGATTTGCGTGTCCGTGGATTCGATTTCACATCCAGGTGTCAGCACAGCACAGGTGCCAGGCCAGCCACCGGAGACAGAATCGGCCGATGCCTCACACAGTCGGAGGAGTGTGGGAGGCCAGGCCAGTGCAGAGCAGCAAGCTGATGACATGCCTTTGAGAACATCCACTCGGCGGGAGATGTTGCAGGTGCAGCAAGTGGTCCTTGAAAATCTGGCAGAGCTGCCTGAGACAATGCGCGGAATTAATCAAACTCTGGCTACATCCATCCAGAGTATGATTTCTGCTCACTCTCAGGCAATTGAACATCTGGCTTCCTCCATTGACAGATTGGCGGCTGCAGTGGAGGGGCCAGTTCTGGATGTACTTCGTGACGTCAGATCGATTGTGGCCTCCCTGGACCAGAGCATCAGAGAGCAGAATCTGATGCGCTGGCGCCAGGTCAAGGCCGCTCATCCCTCTGATGTCACCATTGAGGATCGTCCGAGCCTCATGAGGGCACAGGGGCAGCAGATCGCATATGGGAGCTCCTCTCAGGGCGCCTCTGATGCATCCTGCAGCTCCTTGCTCCCTCTGCCAGGGACATGTGATCAGCGAAATCCCAGGGTGTTATAGGGTACTCATGAGATTTCTCAGGAGAACCCTGAGATGCCGGGGCCCTCACGGCCGCGAGCAAGCAGAGGACGTCCGCCAAAGCCATCACAAGCAGGGCAGCAAACAGTTCAGCCACCTGCCTCTGGTGTGTCTGGTGGCGAGGGATCATGCACCCGAAAGAGCACTCGGAAAAGATTTAAGAAATCGCTTTAACATCACTAATGGTTCACAGGGTGAATTGAAAGGTTTTTTATTTGAATGTGTTATAAAAATATTGTAATAAATCCGGTTTTCTGAGATTTTGTCATGGCTTTCCTGAAGTCAATTCCAACATTGTTGCTCAACAAAAGTAGTTCAACATGTGAGGTCTCACACCTGGGTGGCGTTCCTCATGATGTGAAGGATTGCATCAATGCATTCTCTCTCCCCATGAAGATGAGTGAATTTGCCCTCTCAGAGCCTCACAATTAGTCTTGTCATACGGTAATCCCAATTGTGCGAAAATTTACAGACTCTCAATGGAAACGTCTGCCTCTTAAAGACACCCTTGTCTCTTGAGCACTTAGATCCAAATTAAATTCAGCTTCCTCTCCATGACCATCAAGTCGGTGGTGTCCAGCTTCATCATCAGAAACATTATCGTCATCTGATGACACATCGCGCTGACATTGATCTTCCTCCAGTGCCTCTCCATTTTCATTCGCCAGGTTATGCAAGGCACAGCAGACGACAGTTATTCTTGAAACCCTTGAAGGTGCGTACTGCAGTGCTGCACCTAAGCGGTCAAGACACCTGAACCTCATCTTAAGCAGGCCGATAGTTTGTTCGATGGTCACTGTGGTGGCCGCATGGCTCTCATTGTATCGTTCCTCTGCATGACCCCTTGGATTCCTCACTGGTGTCATGAGCCATGTCTTCAGAGGATAACCCCTGTCGCCAAATATCCATCCCTCCATTCTGTCTGGAGGCCTGAAAAGTGCAATATTGTGCACTGCAAGTTGCTGAACGTGTGAGATATGAAAGGTGCAGTGCCCTATACTGGATATATGCCATCTGAGTCAACTGAGCAAGCAACTGTGTCTGTCCTTAGCCAATCAGATTGAAGGATTGTGAAATTAATAGATCAAGGACTGAGAAGGAAATGTGTTTATTCTCGAAAGTGCAGTCGCAGATACGATTTACATGACTTCTTTTGTATACACTGTACATCCAGTTAAAAGCTGGGTACTGAAGGTTGCCCACATTGAGGGCGAAAACAATGGGGGTCCGCCTGCGCGGGCTGCACGTCACAGAGCTGCCGCGATATTAAGCACAGCGGCTCATTTAAATATTGGGGCAGACTGCACCCCCCCGATGACATGGAGGGTGCAGTCTGTCCGCCCACGGCAATGGTGTCAGCTGCCCGTGTGCAAGCGCTGACACCATTTTTAAGGGACTTCGAGCCCGAACTTTCAATTTACATATTTAAAGAAAAATTGATTAAAAAAAATTAAATAAATTTATCTTTCCCCCTCTCCCACCCCCCCAATAACCACAGAATTAATTACCTGCCCTTTCCGCCCCAAAATACTTACCTTGTCCAGCTGACCTTCCCCCCAAAGTGGATAAACGTTACACTTTAACCCTTCCGACCAAGCCCTATACCAATGATGTGACTTTGACCCCTCTCTCCCCACTCCCACACTGAGAACCTTACCTGCTCTCCCCTCCCCACCAGTGCTTCGCCTCGGTTCCCTGGACTGGGATTCGAAGGCGTGCTAGTGCCGGCCACCGGCACTAATTCATTTGAATTAATTTAAATATTTATACGGGGCTCCCGTCACCGAGCGGGGGGTGGGAGGGTGCTGCCATGAGGCCTCTCCACCGCTGTCAATATTAGGCCAGGCCTTCCCCGTGTTGAGCTCCGTGGCGGGCCTCTCCCAGAGTCATTTTCCAGCCCCACCCCCACCCCCGCCACAACCCCCAGTGTCAGGCATCTGTAAAATACAGCCCTGAATGTGTATTTTGAATGGACAACCTTGCACTTTTTTCAATTGTCTGAGCAAATTGCTAGATGGGGCAGGCTGCAGCATGTTGCTTCTGGCTAGGCCTGAGCCAGTATACCTTGAAGTCAAAATTAGATTAACATGATATGTATCGTGTTTTTTGATTTTTTTAAAATTAAAACATTCTGATGCAGAGATCTCAGAAGCTTAGATCAGCCTCATTATGAGATATCCATGGGGAAAGGGAAAACAGACTGGGAAATGCAAGAAAGATGAAAGAATGAAAAGTCAAACCAGCTAAAATTAACAGCAGGGTATCGTGAAGGACATCAAAAAGAAATGAAAGGGAAGCATATAAGTAAAAAAGACAAAAAGCAAGCAAAGGAAAACCAAGTCTTCAAAAAAGGCAAAATAAAATTAACTAAGAAAAAGCAACAAAAAAGTGAAGGAAACTCCTGAATGGAGAGCAACAGGTATTTTGAGATGTGGTCAGAAAATAAACAAGACTACAGAGTGTTGTATGTTTGGTGAGTCTGCCACCATTTTGTATATTTGGTTAGTCTAGCTAGGAGAGATTACTGAGTCTTCTATAATTTTAACATTAACTCACTTATTATATATTAACTATATACAGCTTTATAAAAGTCTGTATGACTTCTCTGAAGCCATGCTGCTTCTCCTTCAAGCCTCTCTCACATGTGATGTTGTATATCACCATGGTGGAAGGTACTCCTCACACTCTCTCAAACATAACCCTTTTAAACCCTCATACGACATCTCCACCCAAGTCTTTATCCATAGATATATTTACATATTCATTTTTTGTTTACGTACTACCCCATCCCGCCCCAGGTCTCCGACATCACAGATTCAAACTGTCAGCAGGCTTCACAACTCTCCCTGATAGTGTTGTTGTCAGACATAGAAGATTAGTAGTCTTTCTCTGAACTCTTGTTTCTTGACTTGGATGGCCTTCATTGAGTTTTGTAGTATCCGATGCTTTCTAAATTTCAGGTTCAACATCTAGTTCTCCAAATTCCTTCAGTGGGCGGCACAGTGGCGCAGTGGTTAGCACCGTAGCCTCACAGCTCCAGCGACCCGGGTTCAGTTCTGGGTACTGCCTGTGTGGAGTTTGCAAGTTCTCCCTGTGTCTGCATGGGTTTCCTCCGGATGCTCCGGTTTCCTCCCACATGCCAAAGACTTGCAGGTTGATAGGTAAATTGGCCATTATAAATTGCCCCTAGTATAGGTAGGTGGTAGGGAAATATAGGGACAGGTGGGGATGTGGTAGGAATATAGGATTAGTATAAATGGGTGGTTGATGGTCAGCACAGACTCGGTGGGCCGAAGGGCCTGTTTCAGTGCTGTATAACTAAACTAAATGTATGACTGATTGACACCTTTGATAAATAGAAATATGATTTTTCCAGTTTCTTCTTATAGTACCTTCTGAAGTATGTACTAAATAAGATCTCTGTTGATTCTCATCTCTCTGGATGATTACTTCTTCTCTGCCTTGGTTTTGGACCCATACCTTTTCTCCTTCCATCAACTTGTGTAGGTTCCTGCTACAATATTTTTATTATAATGTCAGGCAAGACCCCACTTGCCAAGAATGAGGAAAATTGATTTTAAACTATTGTTGGTGAAGAAAGAACTTGCTTTAAAAAACAATTGGAGCCCCTGACTTGAAAGACATTTGCATAGTAACAGACAGTGTTGGAAGAGACCCAGTCCTTGCTTCTCCAATACACATGACTGGCTGACTGTTGGAGTTTTTTTGAATTTGAACTTCAAACAAAGAATTTGAAATCAGAAGGCTGTTTTCTCCTGGACTGAGAACACCTCTCTCCTATCTGTTCTCAACTCACTCTCACCAGCTTCGGAAACCATTGAAGATACATGAACCCCAAGAGAGAAAAGTCTTCTACAGTGAACAAGGTTTAAGAAAAATACTGGACCCCAACGAAAAGCAAGACTACTTACAAAAGGACTACAGTGAGCTCGAAGCACAGCAAACAAGAAGCTCTTCTGATATTGCCTCTCCATTTTATTTTTTTTCTGCCCTTTTCTGTCCCTATTTGCATGCGTGTATCGTGTGTGCATGCTAGTGTGGGCGTGTCATATATCCGTAGGTGTTAACCGTATAAGAATTTAAGCTGAAGGTTTAATAAATTTCACTTTTCTTCTTTAAACGTAAGAAAGCCTGTTTGTGCTCATTTCTTTGCCTTATAATTGGAAAATGGTGAACAGGGATTCACCAAGAGGAGCTCAAAACCACAGTGTGTTTAAAAATAAAACCCTGTTAAAATAAGTCCAGGCGAAGACAGTAAAAGACCCCGAGACACGTTTCTCACCTGGTCGTAACAATAATTATAAACTTGTTGCTTTCAGTAAGACTTTTCTCTGTCTTTAACTCTCTGATAATCCTGGACTTCTAGCCCTGGAATAATTTTTTGGATAGGATGGGAAGTTGTGTTCGAAGCTTCCTTCCCATCAACAGTTCCGATGGTGCTAATCCACCTAGCAATGGAGTAGATCTATAGTTTAGGAGTGCTTTTTGAAAACCTTCATTTTTCTTTAACAGTGCTTTGATAGTTCTGACTCCTCTTTCAGATTCACCATTAGATTAAGGATATCTAGAGGAACTTGCAAGATATACAAATCCACAGTTTTCAATAAAGTGCGTAAAGTAGTTGTTTGCAAATTGTGGTCCATTATTGGAAACTACCTCATCAGGAATACCATGTGTTGCAAAGATCTCCGTTAAAGCTCAAATGTAGTTGTTGTATACCAACGTTTGACTTCAATCCACCTTGAAAAATAGTCGATGACAATGAGGTAGAAATTTCCATTAAAAATGAATAGATCCATCCCCAGAAGTTCCCATGGTCTGATTGGAAATTGGGTTGAATTAAGGGGCTCCCTCTGATCCTGTCTGTGCAATGCGCATACCTGGCAATTTGAAATCATTTCTTCTGTCTCTCTCAATATTTCTGGCCACCACACGGACGACTTGAGCCCGTGCTCTGCATTTGTGGCCCTGGTGTATTTTCTCCAAGATGTCTACCTGGAGTGAGTCTGGAATCACCAGCCTCTCATTATATACCAGCGAATAATTCACAATAGTAAAGTGCCTTCTGTGTTTGAAGAAGATTTTTATCACCTTACCACTGGGCTGCTGCTGCGGGCAAACTTGCTTGCAATATTGTTGGATATAGATGCATTCCTCATCTTGGATCTGAGCATGATGAATTTCTTGGAACTTTTTTGAACTTGCCAGCCATTGTGATGGAGTGAACTGAGAATATAACTCAATCTCATTAATAAAGTTAACATCCTGTTGTGTAGGAAGGTCAACAGTCGCTCTGGACAATGTGTTGTTATTTTCTGCTTGTCCTGTACGTATACCGTTTCGTATGTGAACCTCATTGGCTTCAACCCAGAATCTCTGAATTCTCGGAGGCATCCTAGCAAGTTCCTTTTCATCAAATAAGGGTTTGTGGTCTGTCACTATGACAACTTTTAAGCCGATAATATAATCTGAGTACTCACAAATCCACGTGACTGCGAGAGCTTCTTTCTCTTTGACAGCGTAGCTCATCTCAGTCTCAGACAATGCTCGTGATGTGTAACAAACCGACATCCATCTGGACTGTCCTTAATCCTGTAGATGAGGCATCTACTGCAATTGTGGTTGGCAGTGAGGGGTTATAATGTGCCAAGATATCTGGCAAAATCAGTATCTCCTAGATTCTTTGAAATGCTTGCTCCTGATGTGCATCCCAACACCATGCTTGAGCTTTCCTGTATAGTTGTCTTAAGGGTTCAGTAACTTTCACTAGATTGGGTAAAAATTTTGCCAACTGATTGACCATTCCAAGGAATCTTTGAAGATCTTGGACAGAAGTAGGAAGTGGAAATTTACTAACGGCTCTTGTTTTTGTGGGTCTGCCCTTCTGCCCTTACTACTAACAATGTGTCCCAAGAAATTAATAGATGTTTTTGAGAATTCTCACTTTTCTTTAAGTGTCAGGCCTTCTTCTTATAGTTGATTCAAAACTGCTCTAACCCTCAGGTTAAAATAACTATCAAAGGCTTTTAAAACTTCATTAAATTTGTTTGATGTCTCATTAATGCCTTGTCTTGCAATAACATTGTCTGTTATTGCTCCGATGGAATACAGCAATGTGTTAACTTGTTCTGCTTCAGACTGGCTGTTTAATTTTGAAGCAATTCTGTACCTCAAAAATCTTTTTCATTAAAGTGACCAATTTTGTGTTTGATTTGGTCCTTCCACATGTCCAAACCTCTCTGATATCATAAAGGTAAGATCCATGGCTTTCTATTTAATTTCTATTTAATGTTTTCCCTCCAGTATCGGAAGTTTCCTGTGCTTTTCAGCCTTGTGCTGACTCCTGCTATGGTCACTGTTTCTCCCTGTGAAATTTCACCGCTAGACTCTATTTATTTCTTTCTTTCTTTAAACACAGTTTTGCAGCATTTGTTCTAACTCTCTTTGCTCCCTTCACTTGGAGTATTGAATATTTGCAGCCTCTTTGCTTTTTCTTCTGCTCGCCGTCACCATGTGTACAGCCGCTGACCTCGGATCTGACCTCACTAAGAACTTTTTGGTTTTCCTGGTGCTGCCTGCCTAGTGCCATTAGGAACAAATTTTTACCCTCTTTAAGGGTTGCTCACCAGATCCCTGACCCTAGCTTGGTTCTCTGACTTGAAGCCTGCGATCACTGGACTGGGATTATTTCATTGACCACCCAGCTCTGTGGTGCAGCCTGACTGCCTCTCTGAGCCGATTCTCTGGCTCTCCGGCCTTCTTCGTCCTCGGAACAGCTCAGGACTTTTCACTGCCTCTTTTCGAGTTTTGCAGCTCTTGTGCATTTTTTTCTGTGTCGGTTTTCTTTAGATTATTTTTGGAATTCTTCTGGGTAAGAACCACTGCTGTTCATCATGTGCTGTTTGGTTAGTCTAGCTAGGAGAGATTACTGAGTCTTCTGTAATTTTAACATTAACTCATTTATTACATGTTAACTGTATACAGCTTCACAAAAGTCCGAATGACTTCTCTGAAGCCATGTTGCTTTTCCTTCGAGTCTTTCCCACATGTGCTCTCTTATGCCATGAGTGAGAGGTATTCCTCACACTGTCTCAAACATTAACCCTTTCAAACCCTTATTCTACTGTTATGAGATTGCTTCTATTTCTTTTGTAAACATGTTGTATGTTTTAAGAACTTATAGTTAAATTAGGGACACTGATTCATCTGGAATCTTGAAGAGATTGCTGAACTTTGTGTTTTTTTTTAAAGCAGTCACCAGAAGGTTCCTGAATTTGGCTAATAAATAAGTCTTACTGGGAGGCACCTGTCTGTGGATAATCACCCAGCAGGGGTTGCTTTTGAGTTGGGGAGATGTTTACAAAAAAGTGACAGGTCAAGATTTATAGATGTCAGGAGGCTTGACTTTTGGAAGTTTTTGTTTGAGTTTGAACTGTTACAACAGACTGTTGGGTTTTGCCTGCCAGAAGAAGACCAGCTCAGCTCTTTCTCTTGAAAACAAATCCTGCATACAGCATGTCAGTTTCCTATTTCCTCCTCTATTTGAAGAAATCCTGCATGTTAGAAGAAACCTTGAATATCGAACATGTGGGTAATGAAACCTTGTTGCTGCATTTCTGTTGTAAGATCTATTTTAAGCTTCTGTACTGCATCTCTTAGAAAGCCTACCCAAACTGATCTTCAACATCGCTTGGAAGGAACTATTCAAGGGAGATCCTAGTGACAGCCTCTATACACATTTGGGATGCCAAACCAAAAGCAAGGACAAATATTCCGCCGAAGTGTTTTTTGTTCTTTTTTTACAGCGCTTTAACAAAAATCCCTTTTATTTTCCCAGTTGTATGTTTATGTGTGTGTGTATGTGTGAGGGGCTAAGATAATAAGAGGCTTTAATATTTTCAATTTATGTGTGTATGTTTTACTTCATTATTGGTTAAGACTCATTTTATAATAAACTGATAATTTTGTTGTTTATTAAAGAAACCTGGTTGGTGTGCTTTATTCTGGGAAAAATGATTGACTGTATTGGTAAGTGGGAAAATTTTAATATATGTTGCGACCGGTTGAGAAGTGGGACTAGAATAAATAGTGCACTCCTCCTGCCTCGGTCGTAACACTACAAAGAGAAGCCAAGAGAAATATAGTCAGGAAAGGATTTTATTTATTTAGAGATACAGCCCTGGAACAGGCCCTTCAGCCCACCGAGTCTGTGCCGACCAACAACCACCCATTTTTACTAATCCTACATTAATCCCATATTCCCTACCACATCCCCACCATTCTCCTACCACCTACCTACATTAGGGGCAATTTACAATGGCCAATTTACCTATTAACCAGCAAGTCTTTGGCTGTGGGAGGAAACCAGAGCACCCAGCAGAAACCCACACGGTCGCAGGGAGAACTTGCAAACTCTGCACAGACAGTACCCAGAACTGAACCTGGGTTGCTGGAGCAGTGATGCTAACCACTGCGCCACTGTGCCACCCTTTAGTGATTCATGCAGCAGTAGGGAAGATGTTCTCAAAAACTGCCAAAGCACAAAATGTTGGAAACACTCAGAAGCGGACATCCACTTAGCCACCTGAGGAGGCTGCCCTGTAATACTTGGCGGCCTCCTTTCAGGATGGGAAAGGGGGCCCTCCTGATCAGGCACCCAATGCCCCATGTGGGGCGCCCCCAACAGCATGGGCCACCCCTGCTAAAACTACACCACCCTGCCGAGTAGATTGTCCCCGGCAAGGCCCGACCCCCATTTACCTCTTTGAAAGTGACGTCCATCGTTCCTCTTCTTGCTGGGTGCAGTCCCAGCAGAGTCCACTGTTCCCAGTGGCACTGCTGGGACTGAAGAGCTGTCAGTCCTCTGATTGGCCAGTAGCTCTTGGAGGTGGGACTTCCTGCCTCAGAGGGGTGGAAGCCCTGAGTTCTTCCAATTAATGGCAAAAGAGCAGAGTGGCTTCCAGGCCCGATGGAGGGGAGGCTCTCCTCCGACTTTTCAGCCGGTAGGCAGGGCCACCGCCTCCTAGTGAAATCCCAGCCTCGTCTGGAAAATTCCTCTTTGACCCCATCATGCAATCAAAATCAGTCTAGGAGATCACATGGACCAAGTGTAAGATCGCTAGAATCAGGGGTGGTGCCAGAGGACTGGAGAATTGCAAATGTTACACCTTTGTTCAAAAAAGGATGTAAAGATATGCCCAGTCACTACAGGCCAGTCAGTTTAACTTCAGTGGTTGGGAAATTTCTAGAAACAATAATATGGGACAAAATTAATAGACACATGGACAAATGTACGTTAATTAAGGAAAGCTGGCACGGATTTGTATAGGAAAGATCGTGTTGAACTAACTTGCTGGAGTTTTTTGAAGAAGTAACAGAGGGTTGATGAGGGCAGTGCTGTTGATGTGGTGTACATGGACTTCCAGAGGCATTTGATACAGTGCCGCACAACAAACCTGTGAGCAAAGTTATAGCTCATGGAATAAAAGGGACGGTAGCAATACGGATATGAAATTGGCTGTGTGACAGGAAACAGACAGGAGTAATTAATGGATGTTTTTCAGGTGGGAGGAAGGTTTGTCCCCAGGGGTCAGTGTTGGGACCCTTGCTTTTCCTGATTTATATTAATGACCTAGACCTTGGTGTACAGGGCACTATTTCAAAATTTGCAGATGATACGAAACTTGGAAGCATTGTGAACTGTGAGGAGGATAGTGTGGTATGCCAAAAGGGGGACATAGTCAAATTGGTGGAATGGGCTGACAAGTGGCTGATGTAGTTCAATGTGGAGAAATGTGAAGTGATTCATTTAGTAGGAAGAACATGGAAAGACAGTATAAGATAAAGAGTACAACTCTAAAGGGGGTGCAGGAGCATAGGGACCTGGGTGTATATGTGCATAAGTCATTGACGGTGGCAGGACAGGCTGAGAAAGCGGTTAGTAAAGCATACAGTATCCTGAGCTTTATTAATAGGGGCAGAGTACAAGAGCAAGGAGGTTATGTTGAACGTGTATGAGACACTAGTTCAGACTCAGCTGCAGCATTGCGTCCAGTTCTGGGCGCCACACTTTAGGAAGGATGTGAAGGCATTAGAGAGGGTGCAGAAAAGATTCAGACGAATGATTCCAGGGATGAGGAACTTCAGTTATGAAGATAGACTGGAGAAGTTGGGACTGTTCCCCTTGGTGAAGAGAAGATTGAGAGGATATTTGATAGAGGTATTCAAAATCATGAGAGGTCTGGACAGAGTAGATAGAGAGAAACTGTCCCCGCTCATAAAAGGATTGAGAATGAGAGGGCACAGATTTAAAGTAATTGGCAAAAGAAGCAAAAGCGACATGAGGAAAAACTTTTTCATGTAGCAAGTGATTAAGATCTGGAATGCACAGCCTGAGAGTGTGGTGGAGGCAGATTCAACTGAGGCATTCAAAAGGGAATTAGACTGTTATCGAAAAAGGAAGAATGTGTGGGGTGACAGGGAGAAGTTGGGGAATGGCACTAGATGAATTGCTCATTTGGAGAGCTGATGCAAACACGATGGGCCAAATGGCCTCCTTCTGTGCTGTAGCAATTCTGTGATTCTGTGATAAAGACACTTATTTTTCATATGTTGTGATTTCTGCCAAAGTCAGGAACTGATCCAGCTCTGTCTTCAAGGTATGCAGCAAGTCAGCACTCATCACAATGTCTGGCAATGGTTTCCCGAGGCTCACTACACATTGGGAAAAGGAAAACTGCCTAACATCCATACTGTTCATACTCTTTCCTCCTCTTGCATAATTTGAACTCATGTCCCCTGGTCTTCCACAATCTATTAAACTGAAATAAGCTATCAGTAGGTATGCTACCCAGCCCTTTAATTCTTTTACAGATCTCTATCAGGTCATGTCTAAGTGTAGATGTATTGAAATGGGATGATTATGAGCATACACATACATTCATGGGATTCTCCCAGGAATGTGCTTTGCCTTGAGGTCGACTGTATAAAATGGGCCTGGGAGGGTTGCAGGTATGATACAGAAATCAACATTTAAAGGGAGTCCTGCTGTTATACAAGAATATCTGAAGTTGCAAACTTATCTGTGAGATTTTTAAAAATTTGTTCATGGGGTGTGAGCATCACTGGCAAGGCCAGCATTTGTTGTCCATCCCTAATTGCCTTTTCAAAGGTGGTGGTGAGCCGCCTTCTTGAACCGCTGCAGTCCATGTGGTGTAGGTAAACCCACAGTTCTATTTGTTGTCTGGTTATTTTTGAAGGTTTTTGCCCAAGAGTTTTGGCTGCCACATTTTTAGTTGTGAAAAATATAATTTTTTAAATGGGCGTTCTACTAGGAATTTGTTTCTTTTTGTCTTATTGCAGGATGAGGAACAGGATGAAAGATGGGATGCGAGGCAAATCAGATTGCGTCAGAGGCAAAATGCCTGCTCTCCTCATATCTGCAAATCTGTATTTATGGGCAAAGGCACATGTACACTGGAATGTCAGAAGAAAAGTGTTTTTTACAGGATCCATTCACTAGGGGCTAGTGACAGAGTTGTACCATTTCCTAGAATCTGACCTACACCATGCTGCCAATGAATGTCAAGGTCACTACAACCCTGAGCTTTTATGCCTCAGGCTTATTCAAGGCAGCCACAGATGACATTGGCAACATCAATCGCAAGTTCACAAATGCATCAAGGAAGTGACTGATGCATTGCTTGCCAGAACAAATAATATCATCACCTCTCCCATGTGCAGTCAGGAGCAGAAGGAGTGTATGCAATTTTTCTATATGTCATAATTCCCCAGTCTACAGGGCATCACTGATAACACCCAAGGAGTCCTACGGCCCCTGCATATGATTCTAACACCTTCATGAATCACAAAGACTTCATTTTATCAATGTACAGGTTATTAATGATCAAAATACCATCATGTAAGTATTTGACTGCTTTATGATGCCTTTCACATCGCCAGGGTTACTTGATGGAGAAGGCAGACAACAATAACAATCATTCACTGAGAGAACTTAAGGTATTTGCACCCAGTTCCTGCCAGCAGCAATTTAAGGCAACACTACCAAAAGTAAAATACTCAATCGAAAATCTCCTCTATAATAAATTGCTGGCTAGCCTTATCTTGCAAGATGTCCTGAGGTATTAACCTTTTCCTTCATCTGCCTTTAGTTCCTCTGGATATTGGAGACTGTATTTATTCTGACAACCACATCCTGCTAAGCACCTGTACATTTATACTGAGAGGTGACTGTCCTGACATGCCAAAAGGAACCCTTCTTTGCTTCATTTCTTTTAAGAGCTTCTTCAAACATGCATTAAAAATGGAGCAAACCTTTCAATTCCTACAACTATTCCATTTGCTCTGTCCAGCAAAATGAATGTGCCCCTTTAAATAGCAACTGCTAGCTTTAAGAGCTGCCATTGTAATTTCCTGTTGCTCCCTGACAGATTTCCCATAGACAGGCTCTAAAATAACTAACATATGACATGGTTGATACTTGTCCTGAATTTTGAGCATGTTTATCTACAAGAAGAAGCTAACAGAATTTTAGATTTACTTTCTAAGACCTACTACCATGGATACTGTAGGGGCTAAAGCCAGGCTACAGCATCACCTGGATAACACCCAGGTTTAGGTTGACAAGAGGGAAGTCGCCATGTAACTGCCTGGTAGTGACCATATAAAAAAAGGAAAAGCCCAGCCATCTCCCCCTGACTTTCAAATGGCACCATCATTACTGAGTCCTCCACAATCAACATTGACCAGGAGCTTAAGTGGAGCACCTATTTCAACACCATTTATACAAGGCTGAAGATCTGATCTCTCAAAGCCTTTTCACCATCTACAAGGCACAAGTCAGGAGTGTGATATGTCACGCCTATGTGAAATGCAGCGATTGCAAATACAGAACCCAAACTGAAGAGTTATGAAAAATTAACCTTTCCTTTAAAAAGTGGGCAGTGTGCTGTAAAATGGCCGCTGAAGGTCAAACTGTATATTTTAATTGTTTTACTGTCTGTTAAGGACAAAATTTTACATTCCAAGCTAAGAGGTGTCAATTACACCCATCCTGAACCCATCAAGAGACATTTATGAATTGAATGAGTTCTTCTGAAACAAAGAAGGTATGAAGTAGCCACATCCTGAGCTATTGTTGGTCACCACAGGGAGGGGGATCTGCGGCTCCCAACAGAGGCAAGATGTGAGAGATTTTTGACTTTAAAAAGTAACTCTCTGGAGACAGAGAGAAGATCAGAACAAACATCACAAAAGCCTGTCCAGCTGAGAGCTGGGAAAAATCCAGCAAAAGCAAAAGAAGGTGCACTGCTGTGAATTTTACTCTTTAACTTGTGCAGCAGAAAACTGAAAGTTATCCCCAGTCTCTAGATTGAAAACTCAGCTACCAGAAAAATCTACAAACAACCCAGGGGCTGCAGCTTTAAAAGATAAATTGACCTCCGAGAAGATTCAACATGTTTACTGTGAACCCCGAAAACCTAGCTCACTTCAAACCACTTACCTCTTTTCCTCTCTATCCAACTCTTCTTGTGAGTGTGTGTGTGTGCGCGCGCTTGTGTGCATGTGTGTGAGTGAGTGAGTACATGTGTGGGTGCGGTTACGAGCATTTTGGGAATGAATATTGCTCAATGAATAGTTAATCTTCTGTTTTAAACCTACAAGAAAACCTGTCACTGTCTGTTTATTTGACAAATAAAACACAAAGGTGTTAAAACCCTAGTAACAAAAAATACTTGTTGTGGTCAGTTGAGAGTTGAACAGTGGGAACCACCCACACCCTTTACCACCTTGCTGTAACAGATAGAATACTCACTACTCGCCTGGCTGGGTGCAGCTGCAGCAACACTGAAGAAGCTCAATAATATTTAGGACAGAACAGTTGGCTTGAATAATCTTGACGATCTGCAATTTGCACTGCAGCAACTCACCAAGGATACTTCAACTGCACCTCCCTCCTCCATGACATCTATCATTAAGGAGGACAGGAATAGTAATGTTGTGGGAACACCATCACCTCCAAGTTCCCCTCCAAATCATACAACATTTTGATGTGGATTTTTTTCACATTCCTTCATCATCAAAGAGGTCACTGTCCTGGAATTCTTACCTAACACCATTGTGTGAGCATCATCATCAAATGGACTGCAGAGGTTCAAGAAGGTCTACTAACATCTTCTCAGGATGGCAATATATGTGGCATTACCAGTGTCACACATGTCCCAAGACCAAATTGACAAAACGTTTCACAGAAGGATGTAGCAACTATTTGAGTGAACAATAAACATTAGTCTTCACCATTCTTTAGCTCATTTTCTAAAAGATCATTTTCAGTCATTTAGACTTTCCTCTCAGCGTTTTGCTGATCTCCTACCGAGGTTATGGCAGGACATTAGGAAAAATCCTTGTAGAATTTAGGACCAAAACGTCAAGAAGTATTTAACTGTACTTTTCCACAGCTAAACATTGGGACCATCATCTTCCGCCCCAGCATAAACTCTGTATCCTTGCCAGGGATTCCACCTGCTCTCTGCTCACTGTATCAAGCTGAACCAGTATGTTCACAACCTCAGCATCTTATTTACTCCTTTCCACCTGGTAACATGGCCTGACACTATCCCTACCTCAGTCCATCTCTTGCTGAAACTTTCATCCATGTCTTTGTCACTTCCAGTGCCCTCTTGGGTGCCTCCCACCTGCTACCTCCATAAACTCTCACTCACCAACATTCTACTCCTGTATCCTACCCACATCGATAACTCACCCCATCCATGTTGACAAACGTTGGCTCTTTGTTCCCTTGTGTCTCAGATTTAGAATTCTTATTCATGCATTCAAATCCCTTCATGACCATAACCTTCTCAGTAACCTCCTTCAGTCCTGCAACCATCCGTCTCACTTAATCCAGCCTTTTCTGCAGTCCCCCTTGTTCCAGCTGTCTAAGCCTGCACTCTGAAATTCCCTCCATAAATCCTCTGCCTCTCAACTTTCCTTTCCTTCTTGAAGACTGATTTTAAAACCCACCTCTTTAACCTAACTAAAATAAAAGCAAAATACTGTGGATGCTGGAAATCTGAAATAAAAACAAGAAATGCTGGAAATACTCAGCAGGTCTGGCAGCATCTGTGGAGAGAGAAGCAGAGTTAACGTTTCAGGTCAGTGACCCTTGGGTTTCGAAGAAGGGTCACTGACCCGAAACGTTAACTCTGCTTCTCTCTCCACAGATGCTGCCAGACCTGCTGAGTATTTTCAGCATTTCTTGTTTTTATTTCTTTAACCTAACTCTTTGTCAGCTTCCTAATATCTCCCTTAGTTTGGCATCATTATTTTACTCTTACACCTTTGTATAGAACCTTGTGGTGTTTTTCTATGTTAAAGGATATAATTGCAAATGATTGTTGTTGCACATATTATCATCCAGTCTGGGAACTTATTCTGCATTCATAACTAGACCATTGGAATATAGGAACAGGTGGAGGCTATTCAGCCCCTTAAGCCTATACTGCCATTCAATGAGACTGTGGCTGACCAAACTTGAAAATTTGGTAATGGTAGTCCAGTGAGATCTTGGTGAGTACAAAGCCTGTCATTGCAATGTAATGCAAATTTCCCTCTCAAAATGGAAAGTTTTCCTTGAAGTGATTTGTTTCTTTGTATAGAGATTTTAATCTTAATATAAATTTTAGCCTTATTCATGTGAGAATACGGTGGAGATCACATCATATAGAAGGTAAGTGTCTTTGTAGATTGCATTAAATCCATGTGATATACAGGATGGATTTCAATTGCCTGAGGGTCTGGAGAGATATTTTCCAGAGTATTCTTTCCCTTATTGACCCTGTTTTCTCCCCTTTTCTTTTGCCTCTTCCAGGAAAGGCTGAGGGGTGGGGGATGGGGGAAAGTGTTTAGTAATGATGTTGCAGCCATCATGGAGTGGGCAGTCATGGTAGACCAGCTGATCTTTACATCTGTCAGTTTTGTATGTTCGTATGACTGTAGCTATTGCTGAAGAAGGTAATCCCATTCAAAGTAATTATAGTAAATAATTGTTTCTTTTACAATTGCAGTAAAAATACTATAAGGCCTATTTTAACAAGTAGGAATGAGTGGACGGGCAGGTAAAATGGCCACAGTACCTTACACCCAATGATCCCTTCACCTTCCTGCATAACCTGACTAAATTTTAACCAGAGTCCTGCATAGGAAATCCGTCATGCCTTCCCTACCAGGTCAACCTGGCAACTAGAATAGCCTGTGTCAGAAGTGGCCAAGAAAGGAGGATAAAAATGATTCTTTCTTCCTAGTCGGCCAGGAGGAACAGGAGGGAACACAAGAAATAGGAGTGGGAGTCGACCATCTGGCCTGTTGAGCCTGCTCTGCCATTCAATATGATTGTGGCTGACGTTTGGGCTTCAACTCCACTTTCCCGCCTGCTCTCTGTATCCCTTGATTCCCTGGGTGCTCCTTCATGTTCTAGAAGGGAATATTGGGCTTCCCCTGCCTTAGGCTTCTAACCCCTTCTCCCAACTGCAACAGTTCCTGAGCCCTCTCACAGCCTCTTATCTGAGGGCTGGTGGCAGCTCCTATGGATCGTCAGCGACAACCTCTTGCCACCTGCAATCTCAATCCCACCCATTGGCCAGCTGGCACTTCCTGTAGGGTTTGGGCGGGAGACTGACAAACTCCCATGTGACCAACTCCTGCTGGATTTAAAATCAACCCTGTGACTATGAAGTGCAAGTACCTTTCCAAAGGCTGAGTTCAGCTGATCCTTTTCAAATCCTTTTATCTACTCCAATGAGATGACTGTAAAAGTTTCATGATATCCATCTTATTCTTTTCAGAACCTGGAGATCAGCCAACATTTACACATTACAGAGAAAAATGAGAAAGATTTCAAACCGCAGTCTTGAAGTAATATGTAGGAATTGTTGGCATGATTCACATAAGGGAAGTCTGTGGTATATCAAAATGACCTCAAACATGTCAAGAGTACATGTTTGCTTTGTAGGAGCCTGCTATCTGATTAATTTGCAAAGCATAGCCAATTTTTCAGAGTTCTTAAAGGCTGCTGCTCTATTTAAAGGGGTTCCTTAATTCTTGCAGGATATAAACCTGGAAAGGATTGTTCAGGATGCAGAGCACACCAGTTTGTGAGGCTGCTTTGGTGAAATACAGCAAAGCAGGGTTCTCCTATTTGGGACCTCAGGACAGTCAGCACATAAGGGTTCTATTTATTCTGCTTGGCATAAGATGGTGGACATTGTTCAACAGCCAAAGTAGATTAGGAAAGACTTTAACAATCATGGTCAGGGTAACCAATATTTAATTGTACCAAGCAGTTGGGCAAATTATATATGTCTCACTGATTCTACTTGCACCTTGTTAAACTATGGGGGGAATTTTATGCTCTCCCCTGCATCGGGTTGGATGCGGGGAGCGCATATAATCGGGCAGGATGGAGGAGGGGCAGCACCCCACCACCTTCCCGCCTCCACGCAATTAAGTCCGGGACGGGAAGACCTATGAATGGCCTTCCAGCCCCGTCACCAATTGAGGCCCTTAAGTGGACAATTGATGCCCAATTAAGGGCCCTCAAACTGCTGCTGCCGGAATTAGCCCAGCACTGGATGGGCCGGTCGACGCACAACCGTGCGGGTTGCTTGCCAGCTCCGTGGTAGAGTCCCTCATTAAAAGGCACTCGGTGCCTGAATGAGGGACCCAGTATCAGGAAGGGGTGTTCACTGAGAGCCACCCCACGGCCCTTCTTAGGGACCCCCCATATCCCCCTTCCCCGCGACCCCCACCGCATGAAACCCCTCCCACCCTGACTTACGTGTGGCCTGGTTCCAGAGCCTCGGGTGAATGCTCTACCGGCAGCAGCCACCGTCTTCACAGTGGTGTTGCTCAGTTAAAGAGATGTTGGCCTCTGATTGGCTAGCAGCTCTCAGCAGATGGGACTTCCATCACCGAGGTCTTTGACCCCGGGGAAGGCCTGCCACTATCCACTTAAGTGCCTAATTGTCATTTGATTTGGCAGGCCTTCCCCAAAGGAGGCAACATGGGGCTCTTGCCGGCCCTTTTGTAGGTAGTCAAGACCTCTGTCGCCAAGACAAAATCCCGGCCTATGAGCGAGGCTGCATTCTAAAACACTTCCAAAAGAGATCGCTCCAGGTTGACTTGCATATCCTGCCACAGCAGGAGATATTTTATATGGCCACCTCAAACTGCATTGTTGTTGCATTACTGTTGAAAAGATGAGCTCCAAAACCACCTTTGCAGCACAGCCCAATTTTCAAGATATTTGTTCATTTACTTACATTGTAATGCAAGATGAACACATGGATCTCATTCTTTATATGCTACCCAAACGCCCAACATTTCAGTATTACTTGTGGATTAAGGCAGTGCAGAGCAACAGGGAGAAAACGCAAAACAGAGCAAGTCCTTTAAGTCAGTTTCAACAGGTCATGCATGACATTCTGGGGCCTCAGACTGTTAAAGGATGAGCCAGGATTGAAGCTTGAAGCCTCACAACATTATTCAGGGTTAATGCAGTCCTAATAGTCTTTCACTACTCACTCTCTCACTCAATCATTCACTTAGCCAGTCACTCAAGATAGTTTGGATATGCCAATGATTATTCTTGCCTAATCTACAGTACATGGTTTCTTTTCTGTCTGATTAAAAACTAACACTGCAGCAACAATCTATAAATTGTTAGAAAGGGCATTGGACACCCTGCCAAGTGCATATTTTACAAATGTTCTGTAGATTTAAAATGTAGAAGTCTCCAAATTGAGTGAAATCTTTGGCCTGAAATTGTTCTGGATTTTATTTCTGTCCTGTTCACTGTTGGTTCCCTTTGGGGTTTTCAAGGTGCCATTATTCTGTGATGCTTTCAACTTGTACAGAATAGTGATAGTTTATCCTTTTGCTGATGAAGGTTCAATTAGACATGACATGTGCAAGTGCTTAGTGCCAGGAGTGTGCTCCATACCAAATTGGTTCGGACATCCTGGAGTCATCCACGGCAGCTGCTTGAAACTAATATACCTATGCAATTAGAAGGCCTAATGCCTCTTTCTCACCCCTTTATGAAATTGGATCATGAATACAGTATGAGCCATCAGTTTTCTTAGGGAAAAAGCTGCGAAATCAGAAGTCCTTAAATGGACCTCTAGAGGATGTCACTGAAAAGATAAGCAAAAAGATGCTTATTCACTTGAATGTGCAGCTAGAAGAAGCAAGGATGCTTCTTGTGGCTTAATGTTGAAACTACAGGCCACTGCTATACACCACTTGCACCCTCCCAATCTCCTCCCTCGCCCCCTTCTCCAGACTTACCATATGCCTGGTGCAGGTGCCCACACTAGCCGACTTTTCTGCTCTTTGTGACATAGTGAGCACCTCCAGCTTGCTGGTCATGTCCTGATAATGCAAGAGTACCAATTTTACCTGGTAGTTTTGTGCATTAATTTTGGTACGGCAGTCATTGCTAGGCCCCGTTCGTCAGTCGTCGTTGTTGTTTTTATTCCTGTTAATTGTTGACAATTGTTCAAAAAAATTCAATGCTGTATCCATATTGCATGAATTATCTTCATAGATTTCACTCTAAATTGGAATTCGACAGAAGAATTGGTAGTGCAGAACACAAATAATGCTGTCTTCTTGCATTTGTTCAAATGTTGTATGTTGCTTTATACCAATGTCAGGGTTAAAGTGATAAATATGAGAAGCATGCTTACAGTTTGTCATTCTGACAGTCTTGGTGGAGTATCCGAAGAAAACTTTTGGGGTTATCTCAAAAGTTCTCATGCCTTTTCCAAATGGGTTGTATTTTGTTTCAATGGTATATGATGTGTGATTTTGTTAAGAGGTTGTGAACTTGATGCTCTCCAGTAAATGTAGATAATCAACCAATGTTACATTATGTTTAAAAAGAGCTGCGATCATGACTCCTCAGTATATCCGGGGCAGCACATTGAAATAATGTCAGAAAATTGAATATTTGGAGCTGAGGATCTCTGCTCCATGAGATATTGACCACTCTCTGCAGAATCACAGATGAAGTGTTTCTGAATTGTTCTTTTCACAATGTGGTCATCTAAGAGGCAGTGCTAGAAAGCTCAGGAAACAGTCGCAAGTGAGAAGTGGGTGATTTGCCCCTTGTCCTAGTCCAGTTCAAATTTAAACCATGGGCAGAAGTTTCTCCCCAATATAGGGGCGAGAATTGAGGCGGCTGGATGCATAATTTCACCCCACTGGCAGGTCTGGTGTTTACCGGCACTATCCCAAGACCGGGCCATTTTCCCAGAGGCAGGATTGAGGGTGGAAGGGCTGCCCGACCCCAAGTGACAGGTAACCAATTAAGGCCGATTATCAGAGGCCGACTGGAAAGTCGGCTTGTGGTTCTGCTGTGGCGTCGGGGACAGCTGCCTGGAGGAGTTCTCCCAGTGGCAGACTGGGCTGGGGGTGGGGGTTGGAACCCCAAGCAGACTTTGAGGCCTTCCCTGCAGACTTGGTCACCACTGCAGCCACAGACTGCCCTTTGAAGGGGTGGGCCTGCAGCTGTGGCCATTTTTTAATTGCAAAGTTTGAAAAGTTGCTGAGAGGATGCTTCAAGACAGAGCTTCCTCTCTCTCCCTTACCTGCAACAGCAGGCTACAGCTCCTTCCATGCTGGTGGGCCTCCTTTTGGGCCTCCACCTTTGAGAGTGTGCAGACTGTCCTTTATTGGACAGCAAGTGCACCCTCTGGCCACTAATTGGCCAATTCAGGGAAAATCACTGCTGGGTAACTGTTCCCGACACAGTGATGTGTCAGGACCTCCATTTGACCCTGACATTGGGGTCCTGAACCAAAAGGCAAAATCCTGCCTCATTTCACTGTTACAGCTACTAAATCATATCCTTCTACAGGATTATAGCTTCTAATTTTCCAATTTTGTTTTCAATTCTTTGTGCATTTATATAAATACCATTCCATTTTAATTTCACTTTTTGGAATGTTGACCTTTGCTCTCTTTCCTGGTTTTCTCAATTTTTTTGATGTTCCTAGCCCTTAGAGCAGCAGTATTTTTAATCTCTCATTTTTTCTGATAGTACCATGTCTATTTATTTCAGCTAAGCCTTCTGCTTCAATTCCAATTGCTTATTAATCCTGCTTTCTCCATTTAGTCTCAAACCTAGACTTCTCCCACGCCCATCATCTTAGAATATTGGAACAGAATTTAAACTATCTACCCTCTCTGCAAGGGCATTGTTGCCATTTCAGGTCAGATGAATGCCATCTCTTGGATATAGCTTTATCTTGCTCTATAAATCACTTCAATGTTCCATGAATGTTAATGTTGCCCCCATCACCAGCCCTTCATAAGTGCATTGATCTTCCTCTCCTTAATCTGTCCAGTGAACAGTACAGGAAGCAATTTGGAGATTCCTACCCTTGAAGCCTTTATTTTCAGTACTGTGCCATAAACAACTTCTGCATATCTCAAAACAGATTCATATCTAATTCACTGTTTCCAACATTGACCACAACTTTTGACTGCTCTCCTTCCCTTTTCAGAAGTTTTTTCACCTGCTGTTTGATATCCCTTATACAGGCACCAGGACACCAACCAACCATTCAGGACTCCCGGTTGTAACTGCACGCAAGGCGGTTTATACCTCTGACAATAGAATTACTCGCTGTTAGTGCTCTTAACCTTGTAGCCTAACAGTCTTTAACCTTTATGGATAAAGCCTAATTCTGCAGTATCACAGTATTCCTCGGGACCATCCTCCTCTGAGTTGCTGTCACTGGCCGCCTCACACTTATCCAACACCTATGTGGCTACTGGACAGTTGCGGTAATGCAGGGATTCCCTCCACCTACAAGTCCTGTCTTCCTTGCAACATTTCAGAAGAGCTTGGGAGAAAAAAAAAAGGGTGAGTAGCAGTCTTAAGAATGGTTTCCATCACTACACTAAGGATGTCCCTGGGGGTTGCATTAAGACACGATCTATATGGATAACGTAATTTTTAAAAACTCTATTGCCACTGGTTCTTTGGCCAGTTACCTTAAATCTGTGTCCAATGGTTACCGACCCTTCTGCCACTGAAAACCCTTCATGATTTTGAACACCTCTGTCAAATCTACCCTTAACTTTCTCTGCTCTAAGGAGAACAGCCCTAGCTTCTGATCTCTCCATGTAACTGAAGTCTGAGTGCTCTTTCAGTAAATCTCCTCTATACCTTCTCTCCAAGGCTTTGACATCGTTCAAAAGTGTGGTGTCCAAAAGTGGACCCAATTTCCAACTGAGGCGGACCCAGTGTTTTTTTAAAGGTTTGCCATAACTTTCTTGCTTTGTATTCTATGTTCAGTTTATAAAGCCTTTCTAACAGGCTGCTTAACTTGTTCTGCCACTTTCAAAGTCTTGTGTACATGCTGCCCTAGGTTTGTCTGTTCCTGCACCTCTTTAAAATTGCATAATTTAGTTCATATTGTCTCTCCTCATTCTTACCAAATTGCAGCACTTCACGCTTCTGCGTTAAATTTAACCTGCCATGTATCTGG
Source organism: Heterodontus francisci (assembly GCF_036365525.1). Taxonomy (NCBI): domain Eukaryota; kingdom Metazoa; phylum Chordata; class Chondrichthyes; order Heterodontiformes; family Heterodontidae; genus Heterodontus; species Heterodontus francisci. Next base: position 211,138,358 of record NC_090371.1, on the reverse strand, counting down.
CATTTCACCAGTCTGTCTGTGCCCTTGAAGTTTTCCACTATCCTCCTCACTGTTTACTACAATTCTAGGTTTTGTGTCATCTGCAAACTTTGAAATGATGCCCCCTGCACCCAAATTCAGGTCATTAATATACATCAAAAAGACAGTGGTCCCAACACCAAACCTGGGGGGACACCACTGCACACTTCCCGTAAATCTAAAAAACAACCATTAACCACTCGTCTCTGCTTTCTGTTCCTTAGCCAATTTTGTATCCATGCAGCCACTGCCTCTTTAATCCCATGGGCTTCATTTTTGCTACAAATCTGTTTTGTGATACTTTATCAAACTCCTTTTGAAAGTCCATGTACATCACATTAACCACACTTTATCAACCTTCTCCATTACTTCATCAAAGAACATGGTCAAGTTAATCAAAGACAACTTATTTTTAACAAATCCTAGCTAACCCACATTTTTCCAAGTACCAATGAAATTTTAATTATTTAGAGATACAGCACTGAAACAGGCCCTTCAGCCCACCGAGTCTGTGCCGACCATCAACCACCCATTTATACTAACCCTACATTAATCCCATATCCCGACCACATCCCCTCAATTCTCCTACCACCTGCCTACACTAGGGGCAATTTACAATGCCCAATTTACCTATCAACCTGCAAGTCTGGCTGTGGGAGGAAACCAGAGCACCCGGTAGAAACCCACGCAGTCACAGGGAGAACTTGCAAACTCTGCACAGGCAGTACCCAGATTCGAACCCAGGTCACTGGAGCTGTGAGGCTGCGGTGCTAACCACTGCACCACTATGCCGCCACTGTGCAAATGAGTTTGTGCCCATTTCTTTGCCTTATAATTGGAAAGCAGTGAACAAGAATTCACCAAGGGGGAGCTCAAAACATGGTGTGTTTAAAATTAAATCCCATTACAGTAAGACCAGGTGAAGGCTGAAAGGGACCCCTAGACACCTTTCTCACCTGGTCGTAACACATGTTGTACTGTGGGACTGGGAAGTAGCCCGTGTCCCACCCTTGTTCAAGAAGGATAAACTGGGTAGTCTAATGCCAATTGTGGGGCAAACTCTTAGAATCTCTAGTTAGCATTTAGAAATGCATGGACTAATGTATTCCCATGAATTAAAAAGAATATTTGTCACTGATGCCACTGATGTAGAAGACTGATTTGTGTTCATGCTGCTGGAACTGTGAAACTTGAAATTAGAGATCTACATCCAAAGTTATTTGCATTTACAGCTTTATGTCGACAGGACTCGATGGACCGAATGGCTTCCTTCTGTGCTGTAACTGACTCTATCTAGTCAAATCTAATATCCTGGCAGGACAAAAATCACAAATGTGTCCTCTCAAAGTCAGAGCTGCCAAGTATGTTGGAACTAATCAAACTGAGGCAGTTTCAGTGGATCGGACACGTCCACAGGATGGAAGACCGTCACATACCCAAGGACCTTCTGTATGGTGAGGTAACCGGGGCCAGATGACCAGTGGGGTGCCAAAGATCCACTTCAAGGATGCTTGCAAACATGATATGAGGACCTAAGTGTTGACTATCGCACCTGGGAGTCAACTGGTGAAAGAGGGAAAATGGTGACACATCCTGTGGACTGGTGTGCATTACCATGATGACCAGTGGCTACAGCAGCTTGGCAACAGGCGCCAACGCTGAAAACAGCAACTGACAGCGTCACTTGGCAGCTTCATGTGCGGCACTTGTGGCAGAACCTGCCTCTCAACGATTGGCCTTCACAGCCATCAGCAAAGGTGCAGCAAGAGAAGACACCCCACCTAAATAGATTATTTGCTGCATGTCTACCATCATTTGTCGATGGAAGGATGCCAACCAACCTTAACCAACCTAGTTAAAATAGATTGTTTCACTCAGCAGGGGTTGTAGCCTAGATGGTCTGTGGGGAATGCTGGAGAAAAAAACCCATGTTGAGGTTTGTTTTTACCAGCTAGAAGATCAGAAATAAAGTGAAAAAGTGAATATTCCATCTGCTATTCGGGATAGCGTAATGTGCTTTTGTTGTTTGGTGTTGTGACAGGCAGCATTGTAGGAGTGTAAAAAGTCTGAAACTGCTACTTTTATTAAGTCACATGTATTCTCTAAATTAATCTAGTCTTTTGATTTGGCATCAACTTTGTGTAATCAGTTCACCAGTTATAAAAGATCGAAAGATTGGAGAGGTGCCCTGGGGTGGGTGAGGGAAATGGGGGAATTATGTGTGAGTTTATAGTATCCAATTCATATGTCAAGGAGATCACATTGTTACATCTCTTGGGTTGAATGATCGTATAAGTGGACGTTGACTAATGTGAGTCAATTTAGGACAGTGAGGGATAAGGGATCTGCTTACAGGAACAACTGACACTACTGAACCTGATGACGTGTCTAGGGCAGATCCTAAATTTATAACAGGGTCATAACATTTTAGTGGAGTGAAATCTTTATGGAACTTGTTCTTGTTTGGAAATTTTCATTTATATTAAACCCTTACATATTTCTATTTGATATTAATACTTTCCTACAATATTGAAGAGTTTTTGACAACTGACAGATTTAATCTCATTGCCAGGTTTTCTTGAAGTAGCTCTAATAACAAGTGGGTCAATCGTAGTCTGAGTACAAGTACTTGTGATAAACAGAGTTAGTATAGAGCCAGTTCTATATGTATACATGGTTGCAAGATAACACATAATAACGTTGTACTACAAGCATACAGTAGCAACTTGCATTTATATTGCACCTTTATCATGGTAAAATGTCCCAAGGCATTATGCAGGAGCACTATCAACCAAAGTTTGACAGTGAGGCACATAAGGAAATATTAGGACTGGTGACCAAAATCTTGGCCAAAGACATAGGTTTTAAGTAGTATATTAAAGGAAGAGAGAGAGGCAAAGAAGAAAAGAGGTTTAGGGAAGGATTTGAGTGCGTAGGGCCTTGGCAGCTGAAGGCATGGCCTCCAATGATGGCGTGATGAAAATTGGGGAGCGCAAGAGGCCAGAGATAGAAGAACATAGAGATTTTGGAGGACTGTAGGGCTGGAGAGGTTTAGAGAGATAGGAAGGGGTGAGTTCACGGAGGAATTTGAAAACAAGGATGAGGATTTTAAAATTGAGGCATTGCTGGACCAGAGATGCCTGAAGTCATGTGTGGCTTTGTGCGTGCCATGGAGAAGTCCATGCAAGTCATTACGTCTGCCATTTCCCAGGCATTTCAGCATATGGCTTCCTCAGTCGAGAGTTTGGCGAGCTCCGTGGCAAGTCTGGTTGAGCACTCGAGCCATATGCAATCTGACCTGTACTCCATCGCTGTTGCTGTGGGCTCCATGCAACGGAGTCTAAGTGAGTGTGGGGAACGAGGAACCTGAACCTCCCTCCGGGTGCCTCTTCCCCTCAGGGAGACAGGCAGATGCCTCGTACACATAGATGGAGGAGGAGCACATGCCAGTTGCCCCAGGGCCCTTCTTTCAGGACATCCCCAGGGTAAGCTCCCCCTGTCATTGACCCCCTTACCTCCAGCAATTGAGCACATGGGGGATACTCAATCACCCTTGCTGCAGGGCCCCAGTAGGATTGACCCACCGAGGCTCCATTCCTCCAGAGGACACCCACCATAGTCATCCACAGCAATGGGCAGCGCACTGAGCAGACTGCCTCCACCTCAGCTGCTAATGTTGGGGTAGCACCTAGACGTAGTGGGAGAAAAAGGAAATTGAAAGATTTTCGTGCATGAAGGTGACACGGGTGCTGTACAAATTGTCACGATTGAAAAGATTTCTTAATATATTTTTATTTCATGCAAAATTTGATCCACTGTCAGTAATGTTTTGCTTGGTTACAGATGAAGTTTGTTGGAGGCTTATGGCACAAATGCAATGATGTTTGCAAAGTTTTTCAGGAAATGTCCAGTGTCCATATCTCATTGGAATTTGTGCCTTCAATCTTCACTCTTCAATGATAGCATTTTTCCTATTGATGATCAATAACTTTTTCCAATACTGTCATGCTTACTTTTGTTTTCTGTGGTCATAACTTAATGTTGCTTGTAGTGGTGTGTAGTCGCATTCATCATAGCCCATAGACAATTTCTAATGCCAATCACATGAAAATTCAGCAATGCTTCGTTAAGGTTGCAGCGATGAATAAGACCTCATGCAAAAGGGAAATTCTGTGGGGAATTGTTATGTTTCTCTTCCCAACATTCCTTGATGAAGTGGCTTATTGTTGGCTGAAACGTGCATAAATGAGGTTCTCCCTGATGTCCCTTGCTTGTCTCTCCATGGCCCTCATATCTATGTCGGCATCGTTGCCATTGTTGTCTTCCTCCTCACCCTCTTCATCCTCAAGTGAGGAGGACTGGTGTTCCTCTTGTTACTCTGCCTGCAGAGTGTTGCTGTGTTTAATTTGTAAGGTTATGCAAGGCACAGCAGACAACGATTATTCATGACACCTTCAATGGCGCATACTGAAGAGCCCCTCCAGACCGGTCAATGATGGCTTTGCTGGATCCATGAGCTGCATTGTACCTCTGCAGCAGCACTTTGGGGATGACATACTGGTGACAACCACGTCTACTTCAGCTGTTTCCTTGAAAGCTGCTGGCAGCAGGGAGTTCCTCAAAGTGTGAGAGTCATGACAGCTTCCTGGGGAACGTGTGCAAGCCAGCTGTACGTTGAAAGAGTGGAAGCCTTTGTGATTGACAAAGACAGCAGGCTATTCCGAGGGAGCTCTAATGGCCACATGACTACAGTTGATACCCTCTTGCACTCTAGGGAACCCAGCGATGGCACCGAAGGCCGCAGACCTTGCTGGCTGGCTGTCCTTGTCCACAGGTGTAGATGAAATCATTGGCACATCAAAAAAAGGGCATTGGTCACCTCTTTGATGCACCTGTGGGTCGCAGACTGCGAGATGCCACATATGTCGCCCATGGATCCCTGGAAGGAACTGCTGAAGAAAACATTGAGTACAACAATCACCTTGAGGGCAGCTGGCATGGGATTCCCACCAAAGCTGAGTAGCAGGTCATGCTGCAGGATCCTACAAATTTCTGTGACAATATCACGTGACATCTTTACGCTTCTCTGGCATTGCCTCTCTCTAACCTTTGAAGGTAATTGTCCTTGTCCTGAGGATGCGATGACGGGCCAGTGCCCGTCTTTGATAAGGCCATTTCTCGATGCTATCATTCAGAGCATCCTTGCCTTCCCATTCTGCCTGATGCTCCCATTCAGGCATCATGTGTTGAGGGAAAAGAGCCCTCCTTAGTCTCTCTCTCTGTTCTTCTTCCCATGGTACTAGATAAATTGTTTGTATGAGACCCATGTCGCTGTGGCTTTTCTGAACAATAAATAAGCAGAGAGTGGCAATTCAGCCCTCTGACATTGAGCTGAACCATCGAAGCAATGAACAGCTCCCTTATATCTGCCTTCAACTTGCAGCTAGGTAGAAGACACACCCACTACCGTTTGCCTCCTCCCACTCTCCTTGCTGTCCTTGAGTGTCCACGTGGTTTCCATTATCGTTGGAGAAAATAGTGCATGTGGAATTCAGGGCAAGTCTCCCCACCTTCCAATCTCCTCCTGCAACCTTCCAGCTTGAACCCATCACCCTTGACCCACCCAATGTTACTGTTACCCTTCCCTCTGTTACCATTGAGCCTCCTCCCATTACTGTGCATAGTGCAATGTAATCATCAATGTATTCCCCCCGTTCCTATTCCCATTACTATTGACATGCTGACTCTTCCCCTTGAACCTCCTCACAGTGAACTGACCGTTGTTGCCGAGTCTCGTTCCCCTCCACGTAAAGCTGGCGAATACCTATCCATTAGTCTTCCCCCTACAGAATCCATTTTCCCCCATTGACTGTGACCATTCCCTCTGTTAGCCAGTAGCCTCAATTTGCCCCACAGCATCCCAATGTCGACAGCATTTATCCCTTCCTTTAGGCCCTTGCCAAATAACTTCACACTGTACTGATCTAATCCACCCACCACCCCTGCAGCCCACAAAGTGCATCTTCACCATCAACATCAGCCATTCACAAATCTGGATGCTCCACTCCACCCTCACCTGCTCCTCCATGCACCTGATCAACCCCACCCTTCCCTCCCAACTACCCGCCCCTGCTCCTCCATGTAGCCCCTGCCCATGATGTTGCCACCAACTTCTGAGATGATTCACCTTTACTGGTGCCGAGCCTGGAGGCAAACCCCATTCCAATGCCGGCCTGGAGATAAACATCCATTCCAATGCTGGTGTTAGTTTAGCATCTGAGTGAAAAAGAGAACAACACAGACCTGAGACTCAATTGCACAAATCCAACTGCTGCATGCCACGTTGAAACGTTTGTAAACCGGGTGGCACAGGAATATTGCTCGCCGTTCACTTAATCTGGCAGGTACGACTAAATTGTTGCTATGCGTATGGTAATCAGTATTCATGTAATTTAAAAGAATGCAAAGCTGCAATCCTCCACCGCGCTGGGGGAACCCTGGAACGCTGCAAACCCGCCAGCAACTTAATTCCTCTAAAATATCCCGGCATTGGGAATCCGAAAAATCACCTACTGTCTAATTATATCATCCAGCATGCCACCAAATCCGCCGCAACAAACAGCATAAAATTCCTCCCATTGGGTCTGTCTTCACAGAGGAAATGTAAAAAACCTCCTAGAAATACTGGAGAAACAAGGGGCTAGAGAGAATGAGGAACTGAATGAAATTAAGGTTAGCAAAAAAGTAGTACTGGAGAAATTAATGGGACTGAAAGTTGATAAATTCCTTGGACCTGATGATCTACATCCCAGAGTGTTGAAAGAGGTGGCTGTAGAGATAGTGGATGTACTGGCGATCATCTTCCAAAATCCTATAGATTCTGGAGCAGTTCCTGAAGACTGTAAGGTAGCAAATGTAACCCCACTATTTAAGAAAGGAGAGAGAAAGAGAAAATGGGGAACCACGGACCTTTTAGCCTAACATCAGTAGTAGGGAAAATGTTAGAATCTATTATAAAGGATGTGATAACTGGGCACTTAGAGAATAATGGTAGGATTGGGCAGAGTCAACATGGATTTATGAAAGGGAAATCATGTTTGACAAACCTGTTAGAGATTTTTGAGGATGTAACTAACAGAATAGATAAGGGGGAACCAGTGGATGTGGTGTCTTTGGATTTTCAGAAGGTTTTCGATAAAGTCCCACACAAGAGGTTAGGAAACAAAATTAGAGCACATGGGTAATATACTAGCATGGATTGAGAATTGGTTAACGGACAGAAAACAGAGTAGAAATGAATGGGTCATTTTCAGGTTAGCAGGCTGGGACAAGTGAGGTACCGCAAGAATCATTGCTTGGGCCCCAGCTATTCACAATTTAGATCAATGATTTGGATGTGGGGACCAAATATAATATTTCCAAATTTGCTGATGACACAAAACTAGGTGAGAATGTAGTTTGTGAGGAGGGTGCAAAGAGGCTTCAAGGGGATTTAGAGAGGCTAAGTGAACAGGTAAGAACATGGCAGATGGAATATAATGTGGAAAAATGTGAAGTTATCCACTTTGGTAGGAAAAACAGAGATTGGAAGTGTTGATGTCCAAAGGGATCTGGGTATTCTTGTTCATAAGTCACTGAAAGCTAACAAGCAACAAGCAATTAGGAAGGCAAATAGTACGTTGGCCTTTATTGTGAGAGGATTTGAGTATAGCAGTAAAGAAGTTTTGCTGCAATTGTATAGTGTCTTGGTGAGAACTCATCTGGAGTATTATGTACAGTTTTGGTCTCATTACCTAAGGAAGGATATACTTGCCATAGAGGGAGTGCAACAAAGGTTCACCAGACTGATCCCTGGGATGACGGGATTGTCCTATGAGGAGAAATTGAGGAGGCTGGGCCTGTATTCTCTAGAGTTTAGAAGAATGAGAGGTGATCACATTGAAGCATGCAAAATTCTTATCGGGCTCGACAGAGTTGATGCAGGAAAGATGTTTCCCCTGTCTGAAGGGGTCTAGAACCAGGGCTCACAGTCTCAGAATAAGAGGTAGGCCATTTAGGACTGAGATGAGGAGGAATTTCTTCACTCAGAGGGTAGTGAATCTTTGGAAACTCTACCCAGAGGGCTGTGGAGGCTCAGTCATTGAGTATGTTCATGACAGAGTTCGATAGATTTCTGGATATTAAAGAGATCAAGGGATATGGGGATAGTCCTGGAAAATGGTCATCCACATCCCATGAATGAATTAAAAAAAAAATGGTGTTGAGTAGAAGATCAGCCCTGATCTAATTGAATGGTGGAGCAGGCTCGAGGAGCCCAATGACCTACTCCTGCTTCTATTTCCTATGTTCCTATATTAGTAACAAATGGCAAACCAGCAATTATTAAGGGTAATAAAATAAAAGCAAAATACTGCGGATGCTGGAAATCTGAAACAAAAACAAGAAATGCTGGATTCACTCAGCAGGTCTGGCAGCATCTGTGGAAAGAGAAGCAGAGTTAACGTTTCGGGTCAGTGACCCTTCTTCGGAACTTAAGGGTAGCATCTAACAAAAAGAATCTAACCAACTTGAGCAATACCAACATTTGAAGTGGAGTTAGTAAGAGAGATGCTTAGTCAGAAATCGCTATCTGACCTCTACTACTTATCAAGCGTTGAGGTTTGTAACATGTTATCATTTATTAACATTGCCTGAAATGCAGCAATGAGAGGAGTTTTAGGATCTTTTGTTTGAGCACTGTAGCAGTAAGTAACACTTATATTCATTGGTTAAATTGTATAATGTGATATACACAAGGGGACAATAACAAACATTACGCAGATGAAAACTGAACCTGGTTTTAATAAATTCATTGGCATGAGACCCGTCTCTCATATTACCTGAAATAAAAACAGAAAGTGTTGGAAATGCTCAGGAGGTCTGGCAGCATCTGTGGAGAGAGAAACAGAGTTAACATTTCAGGTCTGTAGTATTTGGTTGTTATTCCCATGTTAGATGATATTGTTAGAGGTTCTCTCTCCTCAAGCACTGTCTCCCTCTCCTTCAAATCTGCCACGAATACCCGTCCTCAAATAACCAACTCTTGAACCCTCTGTACTTGCAGATTACTACTCCCGCACCAACCTCCCTTTCCTCTTCATCCTCCCTTAATGTTCTGTCGCACCCCAAATCCGTGCTCATCCTTCCAGAAAGTATATATTTGAATACCTCCAATCAGGTTCCTCCCTCTCTCACAGTACTGAACGGGCTCTTATCAAAGTCCCAAATGGCATCCTATGTGACTGTGACAGAGGTAAACTTTCCCTCCTCGTCCTTCTTGACCTGTCTGCAGCCTTTGACATGGTTGACCACACCACCTTCTCCAACATCTCTGCAATGACATCCATCTGGGTGGAACTACATTCTTCTGGTTTCACTTTTATCTATCTAGTTGTAGCCAGAGAATCACTGCAATGACTTCTCTTCCAACTTGAGCACCATTACCTCTCGTGTTCCCAAAGGATCTATCTTTGGCCCCTCTTATTTCTCATCTACATGCTGCCCCTAGGTGACATCATCTGAAAACACAGCATCAGTTTCCACATGTACGCCGATGACACCCAGCTCTACCTCACCTCCCTCAATCCCTCCACTGTCTCTAAATTGACTGACTGCTTGTCTGCCACCCAGTAATGGATGAGCAGAAATTGTCCCCATCTAAATGTCAGGAATCCAAAGTCATCGTCTTCAGTCCCCACCATGAAATCCATCCCCTAATCAATGCCTCCATTCCTCTTTTTGGCAACTGTCTGAAGTTGAACCAGGATGTTTGCTACCTTGGTATCATATCTGACCTGAGATGAACTCCTGACCACATGTCTGCTCCATCACTAAGACCGCCTGTTCCCACCTCTGTAACATTGCCCAATTCCATCCCTGCCTCAGCTCATCTGCTGCTAAAAACCTCATCCATGTCTTTGTTACCTCTAGACTTGACTATTTCATTCGACCTCCTACTTTCATCCTTCATAAACTTCCAAGGTCATCCAAATTTCTACAGCCTATATTCCTATCTTTCACCAAGTCCCATTCAACTATCACCCCTGTGCTCACTGACCTACAATGTCTTCCAGTTAAGCAATACTTCAATTTTAAAAATACATACTTGTTTTCAAATCCCTCCATGGCCTCACCTTACTCTATTGCCTGGCCTCTTACACATCCAAGATTTTAATTACTCCACCATTGGCGGCCATGCCTTCAGCTGCCTCGACCCTAAGCTCTGGAATTCTGTTCCTAAACCTCTCTGCCTCTCTACCTTTCTCTCCTCCTTTAAGATATTTCTTATGACCTATTTCTTTGACCAATCTTTTGGTCATCTAACATGATGGGTGGAATTTTAAGGGACCGTTGGAGACAAGAACAGAGGCGGGGGGTGGGGGTGGTTCATAAAATAGGCACAGAAGACGTTGGACTGGCTTCTGGAATTTACTGTCGGTTGCCAACATGGAGGGTGGACTTCGCACATCTACACAGCAGGAAGGCAATTAAGATACTGAAGAGCCCAATTGACAGCAATTTTATTTACTGGGTCTGATTTAGCAAATGGAACATGGGAGCCACGGGGCTTCAGGGCCTTGCCTGGTTAAAGGAGACGACAAGGAGGTGGGAGTTTGGTACTAGCTTCATTGGGAAGCCATCGGGTGAGGCAGCATCATTTGGCAGGGAGAGTGGAGGAGGAAGGGCATCGGAAATCACTGTCAGGAGTGGGGGCCAAGGCACCAGCTCAGCTGGGGAGCCATACCAGGATGCCATCAGGGCGGTACCACCTCATCAGAGGTGACAAGTGAGCAAAATGAGGGGGAAGGACGTTGTTTACTGTGAGGGCCCTGCACTCAGGGAGAGGCAACCTGCAAGGGCCTTATTCACCCTGGCTTTGAGTCCCCATTAAGGAGGAGGAGCAGCATAGAGGGAAGAATGCGGCGACACTAGCTGGGGCACCACAGCAGCTTGGGTGCCCACAGGAGGGCCAGCCTTGGGAGCAGCAAGCTGGAGAAGAATGCAGAGGGGCACATCAACAGCCTCCTGCACGCAGAAGAAGCTACTTCCCAAAGAGGGTCTACTGGCCAAGGTTTAACTACCTGCAGATGTCCAAGCGGCATTGTCTCTGAATATTCCGCCTTGTCAGCGAGGCTGCCACTGATCTATGTGCCATGATGCTGGATGAGTTGGGCCCCATGGGACTTGCTGGACACCCAATGTCAGTGTTGCTGAAGGGCACGGTGGCACTGAACGTCTATACCACCGAATCATTCCAGGGATCCACTGAAGATATATGTGGAATCTCACAGTCTGCAGCACATCGGTGCATCATGGAGGTCATCAATGCCCTGTTCCTGAGGGCCAGCCTCTGCACTGATCCCTACTCTCAAATTGGGAGGGCTATAGGATTCGGGGCCCTTGCTGGATTCCCCCAGGTAGAGGGTGTGATCGACTGCACACATGACGTCATCAAGGCTCCTGCAGACAAGACTTTATCAATAGGAAGGGCTTCCATTTGCTCAACTGGTTTGTGACCACTGCAAACGGATTCTGCAGGTGTGCGTCCATTTCCTGGGAAACAGCCATGACGCCTACATACTTCAGTAGTCCTGGGTGCCAGAACCTTTCCTTCCTCCCGTGTGCCTACAGGAATGGATCCTTGGGGTCATGGGCAACCCGCTGAAAACATGGCTACTGACGCCTGTGCGGAACCCACACATGGATGCAGAGGAGAGGTACAACATCTGCCATGGGTTAACCCGAGCGACAATCGAGCAGGGCATTGGGCTACTCAAGATGAGATTCAGGTGCCTAGTTTAATCCAGTGAACGCTTCTGAATGCCCTATCAAGGATCTCATGTATCCTGGTGGTTTGCTATGCACTGCAAAATCTGGTGCTACAGAGGGGTTGACCAGTAAGGATATCGTGGAGTGCGATGCCTCCTCCGATGATGAAGATGCGGAGTAGGATGCTACCCAGGCAGCTCCAGGCACAGCAGGAAAGGCACCATTAGATACTTGCAAGGGAGGCACAAGACACCTTTATACATTCATGTTTCCTGTGAGCCTTAACACCTTCTGGAACCATAAGAATAAAGCTTTACCTTTACGTAGTCCTGTTATCACCTCCTTCCTTCTGCACTGCAGCGTCCAGGTACAAATAAGAGAAGCAAAGAGAAAGTATGAAAAGAGACTGGCAGCTAATATAATGGGGAATACAAAAGTCTTCTGTGGGCATATAAATAGTAAAAAGGTAGTGAAAGGAGGAGTGGGGCCGACTGGGGACCACAAAGGGGATTTACGCATGGAGGCAGGGGCATGGCTGATATTTCAAATGAATACTTTGCATTCGAATGGCCTCCTTCTGTGCTATAACAGTTCTGTGATTCTGTCTTTACCAAGGAAGAAGAGGCTGCACAGGTCATGGTGAAAGAGGAGGCAAGTCGGACATTTGAAGGATTTAAAATTTAAAAAGGAGGAGGTATTGGAGAGGTTAGCTGCACTTAAAGTTGATAAGGCACCAGGACTGGATGAGATGCATCCAAGGATTCTGAGGGAAGTGAGAGTGGAAATTGCAGAGGCACTGACCATAATTTTCCAGTCTTTCTCAGACTCAGGGTGGTGCCAGAGAGAATTGGAGAATTGCAAATGCTACACCCTTGTTCAAAAGACAAGCCCAGCAACTCCAGGCCAGTCAGTTTAACCTCGGTGGTGAGGAAGCTTCTAAAAATGATAATTCAGGACAAAATTAATAGTCACTTGGGCAAATGTGGGTTAATTAGGGAAAGCAAGCACAGATTTGTTAAGGGGAAATTGTGTGAAACTAACTTGCTGGAGTTTTTTGATGAGGTAACAGAGAAAGTTGATGAGAGTAATGCTGTTGATTTGGTGTACATGGACTTCCAAACGCATTTGATACAGTGCCACACAACAGACTTGTGAGCAAAGTTATAGCTCATAGAATAAATGGGACAGTAGCAACATGGATACGGAATTGGCTGAGTGACAGAAAACAAAGAGTAGTGGTTAATGGATGTTTTTGGGCTGGTGGAAGGTTTGTAGTGGAGTTCCCCAGGGGTCAGTGTTGGGATTCATGCTTTTCCTGATATGTATTAATGATCTAGACCTTGGTGTGGAGGGCAAAATTTCAAAATTTGCGGATGATACGAAACTTGGAAACATTGTGAACTGTGAGGAGGATAGTGTAGAACTTCAAAAGGACATAGACAAGTTGGTGGAATGGGCAGACAAGTAGAAGATGAAATTTAATGCAGGGAAGTGTGAAGTGATTCTTTTTGGTAGGAAGAAAACGGAGAGACAATATGAAATAAAGGGTACAATTCTAAAGTTGGTGCAGGAGCAGATGGACCTGGGGGTATATGTGTATAAATCATTGAAGTTGGAAGGACAGGTTGAGAGAGTGGTTAATAGAGCATACAGCATCCTAGGCTTCATTAAGAGGGGCATAGAGTACAAAAGCAAGGAAGCTATGTTAAACTTGTATGAAACATTAGTTCAGCCTCAACTGGAGTATTGTGTCCAGTCCTGGTTGCCACACTGTAGGAAAGATGTGGAGGCATTAGAGAGAGTGCAGAAAAGATTCACGAGAATAGTTCCAAGGATGAGGAACTTCAGTTACGTGGATAGATTGGAGAAGTTGGGACTGTTTTCCTTGGAGGAGAGAAGGTTGAGAGAAGATTTGATAGAGGTATTCAAAATCAGGAAGGGTCTGGACAGAGTAGAGAGGGAAAAACTGTTTCCATTGGTGGAAGGATCGAGAACAAGGGGGCACAGATTAAGGTAATTGACAAAAGAAGAATGGCAACATGAGGAAAAACTTTTTCACGCAGCAAGTGGTTAGGATCTGGAATGCACTACCTGACAGTGTGGTGGAAGCAGGTTTAATCAAGGCATTCAAGAGGGAATTGAATTATTATCTGAAAAGGAAGAATGTGCAGGGCTGGGGAAAAGGAAGGGGAGTGGCACTAGGTAAATTGCTCTTTCAGAGAGCTGGTGCAGACACAATGGGCTGAATAGCCTCCTTCTGTGCAGTAACAATTCTGTCAAATATTGCACAGTGGCAAGGCCAAAGCTTTGAGTGCTCGGAGCTTAGTCAGGCACTTCCAGCCCCTTGGAGGGAAGTATTTAAATGAATTCCCAAAGGGCATCAACAATAGGAAGGAGATGTAGTGAGAAAACATCATTTTTTTATTCTGCGTGACACCAAATGCAACCCCATCCATCTGGAATGTACATTCACCCGTGAACCCCTGAGTACATTTATGTGCTTAAATATTTTCCAGGTGCCCTATGTGGTGCTCCCCTATCAGCTGAGGTGGAGACAGGCTGCTGACCTTGATGCCTCCTGGCTTGGGATGACCTTGGCGGCCATCCTCTGGCTGCCTGAGGCCTGGAGGATCCCAGAACATTGAGGGCATCCTGCACAGGTGCAGGGACAGCCTCTGTCATTGGGGATAATGGAGGCGCTGGTGTCACTGGCAGAAGGGCTTTGGAGCTACTGCGCACACCAGACGAACCCTGAGAGGAGCCCCCAGATGCAGCAGCCAGCCGCTTCTCCCCCCTTATAAGGCACACTTGTACTTCCTGCTGATCTGAGAGAGACATGGACCTGGTGGAGACACCAGGTGCCTCGTCACCCTCTCGCCCTGTCACTGTTGCATTGAGCTTATGGACAATGTAATGGAATGCAGGTCTGCACACATCTCCAGCAGCCACTGATTGGTCTGTTGGATCTAGCTCTCCTCGGGAGTCATCAATCTTTCAATGGAAGAAGCCAGACATGCACCAGTCAGGGACAGGGCAGCATCCAAGGCCTGGATGTACTCCTCCATTGTTCATGCTTGTGTACACATTGCCTCTGGCATCTCTGCCAAATGTTGCCTCAACTCTTGCTGAAACTGCAGCATTTCCTGTGTTGCCACTGACACCAGAGGCACAACATCAGCCTGGGGCTCAGCATGGGCCTGGCCTCCCACAGTCCTCTCACTGCCAGTGGCCTGGGCTGTCACAGACTCCCAGCTGCCTGCTGAACCAGTTGTGTACCTGAATCTAACTGCGAATGGATACCCATGAGAGTGGAGGGTGAGGGGAATGATGTGACGGTGCACCCTTTGAGATTCCCTCCTCCTCCACAGATGCGGCTGTTTGTCCCCCAGTCTCTCCAGCTCTTTGCTCTTGTTGACCTGCATGAGAAAATAGAGACATCGCAGGGTTAGGGGCTGCCCATCATGATATTCCAAATACCCCTACTGTGCAGCTCCATTTATGGAGTGGTGAACAGATCAGCAACATGGCTCATTTGCAGCAGATACACCCGTGTCCCAGGACATGCTCACTCACTCTCTGCCTCACCATCAGCTATGGAGCGGCCGCCTTGCTGCCCTGCCATTTCCATGGCCTACTCCTCCATTGGAGGTTAGGAAATGGAGATAAGGCACTTTACTGCTGGTCTTGGCATGGTGCCTGCTAGTGTGTGCTGTCTTCTCCTGCAGACACAATGATGGACAAAGTTAGTCTCCCAGCAGGGACAAACCCAAGACCTCTGATGTTGCCAATACAATGGACAATGATGAGTGCACACAAATGACTCCTGCATGCGAGCCCACCTGAAGGACTGTGTGGGGTTAAACAATGACTGACGTTGCCCCTTACCAAGATGCAGCCAAGTCTCAGGCAGCATGTCTTGCTGCCCTTCCCCGATGCACATGACTGGGTGGTGACACCTTTTCCACCGAATGCTCTGTCTCGCTCTGCCACATACAATGCCCAAAGTGTCCAAAGTGTTTGGAGTTCTCACCTTAGCAGCCTAATTCATCTCATTGACCCACTTCCTGCACTGGATCCATGTTTTTAAAAAAAAAAATTATTTAGAGATACAGCACTGAAACAGGCCCTTCGGCTCACCGAGTCTGTGCCGACCATCAACCACCCATGTCCTGGGGGTGACCCCATGGCTGCTGACCTCCTCTGCAATCTCTGTCCAGGCTTGCTTGATCAAGTGGGTAGGTCTTCTCATCCCATCCCTGAGGAAGAGGATCTCTCACCTTTCCCTTGCAGCCTGGAAAAGAACCTTCGGGAAGGCATCACTAACACATGGGGCCACGCACTTTCTTCTTTCAACCATGGTGGTTGCAGGCTCGCTTTCAGCTCCTTGCCTGTCAGGCAGCAGAAAAAACAGAAGGGGTTCTGGGGCAGCAGAGGGCACTCAGGAGGGCACTCCTTTAAACCAGGCAGCAGTGAATGCAGGATGCCAAATATGGCGCTGGCACCTGCCATTGAGTCAGATGATGCGACCATCGGCACCTCGTTTCCTGTCTCTGGTGATTGATTGTATGGGTCCCAGATCTCCCCTTCCTTAATTGGCTGGCTGTGGTCAGCTGGCTGCGTTTTGCTTGTGTGGAAACGGCACTCGCTTCCAGTGCTACTGCTAAGACCCGGGCTGCTACATTAAAGTTCAGCCCAGAATCTCCTTATGTGGCTTGGTCGCTCACATGGAAACTCAGCTACAAAGACTCATGGACTTCTCTCCCATGTCTGAAACTTGTTTGCCTTGACTATAAGCATCAATAAAACTGTGATCATGGGATAAGGTATTGCATCTCTGCACCTGATCACACTAAATAACACCTCACTAGAAGTGGTTAGCAAATTCTGCTACCTTGGGTCCACGGTGAGAGACAATCTGTTCCTTGATGCAGATCTCGATACATGCATAGGAAAAGCAGCTACCACCTTTGGCCGCCTCACGAAACGTGCATGGGATAACACCAAGCTGACCCTTAGGACTAAGCTGATGGTTTATAAGGCCTGTGTTCTCTGCTCCTTGCTGTATGGCTGAGAAACATAGGCAACTTACAGCTACCAGGAAAAGAAGCTCAATAATTTCCATCTTCACTGTTTGCGACTCATTATGGGTATATCCTGGCAAGAGAAAATCACAAATGTGGCAGTTGTCTCAAAGGCAGAATTCTCAAGTGTGTTGGCACTACTCAGAGGCTGCTTCGGTGGATTGGACACATCTGCAGGTTGGAAGACAGTCGCATACACAAGGACCTTCTGTATGGTGAGGTAGCCGGGGCCAGACGGCCAGTGGGGTGCCCAAAGCTCCGCTTCAAGAATGTTTGCAAACCTGACATGAAGGGTCTAAATATCGACTATCACACCAGGGAGTCACTGGCTGGCAAAAGAAGGAAATGGCGACACATCCTGTGGACTGCTGTGCACTACCACGATGACCAGTTGTTACAGCAGGTTGGCAACAAGCACCAACATCAAAAACAACAACTAAAAGTGTCACTTGACAGCTTCATGTGACATTTGTGGCAGAACCTGCCTGTCAAGGATTGGCCTTCACAGCCATTAGCAAAGGTGCATCAAGAGAAGACACCCCAATTAAATGGATTGTTTGCTGCGTGTCTATCATCTTTCATAGATGGAAGGATGAAGCACCTTGGGACATTTTGCTCCATTAAAGGTGCTATATAAATGCAAGTTTTTATTGTTGTTGTATGTATCACGTAGTTACAGTAACTTCACACTGTTCCATGTATTTCAATGGTGAGTCTCTCAGGGAGATACTGTTATCATGCATCTTTTAGAGGAGCAGGGAATGTCAGTCAGCAACTTCTTGATTTCCACATTTAACTACAGACATAGAATCACTGGAAACTGCTATCTGCTTTACACTGTAATAACGCTGAATGCTGTTACCCTCACTGTTATTTCAATAGCAAAATCCAGCTCATTATTTTGCTGCTTAGTCATTGTTGACTGGCAGTTAAACCTCTTCTTTTCTTTTTTTCTTTTGGGCCTCCTTATCTCGAGAGACAATGGATACGCGCCTGGAGGTGGTCAGTGGTTTGTGAAGCAGCGCCTGGAGTGGCTATAAAGGCCAATTCTGGAGTGACAGGCTCTTCCACAGGTGCTGCAGAGAAATTTGTTTGTTGGGGCTGTTGCACAGTTGGCTCTCCCCTTGCGCCTCTGTCTTTTTTCCTGCCAACTACTAAGTCTTTTCGACTCGCCACAATTTAGCCCTGTCTTTATGGCTGCCCGCCAGCTCTGGCGAATGCTGGCAACTGACTCCCACGACTTGTGATCAATGTCACACGATTTCATGTCGCGTTTGCAGACGTCTTTATAACGGAGACATGGACGGCCGGTGGGTCTGATACCAGTGGCGAGCTCGCTGTACAATGTGTCTTTGGGGATCCTGCCATCTTCCATGCGGCTCACATGGCCAAGCCATCTCAAGCGCCGCTGACTCAGTAGTGTGTATAAGCTGGGGGTGTTGGCCGCTTCAAGGACTTCTGTGTTGGAGATATAGTCCTGCCACCTGATGCCAAGTATTCTCCGAAGGCAGCGAAGATGGAATGAATTGAGACGTCGCTCTTGGCTGGCATACGTTGTCCAGGCCTCGCTGCCGTAGAGCAAGGTACTGAGGACACAGGCCTGATACACTCGGACTTTTGTGTTCCGTGTCAGTGCGCCATTTTCCCACACTCTCTTGGCCAGTCTGGACATAGCAGTGGAAGCCTTACCCATGCGCTTGTTGATTTCTGCATCTAGAGACAGGTTACTGGTGATAGTTGAGCCTAGGTAGGTGAACTCTTGAACCACTTCCAGAGCGTGGTCGCCAATATTGATGGATGGAGCATTTCTGACATCCTGCCCCATGATGTTCGTTTTCTTGAGGCTGATGGTTAGGCCAAATTCATTGCAGGCAGACGCAAACCTGTCGATGAGACTCTGCAGGCATTCTTCAGTGTGAGATGTTAAAGCAGCATCGTCAGCAAAGAGGAGTTCTCTGATGAGGACTTTCCTTACTTTGGACTTCGCTCTTAGACGGGCAAGGTTGAACAACCTGCCCCCTGATCTTGTGTGGAGGAAAATTCCTTCTTCAGAGGATTTGAACGCATGTGAAAGCAGCAGGGAGAAGAAAATCCCAAAAAGTGTGGGTGCGAGAACACAGCCCTGTTTCACACCACTCAGGATAGGAAAGGGCTCTGATGAGGAGCCACCATGTTGAATTGTGCCTTTCATATTGTCATGGAATGAGGTGATGATACTTAGTAGCTTTGGTGGACATCCGATCTTTTCTAGTAGTCTGAAGAGACCACGTCTGCTGACGAGGTCAAAGGCTTTGGTGAGATCAATGAAAGCAATGTAGAGGGGCATCTGTTGTTCACGGCATTTCTCCTGTATCTGACGAAGGGAGAACAGCATGTCAATAGTCGATCTCTCTGCACGAAAGCCACACTGTGCCTCAGGGTAGACGCGCTCGGCCAGCTTCTGGAGCCTGTTCAGAGCGACTCGAGCAAAGACTTTCCCCACTATGCTGAGCAGGGAGATTCCACGGTAGTTGTTGCAGTCACCGCGGTCACCTTTGTTTTTATAGAGGGTGATGATGTTGGCATCGCGCATGTCCTGGGGTACTGCTCCCTCGTCCCAGCACAGGCATAGCAGTTCATGTAGTGCTGAGAGTATAGCAGGCTTGGCACTCTTGATTATTTCAGGGGTAATGCTGTCCTTCCCAGGGGCTTTTCCGCTGGCTAGGGAATCAATGGCATCACTGAGTTCCGATTTGGTTGGCTGTATGTCCAGCTCATCCATGACTGGTAGAGGCTGGGCTGCATTGAGGGCAGTCTCAGTGACAGCATTCTCCCTGGAGTACAGTTCTAGGTAGTGCTCAACCCAGCGGTCCATCTGTTTGCGTTGGTCAGTGATTATGTCCCCCGATTTAGATTTGAGGGGGGTGATCTTCTTGATAGTTGGCCCAAGAGCTCTCTTCATGCCATCATACATTCCTCTGATGTTTCCGGTGTCTGAGGCCAGCTGAATATGACTGCATAGGTGTTGCCAGTAGTCGTTTGCGCAACGTCTAGCTGTTCTTTGTGCAGTACTTCTGGCTGCTTTAAGTGCTGCGGATGTTAAATCGCTGGGGGCTTTCTTGTAGTTCAAAAGTGCAATGCGCTTAGCGGCTATGACAGGTTCCAGCTCTTCATTATGAGATTGAAACCAGTCTGCATTTCTCTTCGCACTTTTGCCGTAGGTGGTCAAAGCTGACTCATAGATGGCGTCTCTGATGTGGGCCCACTTGGTCTCAGCATCCCCTGTGGGAGTGTTTTGAAGGGCTGTTACAAGTGAATTTAGAATTTTTGTAACAGCTGTGGGTGAGAAATTCTGCTCGTGTTGATGTGCGGGTGGCCCTTCTGCTTGGAATGATGCAACTTCTTTGGTCTGAGTCTAACCTTGCTGCACACCAGGGAGTGGTCGGTGTCGCAGTCCGCACTGTGGAAGCTGCGTGTGATTTGAACACTGTTTAAGGCGGCTCGCCTTGTGACAATGAGGTCTAGCTGGTGCCAACGACGTGATCTTGGGTGCCTCCATGAAACCTGGTGACAGGGTTTAGTGTGAAAGAACGAGTTGGTGATGCAGAGGTTATGATAGGTACACAACTCAAGCAGTCTCTGCCCGTTCTCATTCATCCTTCCAACACCATAGCGCCCAAGGCAGGAGGGCCATGAGTCATGGTCGGCCCCAACCCTGGCATTAAAGTCCCCCAGCAGGAATAGGTGTTTGGTGTTGGGGATGCTGCTAATGATGTTATGGAGTTGTTCATAGAACTGGTCTTTAGCTTCAGGTGCGGAGCAGAGTGTTGGAGCATAGATGCTGAGTAGGTGTACTGGACCAGAGGTGGTGAGCAGTCGGATGGACAGTATGCGTTCCGAGCCATTTGAGGGAGGCTCTATCATGCTGAGCAAGGAGTTTCTGATGGCGAAGCCCACTCCATGCTGTCTTGGTTCTTCAGGATCCCTGCCCTGCCAGAAGAAGGTGTAGTCTTGCTCTGCTAGAGAGCCACTCGCGGGGAGGCGAGTCTCCTGAAGTGCTGCAATGTCCACATTGAATCTACTGAGCTCGTTGTTAATGATGGCGGTCTTCCGAGAATCGTTGATTTGTGTAAGGTCTTCCGACAGGCCAGGACACATAGTTCTGACGTTCCAGCTTGCAAAGCGAAGGGCTGGTACCTTCTTTCCTTTTTTCATGTTGTTTGGTGCGGTGTATCAGTCCACCTTTCGGGCAATGACCCTGAGCTCCAAGCACCCATTGAAGCAGGCAGACTGTGGCGGGACAGAACCTTATTGACCGGGGGCTGCCCGGTTTGAGGCGGGCGGTAGCTGTCCAGTGAGGTGCAATGACCTCTCCCACCGACAAAGGCAACCCGTGGCGCCCAGTTTCTACGCCAATTTATCTAGACTTATAACCCGTAACTGCTGCCTTCCGTGTTGTTTTAGTCGCTGTGAGGCAACTATGGAGTGACCTCTCCATGGCGCATGCCTGGGCAAATTTATGGAGGTTGAGAGTTGCCCAGTCGTCAAAACCCCCCTCTCGGCCTTTCTGGTGGGGTCCAAAGGAGTGCAGGACACGACGTTTGGCACCAGTATGGCTGCAGGAACTGCCGGAAACATGCCAAAGGTGACACATGACCGCCTACGGGGTTCCGCTCCGGATTTTCTGTTAGGGTTTACTCCCTTAGCCTTGGTCTCTCCCGAGACGCCCACAAGGCAGTGGGGTTGTTGGGGCCCCTACACAGGTGTAGGATGGTGCCGGTGGGAGGAGGGGATGCAAGGGGGAGGGGTAGAGGGAGGGGGTGGGGGGGGGGTGCAGGGGAAGGGGGTGCGGGGTGAAGATGGTGCGAGGGGGGGGCGGGCTGGGACGGGGTTGTGAGGGGGTGAGCTGAGAGGGTGGAGCAGGGAAGGGGACGGGGGTGGGGGGGGGTGGAAGGGGGGTAAAGGGGGGGGAGGGGGGGTGGAATCTGGTGCAGGTAATAAGCCATTTCCTCAGTGCCCACCATCGACGTCCGGAAAGCTCATCCACGTCCTTCGGGAGGTGAAGCATCATTTGGCAGACTTAGAGGTGATTACATTTGCTAAGGGTTTTTTTTTTGCAGTGGTTTAAATAAAGGCATGCAGCATTGCCGACAGTGCGCTGCAGATGCTCTCCGAGCCATCTCCCGCGGGCGCTTTGAAGTTGCGGCCGGGGGGGCCGTTCGTGGATGTTTTGGGTGTTCGGGGCACCTTTTCACAGGACTTCTCTCGGGTCCCGCAGCTCCTTCTTCACCTCAATGGACTTACCGCATGCCGTGGCTGCAGACACTCTGGACTGTGAAGACAGCAGGATCGGAGATTGAAGTATCGGCAGCTGTGCTCGTCAGTTTCATCCGGATCAATTTCATTGAGAAAACAAAGAGCAGGTGTGGCTGGGGGAGGGCAGTGGGCCCAGGTAACATACACTAAACTAACTGTTAACTTTTAGATAGGGCTAAAATGAACTGATTTAAAGAGCCAGGGGAATTTAAACAGTTTAAGAGGGCAGATTGGGGGAGAAAACGTTAGGGATGGGAGCAGATGGCCATGGATAGAGTTGAACAGCAAGGGAGCTTCCTAGGGAGCTTCCAGCCCAGGAGCCATCTTGTATATCTTCAAAGGATAGGCCAAGGAAATCCATACATGCACAGAAAGGGAAGCAAGCTTTCAGTTATGTTTATGGAAACTGTAGGTAGCTGGAGTTTTAAAAAAGTGTTGGGGCATTAACAGTAATCTCTGCCCCTTTCTGAGTTCATTGAGCCATTTCACAGTTCTCTGTACCTGTCTTCATTCTTGAAATTCATTAAAATGTGAACCTTCCATCCTCTCAGACATGGACACACCTTGGTGGGGTTCAGTAGACAATTTTGCTCCCAAGTATCCATATTCCAAGTGAATCAGAATTGTTGAAAAGATCAGATGGTTCATTTCTAGTTGTTAAACTGTTTAATTTACTTGATTACATCTAATGTTCTATTTAATAGCTGAATGTACCACTTGTGATAAATTAGCATCTGAAAAAAATACTAAACTACACATTATCACTTGGGTGGCAAATAATGGTAATTACCTCATAGCAGCAGACAGAACAACCCCACCATGGTTTTACTCACTACGGATCCACTTAAGCTGCAACACCACATTTTCATGTGCCAGGTTGCTGAAAAATCCAGAAAGTTTGCAATCACAACGTTCACAAGCCCAATTCAATGCTTCAACTGTAAGATTGATCAAAAGTCTTGGGTGACATCTTAGATGACTCGGTGTCAGATGTTGTTTTATTATGCTCCTGTGAAGTGCTTTGGGACATTTTATTATGCTAAAGGTACTATATAAATGCAAGTTGTTATTGTTGTTGTGGAAGCTATATCTGATTCTCTCCCTGTATTACTTTGAAATTCAAACCCTCTGCTTACATATCTCTTTGAGTGGGTAATAGATAAAATGCTGAGACAGCTAAGGAAATATAATACAAAGTCAAGGTTGGGATTAGACCAGTATCTAGCTGGCTTTGTCCTTTGCTACTGCTTATTTTATGCACAAAGGGAAAAAAAATGACATATTAGTGGTTCCACAAACCAGCTCTGCTCCATTCTCTGAGCTGTTGCTACCAGTACCATCACGTCAAAAATTACAATATTAGTGTGAATCATTGTTCCACCAATGTGCAATCACACAGTTCCGGATTTGCAAACTTGGTTATGCATTTTGAAAGAATTGTCTTCAATGAAGTACGCACAGTTTTAAATATTGTTACATTATAAAGTAGTAGATAAGTGACAAAAAGACCTCCTCATATTAAACACAATGTTACAGAAGAAGATGAACACTGAGTCCAGTATTTTACATTCCAATAATACACACTCACCATTGTATCAGATTTCAGTATGAAATTGGTTGTTGTTAGTTCATTGAAGAGAATATTTTGTGCCATACCATGGAATAGTGTAATGCGACTTCACCACATATTGATCTTTTGATAAAATAAATTATTTCCTTTTTTGTTCTCCCCGGTGCCCCCAACTTTGACTTTTTCTATCCCATGACCTAGTCCAACCAAGAGGATAGACTACAGCCTGCTTCAGTTGTCAACGAATTGCACTCAGTAAACCTGTCTTTTTCATCTTTTGTCCTGCAGTCATGGTTTAATTTGAAACAGTGCTCAGGATGAACTTTTTCTATTCCACATAGCATATCTTAGAATAGGAATCAATATGCACCGTGGCCATGTCTCAAGCATAAAATTTAGCAGTGGGACAGCTCACGTCTGATCTACAAGTGCACTCGGGTCACTGCTAAGTTCGTTGGCCCGTTTCATTAGGGGTCTTGGGTGGCTGACTAAAATGGCTCGGATGGTTGGCTCATTTAAGTATTGCTGGGCAGGTCAAGAATATATATCCTACCAATAGCTGTGGTAGGTCAGCCTGGAAAATGATGGTAGGAGCAGAGACTAGGTGGAACCGCAGCACTTAAGTTCCTGCAGTACCTGCCTTTGTGTATAAAGTAAGCAGTAGCAGAGGCAGAGGATAACACCAGCTAGATACTGGTCTAATACATCAGGGGCAATTTTTGCCTTCTACCACCACATTTTTCAGTGCGAACAGGATAGTAGTGAGCCAAAAATAATAAAAGTAAGCTTATTGCTGACATTCTGACCCAGACCCATCCAATGTGTTTTATGTGTGGACCCTGATTCAGGTAGCTCGTGCTATCCATTGAAAACAGGAGAAGCATTGTTGTTCCATGCAAGTTGTGTTTCTATGACTTTTTTTGTCGTAACCTGTGCGGATCCTGCTCAGTGGTAACCTGGGCCCCATTCAGAGGTGGTACAGGGCAGAAAATGGCCAGATGCAGCGTAAGTTAAAGGCTTTGCTGGAAGCCCCTTCTGAAAAATCCTGAAGCCCCTTTAATTATGTCCTCTAATGCTATTATTACCCCCTGTCCTATCTCTCCACACCTCCCATTTAAGATGCTGCTGTAACCCTATGTTCAATGGCTGCCCTGATGGATTTCCTGCCCTACCAAAGTGACGAGCTGCTTATCAGCATTCAGATGATGTGGGTAGCTTGCCAACTACATTCAAATGAGACTAGACTATAAAAATGGTTCGGAACCCTCTCCAACAATATCAGGTGGTCATTGTGATTGTTCGCTCTCACTGCTCATCTGATGTACACCAAAATCAGGGCCAATGAATTTCTGATCTTACCTGTTCCGTCAAATGGAGCGGGGGCAGTGAGGAAATCAGAGAACAAGTCACCACAGATTGCTCTCACGCATCTCCTAGTCGCCAGCTGCAGTTGTTGTAATGTAATGTATTGGTGACCTCATCTTTAAGTAACCTTACCCATAAGAGACCGGGTCATTGACGTAACTGATGATGTCACTATATATGCAGGAGATACCATCTTATAAGTGGAAATTAAGCACATGGCCTGCGGACAGAATAAACACAGCAGCATGGACAAGTCCTGGAACTGAGTAATGTGTAGAACTCATACAATGTATAAAGTTAAGATAATAAAGGTAATAAGATTGTGTTGAACCTGAATATCAAGCCTGTGCCTGTCCTTAAGAAGACTCACTGATTGCTTAAAAACACTACGGTTATGTTGACAGAGGCCTGAGAGTAAAGTGAGAAAAAAACAAACACACATCTGGTGCCTTTCACATCCTCAGAATATTCCAAAATTCTTCACAGCCAAAGAATTAGTTTTATAGTCACTGTTCTATTATAGAGAAACATGGTAGACAATTTACGAACCGCAAGCTCCTTCAAACAAAAATGAGACAAATGATCAGGTAATCATTTTATGGTGATGTCTGATTAAGTATAAATGTTGGTCAAAACACTGAGAGGAATCCCCTACTCATCCATGGAATCTTTTATGTCCATCTGAGTAGATGTACAGTGCTTAAGTTTAATGTCTCATGTGAAAGATACTACCTCTGAAAGTGCAGCTCTCCCTCAGTCCTTACTGGAGTGTCAGCCTAGATTTTGTGTTACAATCTCTGGAGTGGGCTTGAAATTACAACCTTCTGTCACTGAGGCGAGAGCACTAATCCTGAGCAAAAGCTTCCAGGAAATGAGTAGGTTACCTCCCTGCCCTCTTGGTAGGGAGACCTACAGATAGAGAAGAAAAAATAGGAGTGAGAAACAGTTAAAAAGATAATCTCTTCTAGTTGTTGGGCTGGATTTTGCGTAGGAGGCAGGGCTCCTGGCGCCGGGCCGAAAAGGTGGGGGAACCCCACCTCGGCCTTTGCCTGCCTGCCCCCGGAGTGATCCTCCTGTCTTTTTACATCAAACTTTCACAAGCCGTACTCCCTGTCCCTTTAAAGACGGGGATTCTGCGTCCCAGACCAGTCGGCCAATCAGAGGCTGACAGCTCTGCAGTATCAGCAGTATCACTGGCAACAGTGGCCACAGCTGGTACTGCAGAAGCTTTGGACCCAGGCCCAGCACTGGAACCCCTGGAACAGAGGTAGGTCAGGCAGGGTTGCTGGAGCCAGTGTGGAAGGCCCTGACAAGGCGGGGGGTGAGGTGCGAGGGATTGATCATGCAATTCAGGGGGAGCGGGCTCCCGGGATATTACGTGGTTCCCAGTGGAGGTCCTCTGTAAGCCACAGAGTTCCCAAGGAGGAGGGACACCCACCCCCACAAGCCCTCAGGGAGGGTGTCACATGTTGCTTCAAGGCGCCTACCCTGCAGGTGAAGGTACCCCCGCCGCTGGTAAGATCCCAGCAATGGCTGGAAGAGGCCCTTAATTGGCTGTTAATAGGCCACTTAAGGGCCTCAATAGACCTCTGGGCGGGAAGGCTGTCAGCGGCCTATCCCACCCCTGGGAAGATCGCTTGGTGACAGGATCTCCACCCCCCACCCTGTCACCGGTTGCGATTCTCCACGCCCTCCGGCCCTGCCTCAGGGAGCCCATAAAATGCAGCCCGTGGAGCGCAGCGTTTGAAATGCATCTGATAATATAATCGGATATATTTTGTTATAAAATGTATCTGGCAATATGATTTTTTAACCAGTAAGTGGCAGTTTCCTCCAAAGTTTCCTCACAATCTGAGATTGTCTTGTCTATATATGGTAACTGATAATATGCCTGCTGGTGAGAATTCCATTCCATTCTCTGTCCACTCTGAATGCTGTGGTAAAATCTATGTCAAGTATACACTCAGATTCGAAACTCTTAGAAATATGTAATTATAAAATGATGATGCTATCAGGGTTTTGAGGCTTCACAGTAATTTGAAACAGAAAATGAACTTTATTTTAAAATGTCACCATTTCCAGATGGTAAAGAGCAACCATAGAGTAGGCTACGGCTAGATCAAAGTTTATTCCACAGAAGAGGAAGCACTTATTAACATATGGCCAGCTGCCTTGCTAAAGGGTGGAGTACAGCTTCTGGCTTTCCAAAATTATTCCGCTTAACCTTTGCAACTGAATATGCTCACATATTATTTCATTTTATTTTTATTTAGAGATACAGCACTGAAACAGGCCCTTCGGCCCACCGAGTCTGTGCCGACCAACAACCACCCGTTTATACTAACCCTGCAGTAATCCCATATTCCCTACCACCTACCTACACTAGGGGCAATTTACAACAGCCAATTTACCTATCAACCTATGATGAGAGATTTATGCCAGAGCTTTGGGGTTTAATTAAAGGGGTTGGGCTTGAATTTTTGCTGAGTTCTCCCAATTACTTACTGTAATTTCTGTGCAAGTTTGGCAGAAACCAAGAATGAATGGCATAAATGGCCATTTTAAGCCAATGGTGCTGTTTCTCCAAGGATTCTGCCAATCACCTGCCAAAGAACCCCTGCTGAAATTATAGCTGTCTTATACCCGAGGCCACCACGCACTTCTGCTGGACTCCGAAGTGAACTTCTGCTGGCTCATGGTTGGCTCTCCGCTCATGCCCGGTCTTCTGATTCCAATGGGCAACCTGCACCAGTGTCTGAAAGACAAGCTGCTGAGTGGATGTTAACAGAGTACCAAGAGTTAATTATATCCTACATGTTTTTATCTGCCAACCATTCTTGTTTCTCATCAAGTAAGAGCTGCTGGTATTAAATCTGTGGCATTGTCTGGGAGTTATATTCCCCAACACTGCCAAGGCCACCACCAGGTCTAATATGCAAGGAAGAATGTGGACCTGCAGTATGGTGCTTTTGTAGTAACAGCCTCCAATAGCTGAACTCAATAGGCTAAGCTTCTGACCCTGATGTCTCATCAATCAACAGCACTGCTATCATTTCTTCACGAGTTATCAATGCCTCATTCCGTGCTTTCTAGCTAACGACAACCAGCTACTTCTCCTGCAGTGTGTGTATCTGTGCTCTTCTCTGCTTCAAGTCGGAATGGTAACATTTGCTGTAGGGTTTACGATGCACTTTGGGTGTAATGATGGTTCACTCGGTTCTCCTTCTGTGCAGAGAACAGGTAGGACATTAGAGCCCGAAAATGGTAGGACTCCGCTTTCAGTGCGGAATTTCACTCAATGGAAATGGAGGTCAAAGAACGGGACACGTATTTTTGTATCCAGTTCTCTAGCCTATCCTTCTGCCAAGCATTATTCTGCAACAACAGCAGAAGCTCCCAATTTCAGTTCTTATTATTGCTTAAACACACTTGTCCATTTAGGTGCTGTACTGTCATTGTATGCAGTATGATGCACTTGTGCACCGTGTGTTTAAATAATTTGATGTCACATATCTTGCAA
This sequence comes from Heterodontus francisci, assembly GCF_036365525.1. Taxonomy (NCBI): domain Eukaryota; kingdom Metazoa; phylum Chordata; class Chondrichthyes; order Heterodontiformes; family Heterodontidae; genus Heterodontus; species Heterodontus francisci. Next base: position 211,109,701 of record NC_090371.1, on the reverse strand, counting down.
GATAACTCCAATGCTGATTTGGCTCATGGAAATTCCATATAACTATAAATTCCCTTGTGCATCAGGGTATGCACAATCCAGCTACTTTTAACAACAGCAACAAAAACTTGCACTTAGTGTAGTAAAACATACCCAGACATTTCACAGGAGTGTTAAAAAATCAAAATTTAACATCGAGCCATATAAGGAGAAGAGAGTGCTGATGAAAGGTAGGTTTTAAGGAATGTCTTAAAGGAAGAAAGTGAGGAAGAGAGGCAGAGAAGTTTAAGGAGGAAATTCCAGAATTTAGGGTCTTGGCAGCTGAAGGAACAATAGCTAATAGTGGAGAGATTAAAACTGAGGATGATCAAGAGGCCAGAATTAGAGAAGTGCATATATCTCGGAGGGTTGTAGAGCTGGAGGAGTTTACATAGATAGGGAGGGGCAAGGCCATGGAGGGATTTGAAAACAAGAATAAGAATTTTAAAATAAAGGCCTTGCTTCACTGGGAGCTAATGTAGATCAGCAAGCACAGGAGTGAAGGGGGAACAGGATTTCATGTGAGCTAGGACATGGGCAGTAGAGTTTTGGATGATCTCAAGTTTCTGGAGGGCAGAATGTGGGAGGCCAGCCAGCAGTGCATTAGAACAGTCAAGTCAAAAGGTAACAAAGCTATGGATGAGGGTTTCAGCAGCACATGAGCTGAGGTAGGGGTGGAAATAGACAGTCTTTGTGATGGAGCGAATATGTGGTCGGAAGCTCATCTCGTGGTGAAATATGACACCAAGGTTGTGCACAATCTGGTTCAACCTAAGACGGTTGCCAGACAGAGGGATGGAGTCATGGCAAGGAAATAGACTTTGTGGAGAGGACTGAAGAAATTGGTTTGGCCTTCCCCATATTTTATTGGAGGAACTCTCTGCTCATCGATTAGTTGGTGTGGAGTGGTCGAGAGAGGTAGTAGTGTGATCAGCTCACCTGTGGAAACTGATGCTGTGTATTTGGATGTTGTTGCCGATGGACTTGGATGTAAGGACCGAGTATATTGTAGCCAAATTTTCTGATGATACAAAGATAGGTGGGAAAGCAAGTTGTTAGGAGGACACAAAATGGGGAATTTTTTTGCTCCCCCTGCAGCAGGTTTGGAGGTGGGGAGAGCATAAAATTAGGTGGAATGGTGGCGGGTGAGGGGAGGGTCCATACACCATCCTACCTCAGCCAAAATATAGTCCAGAGTGGAAAGGCCGAAGGCCTGTGAACGGCCTTCCCGCCCGGCCGCCAATTGAGGCCCTTAACTGGGCAATTAATCCCCAATTAAGGGCCTCATCCTGTCACTGCCGCAATTAACCATTCGGCGGCAGTCCTGTTGCCGCCCAGGAAGCAGGGCATGAAACACTATGCAGGCTGCTTCTGGCTCCAGGGGGAGGGAGTGGGGAGGTGGGGTTGGTGGGGAATCCCTCATTAAAAGGCACAGTGCCTGAAAGAGAGACTTGGAATTGGGAAAGGAGAGACCTGCTGAGAGCCACCCCCTGCCCTTGCTAGTGACCCCCTTAAAGCCCCCTCCCCTTTGACTCCCACCCCAAGAGACCCTTCCCACCCTGACCTCACAGAATCACAGAATAATACAGTGCAGAAGAGGGTCTTTGGCCCATTGAAACTGCACCGATGCATTAAAGACACTTGACCTGTCTACCTAATCCCATTTGCCAGCACTTGGCCCATAGCCTTGACCTACCTGTGGCCTGTGTATAGCGCCACTCCTGGGCCTCCGGTAGGTGCTCCTCTGACAGTAGTCACCGCCTCTGTGCTGGCACTGCTCAGTGGAAGAGCTGCCGGCTAATGATTGGCCATGGAAGGCCCACTGCTGTTCACTTAAGTGCCTGATTGGCACTAGATTCGGCGAGCCTTCCGGAGAAAAGGTGACGCGGGGTTCTCGATGCCACTTTTTCGGATGTCGAGACCCTCGTTGCCAGCATAAAATCCCGGCCAAAGAGTCTGCAAATAGATGTAGATAGGTTAAGTGAGTAGGCAAAAATTTGACAGATGGAGTATAATGTGGGAAAATGTAAGGTTATCCACTTTGGTCAAAGAATAGAAACATAGAATATTATTTAAGTGGAAAGAGACTGCAGAATGCTGTGGTACAGAGTGATCCTTGTACATGAATCACTCTAAGTTAACAAGCAGGTACAGAAAGTAATTCGGAAGGCAAATGGAATGTTGGCCTTTATTGCAAGGGGCATGGAGTATAAAAGTAGGGAAGTCTTGCTACAACTGTACAGGGCATGGTGAGACTGGATCAAGAGTATTGCATACAGTTTTGGTCTCCTCACTTAAGGAGGGATATATTTGCACTGGAAGCAGTTCAGAGAAGGTTCACTAAATTGATTACTGATATGGAGAGGTCGTATAACAAGGAAAGGTTGAGCAGATTGAGCTATACTCATTGGAGTTTAGAAGAATGAGAGGTGATCTTATTGAAACATGTAAGATTCTGAGGGGGCTTGACAGGGTAGATGCTAAGAGGATGTTTTCCCTCATAGGAGAATCTAGAACTAGCGGATACAGTTTCAGAATAAGGGGGTCTCCCATTTAAGATGGGATGAGAAGGAATTTCTTCTCTCAGCAGGCAGGAAAGTGGAGTTAAGGCCACAATCAGATTAGCCATGATCTTATTGAATGATGGAGCAGGCTCGAGTGGCTCAATGGCTTACTCATGCACCCATTTCTTATGTTCTTATGTTGGCATGTCGATGAGAAGTAGGAAGGGGCCAAGGAAAAATCCTTGGGGGACACCAGAGATAGTAATGCAAGAGTGGGAGGAGAAGCCATTGCAGGTAATTCTCTGGCTATGCTCAGGTGAATGCAGTAACATCCAGCTTCACGTTGGAGAAATATGGAGAGGAAAAGGAGATGGGGCAGATGGAGATGGGATGTTTGCAAGGATGGTGGAATCAAGTGTTGATTTTTGAGGAGAGGGCTCATGATGGCAAATTGAAGGAGACAGGGACAGTACCTGAACAGAGAGAACATTTAATAATATCAGCTAACATGGGGACCAGGAGGGGAAATAGGATAGTCAGCAGTTTAGTGGGAATAGGGTCGAGGGAGCAGGAGGTGGGCCTCATAGACAAGATAAACTCAGAGAGTGCGTGCGAGGGGATAGGAGAAAAACTGGAGAAAGATGCGAGTTCAGGGCTAGGGCAGGGGGGAGCCTTGGTAGAAGTTTTGCCCTATGGGCTAGTGGAAGGGAGGGAAATGGCCAAGGCAGCTGATCGGATCGTCCTAATCTTAGTGATAATGAGGCCATGAGGTCCTTGCACTAATTGTTGGAGGTGAGGGTTCAGGAGACAGGGGGGAAGGGTTTAAGAAGACAGTTTGCCGTAGCTAAAAGAATCCAGGGATTATCTTTCCATTCCAGGATTATAATGGAATGGTGAACAGTTTTGGTAGGCAAGAGCAGGACGCAATACTTCCTTATGTGGTCTAGCAGATCTGGCAGTGAATGGCTAAACCAGTTGTCTGCTGTATGTCTTCATGTCTGTGCTCTTGCAGTTATAGGAGCAGAGGTTAGGGCCGTTCCAGAGGGAATGGTCAGAGTGAGAGAGAGCAATGATTTTAGTCGGGACCGAGGCTTCAAAGGTGGAGGTGAGGGTGTGTTTGAGCAGATTGGTAGCTGCTGAAATATGTGCTGTATGGAGAGCTAAAGGCTAGACAGTTTGGATTTTGAAAGCCTTCTGTAAGCCTTCCTTGTTTTAAACAATCATGCAGGTTTATATTTCATTTTGACCCGCAAATTACAAGAGGACAAATTTATGACTCACTCAAAAGGATGTTATGCCTAATAGGGTTAATTTATTTGTACCCACGATAACAGATTTAAAATGGGCACAAGTTTAAAATTACTACCGAAAAACTAAGATTGTTGCAGAATATGATTACAGAATTAACAGGCTGAGAAAGAAAATGATAGTAAAAAACAACAAAATTGCGTTTTTACTTTACCCCCAGCAAATGAATGCTTCAACAAAATCTAGCATTAGAATGCTCAAATATGTTACCAATTATTCATACAATCACCCGAAGTGGCCAGCTCCCATTGATGGCAGACTATTTCCAACACCAGTTGGTCTTCTGACACTCGATCAGGTTTCTCCTTCGCTCGACTGCAGTGCTGCTTCCTTGTGACTGCAGTAAAGATCTCATACGTCTTCAAACTCTTATACCCCTTTTCAGGGGCTGCACCTGTGTTAATGTTACTATGTTGACAGGCTGTGCCATCCCATGATTTTAAAAGCATTTTAAAAGCACTATACTCAATTATATTTTGTGCCTTTTGTTTAAACCATTTGACTTGAACCCACCCAGAAAGATGTTCAACTTTCTTTCGTTTTCTCTAGTAATTTTCCATTATGTGGAGCCCCTTGCAATTCATCTTCCAGAAAAAGCTGTTTGTATTTTGCTGGAACACTATGCTTCAATTTATCTAAGTTGTACTGTCTTCCCAAGGCCGAGTCTTCATAAATTCAAAATACCAGTGTCTCTCACTTGCCTGCACTGTCATTTTTCCTGATAACATTTGTTCTAGTTTCCCAGTTCAACAAGTTCAGCAGGTTTATTTTAGAAAGACTGAAATTTGCACAAGAGATTCTGTTTTCAGTCCAGTTTGGTTCGTGCAGGGCATGATGGGTAATATGGTCAAGCTTTTCTTTGCCGTGAATTCGTTTAAAAAACATTTTTTTGTCCTATGAGTTTTAAGTGAAGTGAGCAAGTGCTTTCTCCAGGGCTGAATACAAAAGGAGCCAGGGTTGGGAGATGGAAGGGGAATGTGGCTTGAGTGTGATTCAAGGAATTGATCAGAGATGGTCTTATATGCGATTCACATGATGGAAGCAGCGAGACTACGTGAGATAGCAAGGTCAAGAGGGTAGCTGTGAAAATGCTTGGACAGTTTACATGGAGGGAGAAATTAAGGGAGGATAGGAGGGTAGTGAACTCAGAGGAGGGAGAGCATGTTGAATTGAGATGCAGGTTGAAATCGCCAAGTGTGAGAAGTTGCTTGGTGCAGAGGCTGAGCGAGGAAAGCAGTGATGATATCTCAAAGGAGATGAAAGTCACAGGGGAGTAGGGGACAGGCCAAGGTGTGAGTTGGAGCTAAGAGTCACACTGCCACTGTGACAGCCTGGACGGGGCTAGTGGTGGAAGGTATAGGCAGGCAGGGAGGGGTCATTTAAAGGGGAAGTTGTCATCACGTCTCAGCCAGGTTTCTGTCAAGGCCAAATTGTTGTTTCAATCATCCACATTAAGCTCATGGATGCTAAGAGCCTTGTTTTAGAGAGAGATGTGAAGAAAGGCAGTGATAGTTAATCCAGTGACAGATCCCACAAAGTCAGCATTGGGAGGAGTGAGATGGATGAGTAGGAGATTGGCAAGATTAGTCCCCAGCTGGTGCGCTGGACAGGAAGGTTGTTGAGAGAATGGGATGTGATATGTGGGGTTGCTATTCGTAAGGAGGCAGCAATGTGTTCGCTTTTCATAGGATGCCACAAGAAGCACAAAGGGAAGCTGTAGGCTTATCTAAGGGGGAGTCAAGTCTGGGATGGTGACAGGAGAAAGGAGGGTCAAAGAGTACTGTAGGGTTGGGGAAGGGATTTAGGAAGCACAGTATTCGAGATGGGAGAAATGAAAGGAAGCATGAGGACAGGAGAGAGGGGTCTGGGGGGGAAAGAAGTAAAAAAAGGGGTAAAAACAAGTGGGAATGTAAGTGATGGGCTTGGGTTTGGAGTAGTAGTCAAGACACGCACAAGAATGGACACAGGGAAAAATCAAGTTACATAGGCCTGGTTATGTAGCAATTATCAGGATACATGATTCCTCGCAGTAAACAGAGAATAGAAAGGAGACAATAGGATGGATTTCAGAGTTAAAGTCAAAGGTCCAATGGTGGTATAAAGTTGACATAGATAAGGTGGAGTCGGCATGGAGTGCCAATCAACTGTTGTCCATGTTCGAAGACAGGTGTGGCAGACAAGTGAAGTCCTGAAGCTAGTTGAAGGGTAGGGTTTTGGAGGACGCACCAATAGAGGTAGTTCTGTTTCAATGAAGATCAAGGGGGCATGCAGAATCAGTTGTGGCATAGTTGGACGTCACCATAACATCTAGACGTGGTGGAAAAATGTACCTTTGCCCAGAAGAGTGAAGCTGTAGCCAGGAACTAGATGGTAGCTAAAGCTGAAAACCCAGTAGAATGTGTAGGCCAGTCACAGGCCAGTCCACAGCAGGGAACAGCAGTGGTGGTGGAAGGGCTGTAAGCTGATCAAAGTTACTTTAAAATTTAAGCAACTGAGCAGCAGATCAGAGACACAGCAGCTGAGTCTTACAGTGTAGTCCAGTGTAATCCAGTGCAGAAGGGTAGTCTTGACGTCCAGATAGCTCCAGGAATTTGGAAGCCAAATTTGAGGAAAGATCCAGTGCTCACTGAGGAAAACAATCAGGGGATGGGCAGTGACAGTTTCAACAAGCTGTTAAGTTGTAGTTAGGGCTAAAATGCATTCACTGTTCGAGCTCGGTGAAGTCGAACAGTGGAAGAGAAGAATTTGGAAGAGAAAGGGAAAAGGATGGCAGCAGATGGCCAAGAGTCCAGCTGACCACCCCGGAGCCTTCTTGAATACACTGTTATCTTACTTGCTACATGCTTGCTGACATTCCCCTATGCTAGTATGGTGATTTTTGCATATATTGTAAACAGTTGTTACTTTCCTTTATGCGTATGTCTGTTCTGTGCTGCTTCATTGGAATAATACTCAGGCCTTACCATTGACCTTTTCTTTAAGTTACTTGGGCCCTGATAAGCATCAGGATGCCTAGCTGGGAATCTGTGCCACTGAACTTTCTTTTACTGGGCGTAATGGCCTGTTGGCACATTCCTCAGCCAGGCAGATAGAAATTTCCAATCCTTCACACTTAGCACATTCCCAACAACATGAGTGTCCTTTTTTGGGAGTGTAGAAACTGTCAGAGTAGGCCAAGACTCAGTATATCGCTTACATTGTATCCCTACCAGACTTATGGCAGGAGTTGGTCAGATGGACTACAGACTTTTGGCTCCTTGACTTCCAGTCAATGTTCCTGCGAAGCAGTGTGGGTGCATAGTCCCGCAGTAGATGAAAAATACGCTGCCAGCCTGGAATAAAGATCATGCCATAGTTATTACTGAAATATAACGTAAAGAAGGGCAGGAATGGCAGTTCAACATGCCTGGTTATAGGGTTTTCAGACAGGATTGAGAGGGGCTAAAAAAGGAGGTGTTGTAATAATGGTTAAAGAGACAATCACAGCTGTGAGGAAGTATGATGTGGTAGAAGAAGCAAAGGGTACTCACACTGCTGAGAGTATATTATACACCCCCAAACTGTCAGAGGGAGATAGAAGAGCAAATATGTAGTCAAATTGCTGAAAAGTGCAGAAACAAAAGGGTAGTAAGAGTAAGGGATTTCAACAAGCCCAATAGTATTTGGAATAAATTCAGTGTCAAAGGTACAGAAGGTGCAGAATTCTTAAAATGCATTCAGAATTTTTTTTTAGCCAGTAGGTAACAAGCCCAACAGAAGAATGAACGGTTCTGGCCCTGTTTTAGGGAATGAATCTGGGGAGGTGGAAGGGGTATCAGTGGGAGAGCTTTTTAGTGGATAGTGTAGGGCTGGTGGAGTTTACATGAATAGGGAGTGTCAAGGTCATGGAGGGATTTGAAAAAAGAATAAGAATTTTGAAATCAAGGAATTGCTTCACTGGGAGCTAATGTAGGTCAGCAAGCACAGGAGTGAAGGGGGAACAGGATTTCATGTGAGTTAGGACATGGGCAGTAGAGTTTTGGATGATCTCAAGTTTCTGGAGGGCAGAATGTGGGAGGCCAGCCAGCAGTGCATTAGAACAGTCAAGTCAAAAGGTAACAAAGCTATGGATGAGGGTTTCAGCAGCACATGAGCTGAGGTAGGGGTGGAAATAGACAGTCTTTGTGATGGAGCGAATATGTGGTCGGAAGCTCATCTCGTGGTGAAATATGACACCAAGGTTGTGCACAATCTGGTTCAACCTAAGACGGTTGCCAGACGGAGGGATGGAGTCATGGCAAGGAAATAGACTTTGTGGAGAGGACTGAAGATAATGGTTTGGCCTTCCCAATATTTAGTTGGAGGAACTCTCTGCTCATTGATCAGTGGATGTGGAGCAGTCCAGAGAGATGATAGTGCAGTCGGCTTATCTGTGGAAACGGATGCTCTGTATTTGGATGTTGTCGCCGAGGGGCAGCATGAAAAATAGGAAGGGGCCAAGGATAGATCCTTGGGGGACACCAGAGGTAATGATGCAAGAATGGGAGAAGGGCCATTTCAGGTGATTCTCTGGCTACGATTAGATAGGTATGAATGAAATGAGGTGAGTGCAGTAACATCCAGCTAGATGATGCAGTGGTGTTGGAGTAGAATGGTGTGGTCAGCCATGTCAAAGGCTGCAGACAGGTCGAGAAGGATAAGGAAAGATAGTTTAATTTTGTCACAGTCACATAGGATGTCATTTGTAACTTTGATAATGGTTGCTTCAGTACTGGGCAGAGGTGATTGGAGGATTCAAACATGAAGTTCTGGAAAAGATGGGCATGGATTTGGGAGCCAACAGCACTTTGGAGGAGTATGGAGAGGAAAGGGAGGTGGGGCAGATGGAGATGGGATATTTGCAAGGATGGTGGGGTTAAGTGTTGGCTTTTTGAGGTGAGGGGTGATGACAACAGATTTGAAGGAGAAAGGACAGTACCTGAAGAGAGAGAACCATTAACAATATCAGCAAGCATGGGGACCAGGAGGGCACTGGATGATCAGCAATTTAGTGGGAATAGGGTCGAGGGAGGAGGAGGTGTGTCTCTTGGACAAGATGAACCCGGAGAGGGTATGAGAGGCAATAGGAGAGAAACTAGAGAAAGATGCAAGTTCAGGACTTGGGCAGGGGAACCTTGGTGGAGGTTTGGCCCGGTGGGCTCGGGAAGGGAGGGAACCAGCAGAGGCAGCTGATCAGATGCTCTCAATCTTAGTTTTGGAGGTGAGGGTTCAGGAAACAGGGGAGTGGGGGGGGGAAGGTTTAAGAAGATGGTTTGCAGTAGCTAAAAGAAGTCAGGGTTATCTTTCCATTCCAGGATTATTATGGAATGGTGAGTAGTTTTTGTAGACAAGAGCTGATGGCACCTAGCTCTCCCTCACCACCACCTCTCTTGACTCCTCAATTGTCTCTAAATTTTCAGATTACTTCTCTGACATCCATCATTCTGGTCATCTGACACTGCTATCAGCACCTCGAAGTCCGCCCCCTTCGTGCAATAGGACGGGCCCCGCGCCTCCAATATGTTAATTGGCCAGCCACTGCATGATCGCAGTTGGCCAGCAGAGCACATGATGGCACCCACCTCTGGGACGCACTATGGGCTGACAAAATTCAGCCTCTGGTGGGCAAGTTTCACAACAGAAGAACAATTTTGTAAAAGTGACTCCTTGTGTAAAAAGGGATAAAGTGTTCCTTTTGGCTTGGAAATCTCTCATTGATGAGTATAAGTTTACTAAAATTGCACTTTTGGTAAGAAATGAAAATTTGGCCGTTGGCTCATGTGTATCAGTGGCCATGTGGATTTAGAAAAATTGACATATTTTGTTTCTCACTTAATTCAGGACATGATAGAGATCAAAGTTTTCTATATTACATTCTGAACACTAAGAAACTATTAATTCCTCAGGCAAAGCCACTTAAGTTGATTTTGACCTGTCACTCAATTGCCACCAGAACCATTGATCCAACTGATTTTGAGGAGGGGAACAGAAGAATTGAAAAGGCTGAGAAAAAGACAGTTCTACTGGTTTAAGGTAGCGTTGGCCATATACTGACCCAGACTTTCAAGAGGGTAGAGTGCAGATTCTAGCGTACAACAAATCATCAGGGAATGTAGTAACAAATGCTTAACCGCTAGAGGGTCTTAGATGCCCGTCTGCATTTATTCAGCATGAGCGATATCTTTTTTGTGTTCTGATGTTAATCTAAAATGTGTAGAGCTTAAATAATTTGATATTGACTGAGTAGACAGCAGTATTAAGCCAGCTGAACATGCCCAAGGGCCTCTGCCTCATTATAACATAATAACCTAGCAACAGTTTGAGATGTCTGCTGTGTTTTTTCTTTAACCAACAATACATTTATTCCATGTTTGTCTCATCGATTTGTCTGACAAATCCATTATATTTAGTTGCAGATACAGTGAGCATGGTTATCAGTAAACCAATACTAGCTGAAAAATGGAAAAGAAAATTAATCTAAGAAACACATAATCCTACTCACATTTTACATCAACCTCCTATGAGGACGTTTCACCCAATGAAACTTGTTGGAATGAAGATTGGTCATGGCCCATTTTCAGAAGCATAACCAGCAGGCCATCAGTGAGCACCTGAATTGGAAGGCCCGGGGCCAACTCAAAATTGGGCCTTGAGTCTCATTTATGTTATTTGGGCAAATTATACAGCGACTGGCACATCCCCACAGGCAGTTCGTGCATTTTAAATAGATGATTGTTGGGCCTGTTGCCTCACCGGCAACAGCACTATAGTAATTACAACAACAGCAACTTGCATTTATATAGCATTTTTAATGTAGTAATATGACCCAAGGCACTTCACAGGAGCATTATCAAATGAAAATTGACACCGTAGGCCTGAGGCCTGCAGCCACTACTTTTCGTACTTCTAAAAAAAATTTTACATTTTATTTCTGCCTTGCTTTTGCTTTGCTTTTGACTTTAAGAAAAAACTGTATTAAACCTGTAGTGAATTTTTAAAAGTTAGTTTGTAAACATTGATTTAAAACTAAGTGTGATTGTACTCTGATTAAGTCAAATAATTAATCAATTATGTAATCAATGGTATATTATTAATTGAACTTGTATTTTCCAAGAACAGCTTCTTTTTGTTTTCATGCTGGTCAGGCTAGGCCATGCACAGCTGTTGTTTTGTCTAAACGACAGTTTTTCTCTTCTAACGGTTGTTTTCCCATTGTTTAAACAGAAGTCAGTTCCTACGGTATTTGATGACCCTTGAACTACAAGCCAGGATGATGGATAACCTTGCACATGGGGTGGTCCACTATGGTGTGGTATCAAAAGATGGAGTTTTTTTGATGGGACAGTATAACCAGCCATCAAAGGATGTGTCAACAGTCTGAATGACCTCGTAGTGCCTGTGAGAAGAATTTGATAAGGAATCATGGTTGTCAGACCTTTGTTTTGAGAAAGTCTGGATGGAAACCTTGGGAAGCTGGAATGGAGCCAGAAATTGGACTTGAAGTGGAACAGTATGCAACATTCGGGGCTGCAGCCTGAGTGGACTAGTCAACCACTGAAGACTACGGAGGAAGGGACATCGATGGAGTGACTGACCGGAGAGTCCACCCCCGTGCAAGGTTCTCTGGAGACTTGGTGATGTATGTATCAAGGGGGAACGATACCATTTTAGGGAGCTGTCATGAACAGACTAATTTGGTGTTATAAGTTTTCTTTTGTCTTTTTATACTCTTTTCCTCACTTTCTTTTTAATACAGTTATCTTTGTTTCCTTTTTATCATTAATAATTGTTTAATAATTACTTAACAATTATTCAATAAAATTACTGTTTTCACACATTATTTGGTGTTGAGTCACTCATTCCTGTTATGTCTAGAGTACGGCTCTGAACCTAAGTGAGACTCCGCAGGGGGCTCTCACGCCCTACAACACCAAACCACATGAGGGCAGGTAACCGTAAGCTTGGTCACAGAGGGAGATTTAAGGAGCATTTTTAAAATTATTATTCATTCATGGGATTTGGGCATCGTTGGCAAGACCAGCATTTATTATCCATCCCTAATTGCCCTTGTGATGTTGGTGTGAGCAGCCTTCTTGAACTGCTGCAATCCATGTAGTGAAGGTACTCCCACAGGATTTTGACCCAGCACTGATGAAGGAACAACAATATATTTCCAAGTCAGGATGGAGGACAGAGAGGTAGAGAGGTAAAGCGTTTAGGAGGGAATTCCAGAGATTAGGGCCTCAGCAGCTGAATTTAGTCTGCTAATGGTGGACTCATTAAAATTGTAGATGTGCAAGAGCCCAGAATTGGAGAAGTGCAGTTTTCTCAGAGAATTGTAGTGTTGGAGGAGATGACAGAGATTGGTGGGCTGAGGCTATGGGGGATTTGAAAACAAGGATGAGTATTTTAAAATCTAGGCATTGCTTAACTGGGAGCCAATGTAGGTCAGCAAGCACAGGGGTGATGGACGAATGGGACCTGGTGCGAGTTAGGATGCGGGCAGCTGAGTTTTATATAAGTTTAAGTTTATGGAGGGTGGAAAATGGGAGATCAGCCAGGAGTGCATTGCAATAGTCAAGTCTAGAGTTAACTGAGGCATGGATGGGGTTTTTATAGCAGTTGAGCTAAGGCAAGGGTAGAGTCAGAAGATGTTATGGTGTTGGAAATAGGTGGTCTTAATTATGGCACAGATATGTCGTCAGAAGCTCATCTTGGGTTCATATATGAGACCAAGGTCTCAACAGTCTGGTTCAGCCACACACATGTGCCAGAGAGAGGGGTGGCGTCAGTGACAAGTGAAGGTAGTTTGTGGTGGTGAGTTGTTTGAGTGGGCTGAAGCAGCAATAAAGAGACCAATTGCGAGCACTGTAGAGTCAGAGGAGCATTCCTGTCACCACAGCAATATTTTTTGTAAATTTCTGTTGAATGAAATCATTGGTGGCTGCTGCTTAGGTCAAAGTGGCCACTGAAAATCCTAAGCAATAATTGAAAAATCGTACGCCTGGAGAATAACTCTGCTCATCACAATCCACTTTCATCAAGAGTGTCCAAAATAGGCGTCAGGCATCATTTACATGTGTAAGGGACCAAGCTTGTTTTAGGGAGTTACCAGGGAGGTCCAAAAAATGACCTAACACAATACTGGGTTGGATGGATTTCAGGCGTCCTTGGGGTGCAAGCCACTGGCTCCTGAAATTGCCCCTCATTGTGCCTATTTTATGCCAGTAAAAGGGCAAAAAGAGTTCCAATTTCTACCACATTGAATTCTTTTGGTGTTTTATTATGTGATTAAATAAAAAGGTTCTCATCATACAGAAGATTGTTCTTACAAGATCTCCATGTGATTTAATTTTTCCATTAGGGATATGATTTGAATGAATATTGCACTAAGCCAATATGGAAAATGACAATTTTAGTCTAATTTGGATGAATTGAGTACTCACCTAAAATTAGGGCCATGATAGACAAATGCCAAATTGGAAATAAAAACAAGAAATGCTGGAAATACTCAGCAGGTCCGGCAGCATCTGTGGGGAGAGAAGCAGAGTTAACATTTCAGGTCAATGACCCTTCATCAGAACATGTCAAATTTGTCCTTTTTCATTTTGTGTTTTCTTTTAATGTGCAAAATAATGTTGTTAGTTTTGTGGTAAAAGTTTGCCTGTTATGTATGTCATTGGACCAGCCATTGGAGCTGGAAGAAAGTTATTATGAGGGATTTTTCTGTTGAATGTTTTGCCCTGTAGACTGATGGCTCTGTGTCCCTGGTATCCATAGAGAGATACAGCACTGAAACAGGCCTTTTAGCCCATCAAGTCTGTGCTGACCATCAACTGCCCATTTATATTAATCCTACAATAATCTCATATTCCCTACCACATCCCCACAATTCTCCTACCACCTACTTACACTAGGGGCAATTTACAGTGGCCAATTTATCTATCAACCTGCAAGCCTTTGGCTGTGGGAAGAAACTGGAGCACCCAGTGGAAACCCACACTATCATGGGGAGAACTTGCAAACTCTGCACAGGCAGTCCCCAGAACTGAACCCAGGTTGCTAGAACTGTGAGGCTGCAGTGCTAACCACTACACCACTGTGCTGCCATGTTTGGGGAGTCATTTTCCAACTTTGAACTTCCTAAGGGGCAGCCATACCAACAGGAAACACATAGTGAATATATGGATTAAACTGTGCACAATTTTCTTACCATTAATTTACTGGTCATAAAATCACACAACGGGGCAGATCTTGACTTTGTACGCTTGTGTAAAAAGAGTGATAGCAAGTTGGCAGCCCAGTTAATATCTCTCATGATTTTTAATTCCATTGAAGTCACTTTCTTCACCCCTTTAAAGTTTTTATGTGACCTGTATACACATTATTTACATAGAAACATAGAAAGATTTACAGCACAGAAGGAAACATTGGGCCCATCATGCCCATAGCCCTGTAGGTTACAGCACTTCAAGTATGTATCCAAACGTTTTTTAAATGTGATGAAGGTTTCTGTCTCTACTGTTGTAATGCAGAAAGCCAGTTGGTGAAGGATAAAACTGGAGCCAATCTTTACACATTTTTATATTTATTTCCAGAGCTACAAATTACAAGTATACACAGTGGCGCAGTGGTTAGCACCGCAGCCTCACAACTCCAGTAACCTAGGTTCAGTTCTAGGTACTACCTGTGTAGAGTTTGCAAGTTCTCCCTGTGACTGTGTGGGTTTCCACTGGGTGCGCTGGTTTTCTCCCACAGCCAAAGACCTTGTAGGTTGATAGGTAAATTGGCCTAGTGGTGGTAAGAGAATTGAAGGAAGATGGGGATGTGGTAGTGAATATGGGATTAATGTAGGATTAGTATAAATGGGTGGTTGATGGTCAGCACAGATTTGGTGGGCTGAAGGGCCTGTTTCAGTGCTGTATCTCTCTATGACATCCTAACCCAACCACCACAGTTTCAGTCAATGTCCACTTAAAAGGATTCAAGTGAGTCCCCAGTTAATGACCACCACCTGAATGCAATTAAACAAAATTAACATCTACCATTTCTTCAGGCAACAAGTTCCAGAATCCCATCATCCTTTAGGTGATAACATTTCTCCTTCACTGTCCTCTAATCCTTCCAACCAATTACTTTAACTCCACTCAGCCACCTCTGTTCCAAAGAAAACAACCTCAGCCTATCTAATCTTTCATCACAGTCAAAATTCTCCATTCCTGGCAACAAAACCTCTTCTGCACCCTCTCTATTATGATCACATCCTTCTTGTAACGCAGTGACCAAAACTGTACGCAATACTCGAGCTGTGCTTTACAACAACAACAAGAACTTGTATTTATATAGTGCATTTAACATAATAAAACGTCCCAAAGCACTTCATGGAGGCACTATAAAACAAAATATGACACCGAGCCACTTAAGGAGAGATTAGGCCAGATGACCAAACACTTGGTCAAAGAGATAGGTTTTAAGGAGTGTCTTAAAGGAGGAAAGTGAGGTAGAGAGGCAGCGAGGGAGGGAAATCCTAGGCAGCTGAAGTCATGGTCACCAATGGTGGAGTAATTAAAATTGGGGATGCTCAAGAGGCCAGAATTAGAGGAGCACAGATATCTTGGAGGGTTGCAGGACTGTCAGTTATTATAGATATAGGGCTGGATTTTTGTTCCCAGCCCGATGTCGGTTTCCATGGCAGGGTGGGGGGAGCAGAAAATTGGAGTGGCAGCGATTTCGCCTTGGAACCTGACACCGGAATTGCTGGACCTGATGTTCCCGACAGCGGGGAAGCTCCATGGTGGCCCTCTGCTTCTGTACAATGGGACCCGAGTTAACATATTTAAATTACATATTTACATGAATTAAAATATAAACCACAGCGATCTTACCTTCAGTTCCTGAACTTCAGTCTGATGTGAGGCACTCACGCGCCGTCACTTTCCTGTCCAGGAAAAGCTAGTGCCACCGAGATGGGTGGGGGGGGAAGGGGTAACTCTGCACTCTGTTGGGTATTGCGGGGAGGGGGAAAGGGGGAACTCTGCGTTATGTTGGACTGTTTGCAGGGCTGGCAGCCTGTTAAAACTGGTGCCAGCACCTGCTCCTTCAAGAGGTGACGCCGTGAACGGCATCACCAAGACCACCCCCGCCCGTGTTTGGGGGGTGGGTGCGGTCTCTGTCAATATGTTATTGCGTAGGCACGGCGGTGCAGGTCCCGTGGAGGACGATCGCCATTTTCCACTCCTGCTGCCAGTCCTGGTGGTGGGACTACAAAATCCAACCCATAGGGAGGGGTGAGGTCATGGAGGGATTTGAAAACAAGGATGAAAATTGTAAATTTGAGCCGTTCTTTAACTGGGAGCCAGTGTAGGTCAGTGAGCACAGGGGTGATAGGAGAACAGCATTTGTTGTCAGTTAGAACACAGACAGCAGAGTTTTGGATGAGCTCAAGTTTCTGCAGGGTAGAACGTGGGAGGCCAGCTAGGAATGCATTGGAATAGTCAAGTCTGGAGGTAACAAAGGCATGGACAAGGGTTTCAGCAGCAGATGGGCTGAGGCAGGGACGGAGACAGGCAATGCTACAGTGAGATGGTGGCGTGGTAATGTTATTGAACTAGCAATCCAGAGACCTAGGCTAATACCTTAGGGACATGGGTTCAAATCCCAGCAGGGCAGCAGGTGGAATTCAAATTCAATTAATTCACAAAAATCTGTAAATCAAATTAATGGTGCCAAGAAGCTACTCTTGTGCAGGAATCCCTCAGCTAGCTGGGGCCCTCCAGGCCACAGGTCACCAGAGGACGCCTTCCAAAATCATCCCAGGCCAAGGACAGCCCAATCAGCAGCCTACTTCCACCTCAGCTGCTAGTGCAGGTGTTGCACCACAAAGAAGCACACGTAAATGTAAAAAGAGCACCTCGACATACTTGGGGCTTCACGGCTTTATTAATTGTGCTTTCTGCAATTGGTGTAAGAAATAGATTACAGATTCTTTACTGTTAATGTCTCATCCTTTCATTGTGAGATGCAACCTTCATCCTTGTTCCCCCCTCTGCGGTGCTAGACTCAGATACTTGAGACCCATGCTTGGGCATATTGCAGGGCACCACCGGATCGATCCAAGCACAGGAATCTCATCTTCAGCAGACCAATGGCCTGCTTGATGGTCGCTCAGGTGGAGCCATCGCAGATGTTGTATCACTCCTCTGCTGCGGAGTAGCCACGTTCGTTACTAGTTAGCCCTTGTCCCCGAGAATCCATCCCTGAAGGCGAAATGGCCCTGAGAAGCTGAGGCACCTAGGACTGCCTCAGTATGTAGGTGTTGCGGTTGCTTCCTGGGAAGTGGGCAGGGGAACAGGCAGGAAACGCTTTTGGTGGTCGCAGACCAGCTGAACGTTGATTGAATGGAAGCCCTGCCTGTTGATGAAGGTGGTTGGTTGGTTGGTCAGTGGAAACCTTGATGGCCACATGCGTGCAGTCGATGATACCTTGCACCTGGGGGACTCCAGCAATGGCTGTGAAGCCAATGGCCTACTCTGCCTGATTGTCAGGGTTGGTCTGGTACCTCACATAGTTACCGCCACTCTTGAACAGAGCATTGGCAACTTACTTGATGCAGCAGTGGGATGTTGCCTGGGAGACCCCACATATGTTCCTGGTGGATCTCTGGAAAGAACCAGATACATAGAAGTTTAGTTCCACAGTGATCTTCATGGCCACATGTATAGGGTGTCCATTGAAGCCCATAGGTGGCAGCTCATCCTGCAACAGGGCGTATAAGTCAGTGATGGTCTCCCTGGAGAGCTGCAGTCTTCACTGACACTGCCGCTCAGCCACTTGCAGGTAGCTGAGGCCAGTCCGGTACAAACTCTGGTGTGGATAGGCACCTTTTGGTGTGGCCAGCTGCTGCTGCTCCTCTCCTATTGGAAGTACATGTGTAGGCCCAATTGTATCCTCGCCCTCCCTCCCTCTGAGCTGCTGCTGTGCGGCACAGGGTCCACAAAGACAGAGTGTATGAGACTGATGCCAGCTGATTTTTACCCCTTCAGCTGTCAGCTGTGCCTCAGTTGGTAGTACTCTTACATCTGAGCT
The DNA here is from genome assembly GCF_036365525.1 of Heterodontus francisci. Taxonomy (NCBI): domain Eukaryota; kingdom Metazoa; phylum Chordata; class Chondrichthyes; order Heterodontiformes; family Heterodontidae; genus Heterodontus; species Heterodontus francisci. The sequence continues at coordinate 211,091,768 of NC_090371.1, read as the reverse complement.
ACAAGGTACAGGGTTCAAGTTCCACTCCAGGGCTCGAGCACAAAAATCAAGGCTGACACTCCATTGCATTACTGAGGCAGTGCTGCGCTGTCAGAGGTGCCGTCTTTTGAATGAGACATTAAATCAAGGCCCCACCTGCCTGCTCGCGTGGATGTAAAAGACCCCATGGCACTATTTCAAAGAAGAGCAGGGGAGTGATCCCTCAATCAACATCACAAAAACAGATTATCTGGCCATTATCACATTGCTGTTTGTGGGAGTTTGTCGTGTGTATCATACAGTACAACAGTGACAACACCTCAACAAGTACTTCATTGGCTGTAAAGCACTTTGAGACGTCCTGTGGTTGTGAAAGGTGGAATAAAAATGTGAGTCTTTTTTTTCCTTCCGAGCATTGTTCTTGCAGAGACAAACTTGCATTGAAACCTACCTGTTGCTACTTCCCTCTGAATACGCACTAATGCCCCTTAGTACCCACCCTTGCAGAAAGCCCAGCACCCAATACTGCACCCACCCGACCTGTAGCTGCCTTCCCTCAGAGTCACTGAGGCCTTGCCTCGATGCTGCTACCTTTAAATGGTTGGGGATCTGAATGCACGTGATCCTGTGCGCCGTTGACAAAATTAAAAAAAAAACATAAAATTGTGTTCACTTCAATGCAAATACATTCTAACTAGCTGTTCACAAATTTAAATTGTGGTCTTTCCCTTGGAGCTTTCCCACCACTGACAAAATCTAGAACCAATGCCATGACGGTTTCCGGGTGAGCAAGTCTGGCCCAATTTTTTGGCTCCCCATGCCTCCACTCCTGCTGGCTGGACAAAATCCAGCCCCAGGAGCGCAGACTGGAAGCTGGCAAGTGCCTGCATGATATTCGACCTACTAATTTAATAAAATCAGGTAGACGCAGCCTGAAGCTCCTTTTACCTTGACAACATCCCTTAATTCCAATCTCACCCCATACTGCTCTTGTGTGCCACTTTCAGTTTTCCACCAGCCACCATTGTGTTTGAGTAATTCTGAATTTTTTGTGGAATATTTTAAGGTATATCTGAGCTTGGATTCATGCCTGCTAGGAACTGTGTTGAGACAGTGCAAAACCATTAATGCCAACAATTAATTTCTAATAGCTAGAGCAAGGAGATATATTTGAAAGAAAGACTTACATTTCTAAACCACCTTTCATGACCTTAGGGTGTCCCAAAGTGCTTTAAAGCCAACAATGTATTTTTGAAGTGTAGTCACTGTTGTAATGGAGGAAGCACAACAGCCAATTCACCCACAGCAAACTCCCACAAACAGCAATGTGATAATCACCAGATAATTTGTTTTAGTGATGATGATTAAGGGATAAATATTGGCCAGGAGACCGGCGAGAACTCAATTACCCTTCATTTAATAGTGCCATACGATCTTTTACATCCACCTAAGAAGGCAGACAGTGCCTCATGTTTAACGTCTCATCTGAGAGACGGCATCTCCAACAGTGCATTATTCCCTCAAAGCTACACGGGAGCATCATCCATGATTTTTGTGTGGAAGGCTCTGGAGTGGGACTTGAAACCACAACTTTTTTACTCAAAGATGAGCGTGCTACCAATGGAACCAAGGCTGATATAAGATAATGTATGGTATAGGGAAAATGAACCCAGAACACTATTTCAAATTGCACTGTAGCATTGGAACAAAGGGGAACAGGATTAAACTAGCAAAGAGCCAATACAAACATACAAATTAGGAGCAGGAGTAGGCCACTTGGCCCTTCGAGCCTGCTTGGCCATTCAATAAGTTCATGGCTGAACTGATTACTCCACATTTCCACTTACCCCCGGTAACCTTCCACCCCCTTGCTTATCAAGAATTTATCCAGCTCTGCCTTAAAAATATTCAAAGACTCTGCTTTCACTGCCTTTTGAGGAAGAGAATTCCAAAGACTCACGACCCTCTGAGGGAAAAAATTTCTCCTCGTCTTTGTCTTAAATGGGCAACCCCTTACTTTTAAACAGTTACCCCTAGTTCTAGATTCTCCCACAAGGGGAAACATCCTTTCCACATCCACCTTGTCAAGACCCCTCAGGATCTTATATGTTTCATTCAAGTCACCTCTTACTCTTCTAAATTCCAGTAGGTACAAGGCTAGCCTGTCCAATATTTCCTCGTAAGACAGCCCGCCCATTCCAGGTATCAGTCTAATAAACCTTCTCTGTACTGCCTCTAATGCATTTACATCCTTCCTTAAATAAGGAGACCAGTACTGTACACAATACTTCAGATGTGGTCTCACCAATGCCCTGTATAGCTGAAGCATAACCTCCCTACTTTTGTATTCAATTCCCCTTGCGATAAACGATGACATTCTATTAGCTTTCCTAATTACATGCTGTATCTGCACACTAACCTTTTGTGATTCATGAACTAGGACATCCAGATCCCTCTGCATCTCAGAGTTCTTCAATCTCTCACCATTTAGATTATATGCTTCTTTTTTATTCTTCCTGCCAAAGTGGACAATTTCACACTTTCCCACATTATATTCCATTTGACAGGTCTTTTCCCACTCACTTAACCTATCTATATCCCTTTGTAGCCCCCTTATGTCTCTTCAGAAGTTACTTTCCTACCTATCTTTGTGTGGTCAGCAAATTTAGCAACCATACCTTTGGTCCCTTCATCTAAGTCTTTGATATAAATTGTAAAAAGTTGAGGCTCCAGCACAGATCACAATGGCACACCACATGTTACATCTTGCCAACTAGAATTTAGGATATAAAGAAAGATCAACACCTGGAATGTGAGGTGAATGAAGGTGAAGCTGCTGGATGTTGTAATGGCAGAGTGTATGGCCCTACTAGATGGATGAGCTAAGATGGGCTGAATGGCCTTCCTCAACAGTATCTATCTTATGTTCTTATGATTTGATGCCAAGTCAAAAGTGTGAAATATCAGTGTGCAAACCCACTGCTTACCTGGGCCATGCATTTCTGTCGGGGTTGTTCGCTCTCCTGTTATAACTTTGGCTGGAGATCCCCAAAGCTCCCGGAGCAAAGGTATAAATGTTTCTTACAGCTGATTCTCAGGGCTTCCAGCTGACCTCCCACTGAAGTTATGGCAGGAGATTGGTGGAAACTCTACAGAAATTCAGGGCCCCAGTCTCGAACTCCATGAACACTTAATATACGTAGAGAAACATAGGAACATGAGTAAGCCATTCATATCTCAAGCTGGTTCCATATGATTCAAATGGATCAAGGCTGATCTGTACCTCAATTCTACTATGGATGAGTTCTGTCCAAGGCTGTATACAACATGAATCGTAACTTCTTCACTTTTGTATTCCATCCCTCCTGAGATAAAAAGGGCAGATTTTTCTCTTTTTTGCTTTGGCGTTGAGTATTGCCTGATCTGAGTACAGAGGAGACACAGGCGGGAGAATCACACAGCAGTAATGGAACACACCCCATTTTCTCTCTATTAATTGAAATGAGTGGGAGATTGGTTGGGCTCCGTTATGGGTCTGCAATCTCCCACAGCTCAATTTTCTGCTCTGTGCTAATCTGTGGTAATTATCTACACACAAGCACAACAGAGGATTTCCAATTGGATTTCCAAAAGGCATTCGTTATGGTGCCATATAAAAGGTTACTGCACAAGATAAGGGCTCGTGGTGTTGGAGGTAATATATTAGTATGGATTGAGGATTGGCTAACTAACAGGAAACAGAGAGTGGGGATAAATGGGGCATTTTCAGGTTGGCAAACTGTAACTAGTGGAGTGCCACAGAGAGCAGTGCTGGGGCCTCAACTATTTATGATCGAAATAATGACTCAGAAAAAGAGATTGAGTGTATTGTAGCCAAATTTGTGGACGATACAAAGATAGGTAGGAAAGTAAGTTGTGAGGAGGACACAAAGTGTCTGCAAAGAGATATAGATAGGTTAAGTGAGTGGGCAAAATTTTGGCAGTTGGGGCATAATGTGGGAAAATGTGAGATTGTCCCCTTTGGCAGGAAGAGTAGGGGAGAAGAGTGTTATTAGAGAAAGACTATGGCATACTGCGGTACAAAGGATTCTGGGTGGCCTAGTACATGAATCACCAAAAGCTAGCATGCAGGTACAATGGGTGATTAGGAAGGCAGGTGGAATGTTGGCATTTATTGCAAGGGTGTTGGAATATGGAAGTGGGGAAGTCTTGCTACAACTGTACAGGGCATTGGCCATACCACGCCTAGACTGTGTAGAGTTTTGGTCTCCTTACTTAAGGAGGGATACACTTGCATTGGAAGCAGTTCAGAGAGGGTTAACTGGGCTGATTACTGGGATGAAGGGGTTGTCTTATGAGGAAAGGTTGAGCAGATTTGGAGTTTAGAAGAATGAGAGGTGATCTTATTGAAACATATAAGATTCTGAGGGGGCTTGATAGGTAAATGCTGAGAGGATGTTTCCCCTTGCAGAGGAATCTAGAACTAGGGGGCTAGTTTCAGAATGATGGGTCTCTCTTTTAAGATGGAGATGTGGAGGAATTTCTTCTCTCAGAGGGTTAAAACATCTTTGGAATTCTCTTCCCTGTAGAGCAATGGAGGCTGGATCACTGAATATATTCAAGCCTGAGTTAGACAGATTTTTGATCCACAAGGGAGTCAAGGGTTATGTGGGGCAGACAGGAAAGTGGATTTAAGGCCACAATCAGATTAGCCATGATCTTATTGAATGGTGGAGTAGGCTCGAGGGCCCAAATGGCCTACTCCAGCTTCTATTTCTTATGTTCTTATGAAAACCAGTTCCATTGCTTTCTCCGATTGAATAATTAGTTCTTAATACGTCATATGGAGATTGTGATGATGAGTTACACCTTAGGACAAAAAATTCCACAAGCATTTAACGTGCAGCATACTCTCCACTGCAGTGTAAGTGTACAACTGGATTAAAACTTGGGCACCAATCACATTTGCTTTGAAATGTGGAATTTTAACTAAGTTTCAAGCTATTTGTAGAATAAATTGCATTTGTTTAAATCCACTCCCAATACAGCTACATTAAACAATAAAAGTTAATGCAGTAGAAATTCATCATGGGCAGTAGTGCAGAACAGTCACTATTGGATTAGCTGCCTGTTCTACACAGCATCTGAAATTCAGTTCTATTGCAGTCAATGCAATTAAATCTCAGGTGTTAGTGTAGAACAGGCGGTTGATTATGTATCACCCACTTTGCTTGAGACAAATTTCTACCCCAATAATCCTTGACCTATACAAAATTGATTTACATAATGTCAGAAATAAAAACAAGAAATGCTGGAAATACTCCAGCAAAAACAGAACTGAAGAAAGGTTACTGACCTGAAACATTAACTCTGCTTCTCTCTCTACAGATGCTTCCAGACCTGCTGAGTATTAACAGCATTTCCTGTTTTTATTTCAGATTTCCAGCATCCACAGTATTTTGTTTTTATTTACATAACGTCTGCTTTTGCACAGAGTTTGAAAATGTTAGATTATGTTATTTGCAAACATCATTTACCAGATCAACGACTGCATTAATTTAGTCCATGCAAAATATGTTCAACTATGAATATGACAGGAGGGATTTTCTGCTCCAGCTGATTCCCACTATAAACCTGAAGGGCTGGACATTAAACTGATTCATGGCTGTTCCCAACCTGTGCCGATGCTTCAGAATCAGGTTAATTTGAATTTCTGAGTGAGACTTCTGCCTCCATGGAGTACCAAGATGCCTTCCTCACATTTTTAAATGTTTTCAAAAACCCTTCCAGAGCCAGCGTCCCTCTTGCTCCACTTCCTGACTGCAGTCCCAACAGTGGCCACTACTCCCGGTGACACCTGCTGGGACTGAGAACTGCCAGCCCTCTGATTGGATGGAAACTGTTGGAGGCAGGACTTCCTGCCTCAGAGGGGTGGGAGTTAAGGGCCTGGGCCACGTAAGATCATAGCGTGGCTCCCAGGCCCGGCAGGGGCGGGCTTGCCCCGACTTCTTGGCCGATGGGCGGAGCCTCCCGCCCAATATAAAATTCCAGCCCAAGTGCCTCTTAGTGCTTTTCTTTATATGTTTTTCAGTGCTTCTATGAGGTGTGACCCCTGCGCCAATAGCTGGGCTGGAGGCAGCTGCTGATCAGGCTGCGCCTTGGCCTGGTATGACTTTGGCAGCACTCCAGAAGTGAACTTATGTTGTTTGAAGACAATCCTCACTCTCTTGTGCAGAGACTCCAGTCTCACATTCACTATTGAACGGCAGCCCTAGGTGTTCGCTAGCTGCTGTGCCTCTGCCTCAGCTGTTGAGAGAAGCTGGATGTCTGGTATTCCTCCGCTAGTCCAAGATGTCTCCCTGTTGTTATGGGCCCTCTTGTCCTGCAAATGGAAAGAGGGAGCTAGTCATATTTCACAGAGAGATCAACATGACAGTTCTGCTAGTGGCAGCCCATAATTCCCTACTGGGGTATCCTATATAGCTCATCCTCACACCAGCTCTCAGGGGAAATTATGGGGGTGAGCTGTGAAAGAAGGTGGCCTGTGGCTGAGATGTGGCCATGCATCTGTCAGGATGAGGTGATGCTTAACCCCATTTTCCAGCACCTTCCGCTTCCTCCTGCATAGCCACATGCAATCCTTAAAAAGGAGAAAGGTATGGAACACTGACCTTGGCAGAATGAAGGAGATCGTTGACTCTCTTTTGGCTCTGGTGCCAGCACCTGCTACGGAGTCGTCTGATGCCATATTCAGTGCCTTGAATCCCGCCCCGTCATGTGATTGGCCAGGCCCCATGCCTCCAATGTTATAATTGGCCGCCCACCATGTGATTGCGGTGGACAGCTGCACATGTGACTAACGTGGACAGTGCCCATTTCCGGGTCTACCGCAGGGCCTACAACGGGCTCACTAAACTCATCCCGACCTGTGTATGTGTGAATCCAAGGACTTTATAAATCAATGTCCCACTGGGTCATTGCTGTACGGTGTCTGAATAACTCAAATTGGAGTTGACATATTTTGATGATCCTTTCCCACAATTTCACCTGCTTTTCCCGAAAATCCAAAAAACAGTCACTTTGGGTGTTAGACACGATATGATGTGTCAGCAAATAAAAGTGGGACTTTCAATATTCATCGCTTTTCTTATAATACAATAAAAAACACTTTAAAAAGTAATGCTACAATCTTTTAATGCTTACTGTGCTACGGTTTCCATAAAAAGAAAGCAGCATATTAAGATGAGATGTATGTGGTTGGTGCCCGTCTGACCCAGCCAACAGTTTATATACAAACCAACGACACCACTTTTGGATCATTGGCTATTAAAAGACTTTCACACGCCATTTAAGAAAAATTCAACATTATTGTTAGCTCTCCTGTGTGTCACACACCAGCCAACAGAGTGGGCAGATAATCTGATCCCAGGCTCTGCCAACACTGTTTTATGAACAGTTTGTAGGAGGAACATGAAAGCACGCTGGTATATCTCAAACCACCAACTTCCCTTTCTTGTGAACATAAGTGCCCCAGCATCACTTGATACCTCCCCTGGCAGCAAGGCTGAGCTTTGCATGTGGACAAGTGATAAGTCATAGCCATGAATCCTGATCCTGTCACCACATGATATGCAGCATTTCATGTTTATTTTCTGCTTTACAATGAGTATATTCAATGAATCATAGAGAAATTCTGTAAAAGGAATGGAACTGGATCTTTGCAGTGATGAGGGTAGAAACAGCTGACCACCAACAATAAAAGTCACATATATTGCAGCAGTTAGCACTGTCCATTCTTTAACCCAGTCCATGCAATTTAAACTTTTCAGTGGTGGTGATTGACCATTTTGGCTGTGGATAAAAAGAAACAAAGTAAAAGCGTAGAAAAGAGAAATGTGAAGAAGGAAACGTTTTTTGTTTAACATGCATAGACTGCATTGCCAATTCCTGGTTCTGAACCTAATGTTTCTCTTTCTTTTTCTTGCTCTCCATTGAAAGAAGGCAGGAAAGTGAAATGGAGATGGAGCTATCCCAGTGTCCATAATTGTTTTTTATTCATTCACGGGCTGTGGACATCGCCGGCAAGGGCAACATTTATTGCCTATCCTTTATTGCCCACGGGAAGTTGGTGTTGAGCCTCCTCCTTGAACTGCTGCAGTTCTTATGGTGAAGGTACTCCCATAGTGGGGGTAAAATCAGTATATTGAAACTACAATGTTAATAGGACTCTTTCACTTGCTCTGAAAGTTTAATAGCCTTGTCTCCATCACAATCTTGTGTTTTCTATTGTCACTTAGCTATAGATAGAAGGAAAGAAAGATTCCAAATAGAAGTAATGGGAAATCATATATTCAGAAGACAATGTTAAAAAGGAGAGTGGAAAAGAAAGAGAAAAAGAACGACAGCAATTTACATTTATATAGAGCCTTTAGCATAGTAAAAACATCCCAAGACACTTCACAAAGCATAATCAAACTAAAAATGATAGCTAGCCAAAGAAGGAGACATTAGGACTGATGACCAAACATTTGGTCAAAGACAAAAACAAGAAATGCTGGATTCACTCAGCAGGTCTGGCAGCATCTGTGGAAAGAGAAGCAGAGTTAACGTTTCGGGTCAGTGACCCTTCTTCGGAACTGACAAATATTAGAAAAGTCACAGATTATAAACAAGTGAGGTGGGGGTTGGGCAAGAGATAACAAAGGAGAAGGTGCAGATTGGACCAGGCCACATAGCTGACCAAAAGGTCACGGAGCAACGGCAAACAATATGTTAATGGTGTGTTGAAAGACAAAGCATTAGTACAGATTAGGTGTGAATATACTGAATATTGAACATCAGCAAGTGCAAACCTGAAGAAAAACAACCTGAAAAAAACAGTGGGTAAGCAAACTGAACAAACTAAGATGAAATGAAATAAATGCAAAAAAAGATTGTAAAAAATGTAAAAAGGAATGCAAAAAAAAAAATAGGAAGAAAAAATAACTAAAAATGACTAAAAATGAAAGTAAAGTGGGGGGCTGTCATGCTCTGAAATTATTGAACTCAATGTTCAGTCCGGCAGGCTGTAGTGTGCCTAATCGGTAGATGAGATGCTGTTCCTCGAGCTTGTGTTGATGTTCACTGGAACACTGCAGCAATCCCAGGACAGAGATGTGAGCATGAGAGCAGGGGGGAGTGTTGAAATGGCAAGCAACCGGAAGCTCAGGGTCCTGCTTGCGGACTGAGCGGAGATGTTCCGCAAAGCGGTCACCCAGTCTGCGCTTGGTCTCCCCAATGTAGAGGAGACCACACTGTGAGCAGCGAATACAGTATACCACATTGAAAGAAGTACAAGTAAATCGCTGCTTCACCTGAAAGGAGTGTTTGGGGCCTGGGATAGTGAGGAGAGAGGAGGTAAATGGGCAGGTATTACACCTCCTGCGATTGCAAGGGAAGGTGCCCTGGGACGGGGACGAGGTGGTGGGGGTAATGGAGGAGTGGAAAAGTCACAGATTATAAACAAGTGAGGTGGGGGTTGGGCAAGATCTCTGGGGATAGGTTGTCTACCAATATCCATTATAAGCCCACTGACTCCCACAGCTACCTCGACTACACTTCTTCACACCCTACCTCCTGTAAGGACTCCATTCCATTCTCCCAGTTTCTCCGTCTCCGACGCATCTGCTCTGATGATGCTACCTTCCATGACGGTGCTTCTGATATGACCTTCTTTTTCCTCAACCGAGGATTTCCCCCCACTGTGGTTGACAGGGCCCTCAACCGTGTCCGACCCATTCCCCGCACCTCTACCCTCACCCCTTCCCCTCCATCCCATGGTAATGGAGGAGTGGACCAGGGTGTCGCGGAGGGAACGATCCCTTCGGAATGCTGACAGGGGAAGGGAGGGGAAGATGCGACTGGTAGTGGCATCACGCTGGAGGTGGCGAAAATGGCGGAGGATGATCCTTTGGATATGGAGGCTGGTGGGATGAAAAGTGAGGACAAGGGGAACCCTGTCACGGTTCTGGGATGGAGGGGAAGGGGTGAGGGTAGAGGTGCGGGGAATGGGTCGGACACGGTTGAGGGCCCTGTCAACCACAGTGGGGGGAAATCCTCGGTTGAGGAAAAAGGAGGTCATATCAGAAGCACCGTCATGGAAGGTAGCATCATCAGAGCAGATGCGTCGGAGACGGAGAAACTGGGAGAATGGAATGGAGTCCTTACAGGAGGTAGGGTGTGAAGAAGTGTAGTCGAGGTAGCTGTGGGAGTCAGTGGGCTTATAATGGATATTGGTAGACAACCTATCCCCAGAGATCTTGCCCAACCCCCACCTCACTTGTTTATAATCTGTGACTTTTCCACTCCTCCATTACCCCCACCACCTCGTCCCCGTCCCAGGGCACCTTCCCTTGCAATCGCAGGAGGTGTAATACCTGCCCATTTACCTCCTCTCTCCTCACTATCCCAGGCCCCAAACACTCCTTTCAGGTGAAGCAGCGATTTACTTGTACTTCTTTCAATGTAGTATACTGTATTCGCTGCTCACAGTGTGGTCTCCTCTACATTGGGGAGACCAAGCGCAGACTGGGTGACCGCTTTGCGGAACATTTCCGCTCAGTCCGCAAGCAGGACCCTGAGCTTCCGGTTGCTTGCCATTTCAACACTCCCCCCTGCTCTCATGCTCACATCTCTGTCCTGGGATTGCTGCAGTGTTCCAGTGAACATCAACGCAAGCTCGAGGAACAGCATCTCATCTACCGATTAGGCACACTACAGCCTGCCGGACTGAACATTGAGTTCAATAATTTCAGAGCATGACAGCCCCCCACTTTACTTTCATTTTTAGTCATTTTTAGTTATTTTTTCTTCCTTTTTTTTTTTGCATTCCTTTTTACATTTTTTACAATCTTTTTTTGCATTTATTTCATTTCATCTTAGTTTGTTCAGTTTGCTTACCCACTGTTTTTTTCAGGTTGTTTTTCTTCAGGTTTGCACTTGCTGATGTTCAATATTCAGTATATTCACACCTAATCTGTACTAATGCTTTGTCTTTCAACACACCATTAACATATTGTTTGCCGTTGCTCCGTGACCTTTTGGTCAGCTATGTGGCCTGGTCCAATCTGCACCTTCTCCTTTGTTATCTCTTGCCCAACCCCCACCTCACTTGTTTATAATCTGTGACTTTTCTAATATTTGTCAGTTCCGAAGAAGGGTCACTGACCCGAAACGTTAACTCTGCTTCTCTTTCCACAGATGCTGCCAGACCTGCTGAGTGAATCCAGCATTTCTTGTTTTTGTTTCAGATTTCCAGCATCCGCAGTATTTTGCTTTTAATTTGGTCAAAGACGTAGGTTTTAAGCAGTGCTTAGAGGAGCAGAGAGGTACGGGATAGAGAGGTTTAGAGACAAAATTTCAGAGCTTAGGGCCTAGATAGCTGAAGACACAGCCTGCCAATGGTGGCGCAAAGGAAGTGGGGAATGGACAAGAGCCCAGAACTGGAGGAATGCAGGGCTTTAGGAGGGTTGTAGGGCTGGAGGAGGTTATAAAGGTGGGAGAAGATGTGAGGCCATGGAGGTATTTGAGCATGAGGTTAGGAGTTTTAAAATGGAGCCATTATGAGCTGGGAACCTATGTAGGTCAGTGAGCACAAAAAACTAGAGGAAAATATCTACATCTGTCATTTTATACCATACTGATTGGCATTGTATAACCCCCTTTTTTACCCCAGTGCAATGGGAGCATTGTTTTTTCCTGCCCATCACTGCATTGTGGAATTGGGGCATGCCAAAGTTTTCCACACATGCTTAGTCAAAGATATGCATAAAGAGCGTGGCTCACTGGTCTCTCATGGTTGAAAACAGTCGAAGAGCTGAGCAGTTCCTTTCAATAATTCAAACATGAATGGTGGTACTGGAGGGCGGATGTTTTTATGACACTAACAGTGTGCTGATGAGCATTTACTTATTTCATAATTCATTTTGGTGTGGCACCTGCATCACACCAACATCAGAAATGCAATATAAAGACAGCACAAGGTGCAGAGTACAATATTCAGATCTCTTGCAGAAAACAGTGTTAAGAAGTAAACAACCATGCAATAGAAAGACATGGAAGTTAAGCTTTGAGAGAGGCTTGAGGTGATCCCTGCAATTAGAAACAACTGACCCTGATTTTGTTCATAAGGGTTGTGATTTTTATGCACCATATCCCTGATTGGCTGGTTGAGTATGCCGACCACAAGTGTGAAGTGGGGTTGGGTGGGCATTTAAAAAAAATGCCTAACTTGTGCAATTAGAAGGACTATTTTATTCAATCTTCTGAATGTTAACTCAAAAAAGTGAAATAAAAACAGAAAATGTTGAAAATGCACGGCAGGCCTGGCAGCATCTACAGAGAAAGAAACATAGTTAATGGCCGCAACAAGTGGGCTGGTTGCGGGTGGGAGTGTAAAATTGAGTGGGAGGCTGTGGGGGGTGGGGGGGGGGGCGTTCCTGACCCACTCCCATCCCTGTTACCAATTTACACGGGGTGGCGGTGGCGAGAAACAGCCTGTCTACCCCAGGCCAGTCAAGGCCCTTAAGTGGCTAATTAGCTGGCACAGGTATCTTACCCTTGATTGACAGGCAGCTGAGGCCTCAAAAAGCCCATCTGATGAAACCATTCAGCCTTCTTGCGGGCTCAGTGGGGGGCCTCCTGATCGGGCACCCTGTGCACAGGAAGGGCTGCCCCCGAAGCCCCAACTGCTCACAACACTACTCCTCCCTGCCCCCCCTAACTGACCTCCCTTGCCTCGCCAGTGCCCGACCGATTGTCCCTGGCGAGGCCCTATAAACTTATAATTTTTCCGGCACCGTCCTTTCATCTTCTTCCGATAGCTGGGTGTAGTCCCAGCAGTGGCCACCACTCCTGGTGGCGGTGCTGGGACTAAGAGCTGCCGGCCCACTGATTGACCGGCAGCTCCATTGAGCGGGTCTTCCTGCCTCAAGGAGGTGCAAATCCTGCCCAAGACCAATTGGGACCAAAAAATCCCGGTCTGGCTCCCCACACACTGTGGAGGTTGGCCGGTGGACAGGGCGTCCCACCCAACGAAAAATTCTGGCCAATGTTTCAGGTCAAGGTCCTTTCATCAGAACTAGGAAAAACTGGGAAAAGGTGAATAATCGGAATGTGGGGCTGCAAATCCACCTTGAGTGAAATCAACAATCCCTATATAATCTAACCTAGCAACCTAGAAAAACAATTCAGGGGCTTCTAAAAAAAGGTGACAGCTCCATGTCCCCATGAAGTTAAGGAAAACTTAATGTTAGCAGCTTATTTGCAATATAAAATTTTTCTGGGGTCATATACAAACCATCCAGATAACTGTAATTCCCAGAAACCAAGAGCTGAATTTTAATCTGCAGGAGCACATGAGTTGGGTGTGGATGGGGGTTAAAACCGCCTAAATTGACAGTGTGTTGGGAAGCCAGTTCCAACCTGTTGATTTCCACATTTGACACAAGCACATGAGGCTGTGAGCAACCCCATTGGGAGAGGTGAGTTGCCAATTAACACATGTTAACCACTCAATTAGAGTGATATTGGCACAAACTTTTGGGTTTAATGTCAGGTCCACAGGTTTCCTGAGCTTTCTGAAATTCCCTAGTGAAAGCAAGGTGAGTACACAATGGCAATTGCGAGGTGGGGGGGAGGTTAATCAATCACAGGGAAATATGCTAATAAATACTCAGTGTTCACAGCTGCTGTTTTACCTGCTTGTGGGAAAGGTTTTGCTCACAGTACTTTCACTGAGAGGTTACTTTCTGCACTTTGGAGGTTTGCTGTATCACATCAGGGTGGGTGTCACTTACATCGCCTTACATTGGATCCTAGTGAGACCAAGGTGACCAGCAACAAGAAGAGATCGACTTGCATTTATATAGCACCTTTCACAAGCTTAGGATGTCCCAAAGCACTTTACAGCCAATGATGTACTTTTGAAGTGTAGTGACTGTTATAAAGTAAGAAACACAACGGCCAATTTGCACATGACAAGCTCCCACAAACAGCAACATGATAGTGACTAGCTATTCTTCTTGTGCAGCGTCAATTAAGGGTTAAACATTAACCAGGACAGTGCTCTTCTTTGAAGTAGTGCCATGGGATCTTTACACTGGCCCAAGAGGGCAGATAGATCTTCAGTTTAATGCCTCAGTGGAAAGATGGCACCTCTAACAGTGCAGCACTCCTCCCTCAGTACTACACAGGAATGACAACTTAGGTCATTGTGCTCAGGTCCTGGAGTGGAACTTGAATCCACAACCTTTGGGCGTAGAGGTGAGCGTATTGCCAACTGAGCCACAGCTTGCTGGGTACAGACCTTAGCTGCACAGCAGAAAGAGAGGCATCAGAGAGAGTACCAGTAGAGAGGCAGCCAGCAGAGAGGTACAGCTCGCAGGAGGCACTACCCATGAAACAGTGTCTACAGGCAGAGGTTCAGGATGTCAGGTGAGGTGGTGGAAACATCTTCAGCCTCCTAGACAAAGACCTCCTCCCTGCTGGACCTGGTGGCCTCACATTACCTGTGGCTGCCAAAGTCACCATCTCCCTCAACATTTTTACCCCTGGATCCTATCAGAGCTCTGCCCTAGACATATCCAGGATCCTCCAATCAGTCACCCACAAATGCATAAGACAGGTGACTGATGTCTTTTTTGTTAGGGCAGGCAATTATGTCAAATTTACCAGTGATGATGCCAGTCAGAATGAGCTGCCGCTCGGCTATGCGGCTCTGGCCAGCTTCCTAGGTTCCAAAGGATGTCATCAACTGTACACATGGCAATCTGGGCACAACCAGGAGTATTCATCAGCTGCACGGACTTCCACTCTATTGATGTGTAGTGTGTGTACAACTCCAAAAAGATCTTTATGCAAGTAGGTGATAGATCTCAAGATGATGCTTTCATCCTGTAGCAGTCCACCCTGTTCGATCTCTTCGCATCTGGAAGCAGACTTAAGGGTTTGTTGCTAGGTGACAAGGGATGCCCACTCTAAACTTGGCTAAGAACACCAATCAGAAATGCGACACTCAAGCCCAACAGTGCTTCAATGAATGCCATATCGCCACCAGTTATATGTGTGAACAGGCCATCAGCAGGCTGAAGGTGTGTTTCAGGAGATTCAGCAAATTTGGAGGCATCCTTCAGTACGCTCCAGCTAGGGTCCCCAGAATGGTTGTGGTTTTCTGTGCTCTGCACAACATAGTGCGACAGTGAGACTTGGAGCTGCAGGAGGAACAGGGAGAAGAGCTCAGGTTCTCCTTGGAAGGAGAAGAAGAGGAGGAGGACGATGCTAAGGGCAAAGCACCCTCAGCTGCTCACATTGTTGTCAGGGATGTCTTTATTATTGCAAGGTTCAGTTAGGTTGTGTGAATGGACCCATGTCACCAGAAAATACAAACTGCCACTCTTCCTCCTCCCTCCTCCACCTTACCAATATCACTGGCACAAAACAGTTCTTCACCCAAGCTACCACTACTTGATCATCCCTCCATTGGTCCCCATCAATTCATGTCTTCCCATTCAGCATCAAGCAAGTTAGAAGGTCACTTACCAACCAGCATCCAAGAATTAACAGGACAGGAAATTGGTGAAAAAGAATAACATTTATATGGGTTAAATAATGAACTAAAACTTATTAAAACAATATTTTCTTAGACACCCATATGCTTACCATTGTGCAATTATAAAGCCTTACACTTCCTGTTTCTGTCACTCCTACATGGTGCAACCTGTGTGGCTTCAACAGACGCAGAGGCAGGTTGCTCATATCCCTGCTTCTGGGTATTGGAGCCCATGTGGGTCCTGCCAAAGATTGTTCTACCTACACCTGTGTGGGGGCAGACTTGACCATCAGAACACAAGGCAGCATGCCAGGTACCTACTGAGAGGTGGGCTGCAGGTGGGAAGTGGAAGCACTTTGAGTGGAGCCCCACTCCCATGAGCTCTTTCACCATCAATCCGCTTCAGCCACACTTCACTGCTCCACTGTGCCCGAGGACACTTTGGTGTAGGTCAGTGCAGCCCTGTAAGGTCAAGGCTGATGTATCTGTCAACCTATTTAAAGTCGCAGAAATGTTGGCATCCAAAGTCTGCATGGTCATGATCAAGGCGTGTGTGGAATAATATGATTGGAGCATTTGACAGTCCATGGCGTGGCCACTCTATCCATGGAAGAAGATCTTGTAGGATTGAGTTCATTGTATTATAGACTGTTAGAACGTAGTCATAAATATATCAGTTAAAATTGTAAAGTTCTGTACAGGTCATGACATGTCGAGAAGCAATGGAAAGGGTTAATTTAGACTACGTAAAGACCCTTTATTTGAAAGTCGTTAGACTGTGGATTACTCCAGGGAGACTGTTAGCTTTTTAACTGGTAAAAAAACTGTAAACAATCCCTGTCTGGTCATGAAACTGTGAAACAAGATAAGCACATATCCATCCTATTAAGTGGTCACTGTGGATGAATAGTGTTAAGGCCAGGTAAGGAGGGGATCACAGTCGCACCTCTTGCCATTACCCTTATTTGACCACAACAGGGTTTATTCCTCTTTAAACAGTGGTTGTACTTATCACCTCAGTGAGTGTTTTACCTTTTACATTTAATGTGATTGTGAAAGAACACAGACAGGTTTTCTTGAGTTTAAACAAGAAATAGGTGAGTTTATTATACTTAACAATCTAAACCTGATTAAAAATAAGAAAAAAAATATTCTACTCATTCACACACACATTCATACAAGAATCACACACGCACAAATAGATTACAGAGTGGAATGTAGATTTTGTGGTTGGAATAAAGTCCAGAATAAATGAAACTTAAATACACAGTCTGTGAGCTTGGATAATTTGGTGGTCTTCAGGATGAAGTTGTATTCTTGAAGCTTTTGGCTGGTCAAAGTGCACTTTGTGGTTGGCCTGCTTGGCTCAGGGTTTCCTTGAAGGCAGTCTTGTAGGTGGCTCTCTTCCCCTGGTCCCAGTAACAGTCTGTAGGCTTGGAGGGTCCACAGTTGCAGACGGTTTTCAAACTTGGTGTTTTCTGGAGAGAGAGAAAGAGAGACACACAGCCTTCTCTGATGCAGTCTCAGTCACTGCTTGTCTCTTTTTTTTGTAACAAAACTCCCAGTTTTACACAGCCTGGGGAGACAGTCACATGGTTCTCTCAATCTCCTTTGTTTTTAATGAGGTCCAAAGTCTAAAACCCAAAACCTCTCTCAGTGGTACTGTCAGTCTTTATCCCCTGGAGGGACTTGTCTACTCATGAATGCCTCGAGATGGCTTTGAATGTCCCACTAATGAGGGTGATCTGGATAATGTACTCAGTTAGCCAAAGTATTGTCCTGGCTGGGCTTCTTATTAGACTTGTGTCTCCAATTTGATCCCCTGGTATTTCAGATGTAAATTTTGTTGGCCATCTTGGTTGTCAGTTTTTTTTAAGTTAACTGTAGGATGTTTTCCATGAAAAGTTTAATGTAAGTTTCCAACTGATGAATTAATATTTCTCATTTGGCATATCATGTTTTCTTGACAATAGCCACAGCGGGGTGGCACCGGATCAAGATATGACCTTTTGTAAAGGAATTCATAGAGTCAAGGAAACTCGATAGACTTCAATCAAGGGACAAGGCGCTGCAGTTAACCTGCGGTTCAGGACTGGTGTTCGTTCATGAACGCAACTGCTGACCACTGCTCTTTGCTAAGTATCACGATTTTGTGCTTATTGTGGAAAATTAATAATGTCTGTGAAGCTTGTGAAAACATCCTCGTACCCATGTGGTTTTGTAGCTAGTCTGAGCTGGAAGTCCTTTTTAGATCAGCTCTCCCAACTTAGTCTTCAATTGTAATTGACCTACGTCTTAAAGCTAAATTAAAGCAAACAGCAGATCTTACAATCTCAATGGCTTATGTCATTACCTCCTTCATGCTTGAGGTGGACT
Organism: Heterodontus francisci; assembly: GCF_036365525.1. Lineage (NCBI taxonomy): Eukaryota > Metazoa > Chordata > Chondrichthyes > Heterodontiformes > Heterodontidae > Heterodontus > Heterodontus francisci. The sequence goes on along the minus strand of NC_090371.1, from coordinate 211,073,827 downwards.
CCTTCAATCGCTCTGTGATAGTGGTGACACTACCTCGAAAGTCTTTCAGTCCATTGTACATTGCTGCTGCTCAATGATTCTCCGCTTCATTGAAGACCCTTGGGGTTCAACATTTGTGTGCAGCTGTGCAGATCTTGAAGACAGCTGCCCCCTCTGACATGGACCTTTCACTGCTGTCCATGTCTCCATCATCTACTCTTGTGATGTGTGAGTCACCAGGTGAAAACCCAACTATCCACCATACCAGTCCCACCGAAGTGCAAGTATCTGAGCTGGTAACTGAGTTCTGTAACGGTGCATGCTCAGACAAACTCAGCTGCAATGAGGACTCATCGCCCGCCATGTCCACTGACTCCTGCTGCACCCTGGCAGACCTAGTGGGAGATAGAAGACATGATTAGTCCTTGGCAAGGTAAGAATAGGTTGCAAGTTATCATGATGAAAATAGTCAAATTTCACGTGCTGTTAAAACTAAGTCAACATGACTGAGCACCGGTATGTCTCCTGGGTAGCTTTTATTTAATTGTGTTAATAGGTGAATGGGAGCTCCCCATTTTTGACAGCCAGGGAGGTCATTACTCCACTTACTTCCAGCACTTCCTGCTCTGCAGTTGTGAGCTGTGTGATCTGTAGAGGATCCACTTTGGTTTCCTACCACTCCCTCTCCATGCTGTTCTGTGCTGTCTTCTCCTGCAAGGAAGGAAAGGACAGACCTATGAGTGAGTGTAATGGCAGCTGCTCATCTGATGGATGGAGTGCATTTGGTGAGGGTGACTATGAGCGAGAGGCATGACATTACATAAAGATGAGAGCGTGTGAGAGTGGTGAATGGATAGATGGGAATCTGAGAAAGTGTTCAGAAAGAGGAGGATGGGTGAACCTGCAAGGTAAGTGGGTGTGAGGAGTGATGTGAAGGAGTAGGCTTGAGAAGGCAGAGTGAGGGGATAGAGTGATACACACAGCAGGATGTGGGTGAATATGCCAGTGTGCTCAGCTTTCCTGACCTGCTTCGGTTATTAAACTGCTTCCTGTACTGAATTCATGTGGCACCAAACTCCCGCTGCTGACCTCCTCCACATTCTCTAACCAAGCCTTCTTGGTCTCAGTTGCAGGTTTCGTTCTCCTGTTGCTAAGTAACAGTATCTGTATGCTACTCCTCACAGCCCCCAGTAGCACATCCAGGGAGGAGTCAGTGAAGCCTTTCTCCATCTGGACTCCAATCTTACACTTGCTTCACTTTTCTTCCCAACTCCAAACTCCTTCAACTTCCATCTTTGGATAGTCACTTTAAATGCTGGAATGAGATTCCATCGTGCAGGTCCTCCTCTTGCCCACTACTGATTAGACAGGAAAAAGGGAATTAAAATGATAATGAGGTGGCTGAGTCAAAAAGCCACAGACAGATACGCTGAACCTACTTCCAGGTTTCCCATTCGCTATTGGACCCCACCTCATATCTACTCCCAGCACGCGGCGAAACTTTAAATCGGAGCCCAAATGGTCATATCTAAACTTTTCTATCCCAAGTTTGTATGCAACAAAACCAGTTGGATTTTAAATGCTTTATCATTCTCAGTTGGAGTTAAGCAACCACTGTAAGATTTAACACATTTGGATCAGAATGTGAATTAGTTTAGAATGGCATTGCTGTGATGGATTTTGATTGTTCCGCTCAGTCACCTGAGGACACACAAATCATGAACCCTGGCAGACGTCATCCTCGTTTTGAGGGACTGATGACGACAATGACAACTGATGACGATATTATGGATCCATAATCTCCTGTTTCAATTCGTAAAAAATTCAGTATTTTATATTTTAAATGAATTTGTATCTAGGCCAAATAGCTTAACATGTTTTAAACATTACCAGCTTCTCAGAGGCGATAAATGCTGGCTTTGTCAGCGACATCCACTTCCTGTGAATGAATAACAAAATGGACTTCTTTTAGCACAAATCTGAAGAGAATTATGTTGTCTTTGCATGGAAGGGAAGTGACAAATACACAAATGCTGTTAAGGATGTAAATTCAAAGACAAATGACTCACTTCTGTTTATTTGGATAGTTGTAGACAGTCCCCTATCGGGAATAAAGGGCTGGATTTTAAGTAGCCAGCGGGGATCCCAACACTGGGCCAGAAAGGCAAGGGGAACCCCACCATGGCCATTTTGGGGACCTTCGGCTGCATTTAGTGGCGCTCAGGCAATTAATTGCCCGAGCTGGCAGCTCAGCAGTCCTAGCAGTGCCATTGGGAGTGATGGCCATTTCTGGTACTGCAGGAAGCCCAGGACCAGAAGCACCCATGGAGCCTCAGACAGGAGGTAAGCGGGGGCAGGTTTGCCGGGGCTAGTCAGGCAAGCCCCGGTGAGTGGGGGGGGGGGGTTTGTTGAGGACAGTGGGAAGGCCCTCTGTGGGCCAGAGGTTGCCCAAACAGGAGGGCCCCTTTCCACCAGCCCACATGGAGGCTGCCTGGTGTTACCAGCCTCCCTACATGGTGGAGGTGCACCACCACCCCCGCACTACCCCTTCTCCCCCCACCCTGGTTCCTTGGTTAAATGCCGGGGGCAGCAAGTTGAAGCCACTTAAGGGCCTCAAATGGCCTCTGGGCGGTAAAACCGTCTTCGGTCTTCCCAGCCCCTAACAAAATTTAATGGCGTTAGGAAGGCGATGGGCACTCCATCCCCCTTCCTTCACTCGCTATTCTATGGGCCCCCATGCCACCCTGCCCATCCCTGCAGAGCTGATAAAATTCAGCCCCAACTGTCTACCTCTGAAGCTGATGTTCCCACTATTTGTTTCCAGCAATTCAGTTGTTATTTTATCCTGGCTACCTGGGGTGTTTTTTCCAATTTCCCTCATTACCTCACCTTTTTCCTTGGGTTGGCCTCTTGCCAACTTAACTATTTGCATAGCTTTTTTTTAATGTGCTTTCATTGTCTCACTGAGATGATCTGTATCTTCTATAGTCTGACGCCCCTGTTCCATGTTGGTCTTTCAGTTTGTAGGTCTAAAGAACCATTCTACTCAAAGCATTAAAATGTTAACTCACCTCCCTTTAGCTGCTGAATTTTCCAAGGCCTGGGAAGCCCACCAGGGGTAAACCTAAAATGGAGAAAGAATGGGAGTCATGTAGCCTCACTAAAATATTTAACTGAGCCACCTGCCTCCTGAGAGTGGATTGGTTGCCTGGCCCCATCTCACCTCAGTTAAAACCAGAAATGGGTAGGTTCGAAGCGAGTTGGGTTTGGGTTTGGGTTTGAGATTTTTAACACTCGACCCAAATCCACCCATTTTTTGGGTGTTAAATTCCCCGAGTGTGGTCTGAGAATCCATGGGCTTTCCAGCTCACTCCTGTCATAACTCCAGCAGGGGTTCAATTGAAGAACCACAAATAAAACCAGGATTCGGTGTCTCCGGGTCCCAATTTAATGTCAAATTCCTGCAGGTATTATTGGGGTGGCACCACTGCCTGCCTCAAGTAAGGCTATTGAAACAGGAATGGTCAGAGGTGGGAGTTCCCCATGTTGGCAGTTATCACATCCCTTGATTTCATAGGGATCCAGCATTGGTTTGGCAGGACAGTAACCTCCTGAGTGCTGATAATGAACCCCATCAGGCAGAACTCACAGCCTGGACTTTGAAAGAAAAAGTAATAATTTTTTTATACTTATGTGCATTTGGGCCCCTTTCAATGGGCTGCTGGGGATGACACCTCAGGTTTTCTAGGGGTGGGGCTGAACAACCTGGACCTGTCACAATTTGTAATCTCTTTCGGACAAGCCCTACTTAAGCCTTTACTATTATGAATTACTGCCACTGGAATGTATGTCAAAGGATGCCTCCCGACCCTGTCACATTTACATTGAGTTATATTAAATTACATTGAGTCGCCAGCACAGAAATGGGGCATTTCGCTGGACTGGTCTATGACAGTGTTTATACTCCACACAAGCCTCCTCCCACCCCTTTTCACCGAACACTAGCAGCATCACTGACTGAATGGCCTCCTTCTTTGAGTGCCACATTCTTATCACTTTCTGGATAAAGAAGTTTTTCCTAATTCCCTACCGGATTTTGTAGTAACCATATTCTATTTAAAGCCTCTAGTTTTGGTCTCTCCCACGAGTGGTAGTAGGAAAGATAGTGTAATCTTTGCTGACATTTTCTCTACCTCTACCTAATCAAACCCTTTCATTATCTTCAAGTCCTCTATCAGGTCACATCTTAGCCATTTCTTTTCTAGAGAAAAGAGCCACAACCTGTTCAATCATTTGTGATAGGTGTAACCTCTCCATTCTGGTATCATCCTTACAAATCTTTTTTGCATCTTTTCCAGTACATGTATGTCCTTTTTGTAATGTGGAGACCAGAACTGTTCTCAGTATGCCAAGTGGGAATGTAGTGGGAGTTGTGTATAGCCCCCCCGGTTGTAGCTGTGAAGTGGCATATTGAATAAATGCAGAGATTAGACAAGCATGCAGCAAAGGCAGAGTAGCTTCAATGGTGGATTTTAACTTTCATTTGGATTGGGGTAAACAGATTAGCACATGTCAGAGAGGTAGTGCATTGCTTGAGTTTGCTCATCGAGTCATAGAGTCATACAGCACAGAAACAGGCCCTTCGGCCCATCGTGCCTGTACTGGCCATCAAGCACCTAACTATTCTAGTCCCATTTTCCAGCACTTGGCCCGTAGCCTTGTATGCTATGGCGTTTCAAGTGCTTATCTAAATACTTCTTAAATGTTATGAGGGTTCCTGCCTCTACCACTCCTTCAGGCAGTGTGTTCCAGATTCCAACCACCCACTGGGTGAAAACATTTTTCCTCAAATCCCCTCTAAACCTCCTGCCCCTTACCTTAAATCTATGCCACCTGGTTATTGATCCCTTGAATAAGGGAAAAAGTCTCTTCCTATCTAACCTATCAATGCCCCTCATAATTTTGTATACCTTAATCATGTGCCCCCTCAGCCTTCTCTGCTCTAAGGAAAACAACCCTAGCCTTTTCAGTCTCTCTTCATAGCTGAAATGCTCCAGCCCAGGCAACATCCTGGTGAATCTGCTCTGCACCCTCTCCAGTGCAATCACATCCTTCCTATAGTGTGGTGCCCAGAACTGTACACAGTACTCCAGCTATGGCCTAACTAGCGTTTTATACAGCTCCATCATAACCTGCCTGCTCTTATATTCTGTGCCTTGGCTAATAAAGGCAAGTATCCCATATGCCTTCCTAACCACCTAATCTACCTGTGCTGCTGCCTTCAGTGATCTATGGACAAGTACACCAAGGTCCCTCTGACACTCTGTACTTCCTAGCGTCCTACCATCCATTGAATATTCCCTTGCCTTGTTAGTCCTCCCAAAATGCATCACCTCACACTTCTCAGGATTAAATTCCATTTGCCACTGCTCTGCCCATCTTACCAGCCCATCTATATTGTCCTATAATCTAAGGCCTATAAGTTCTATAATCTCCTCACTATTTACAACACCACCAATTTTCGTGTCATCTGCGAACTTCATACCTCCTATATTCATGTCTAAATCATTAATGTACACTACAAACAGCAAGGGTCCCAGCACCGATCCCTGTGGTGCACCACTGGTCATAGGCCTCCACTCGCAAAACCAACCCTCGACCATTACCCTCTGTTCCCTGCCACCAAGCCAATTTTGGATCCAATTTGCCAAATTGCCCTGGATCCCATGGGCTCTTACCTTGTTAACCAATCTCTCATGCGGGACTTTATCAAAAGCCTCACTGAAGTCCATGTAGACTACATCAACTTCTTTACCCTCATCTACACATCTAGTCACCTCCTCGAAAAATTCAATCAAGTTAGTTAGACACAATCTCCCCCTGACAAAGCCGTGCTGACTATCCCTGATTAATCCCTGCCTCTCCAAGTGGAGATTAATCCTGTCCCTCAGTCAAAACATGGATCTGAATCTGATCATCAGTTAAATTTTGGATCTGAATCTATTCCTGAGATAAATTTGGATCTTAATCTGTTCATCAGTTAAAGTTTGGATCTGAATCTGATCCTGAGTTAAAATTTGGATCTGAATCTGATCATCAGTTAAAATTCGGAACTGTATCTCATCCTCAGTAAAAGTTTGGATCTGAATGTGATCCTGAATTTAAGTTTGGAATAGAATCTGATCATCAGTTTCAGTTTGGATCTGAATTTGTTCATCAGTTAAAGTTTGGATCTGAATCTGATCCTGAGTTAAAATTTGGATCTGAATCTGATCATCAGTTAAAATTCGGAACTGTATCTCATCCTCAGTAAAAGTTTGGATCTGAATGTGATCCTGAATTTAAGTTTGGAATAGAATCTGATCATCAGTTTCAGTTTGGATCTGAATTTGTTCATCAGTTAAAGTTTGGATCTGAATCTGATCCTGAGTTAAAATTTGGATCTGAATCTGATGATCAGATTTTAAGTTTGGATGGGAATCTGCTCATCAGTTAATTTTTGGATCAAAATCACTCCTGTGATAAATTTGGATCTGAATTTGTTCATCAGTTAACGTTTGGATGTGAATCCGATCCTGAGTTAAAATTTGGATCTGAATCTGATCATCAGTTAAAATTTGGATCTGAATCTGATCCTCAGTTAAAGTTTGGATCTGAATCAGTTCATCGGTTAAAGTTTGGATCTGAATCTGATCCTGAGTTACAATTTGGATCTGAATCTGATCATCAGTTAAAATTTGGAACTGAATCTGAGCCTCAGTGAAAGTTTGGATCTGAATCTGATCATCAGTTAAAGTTTGGATCTGAATCTGTTCATCGGTTAAAGTTTGGATGTGAATATGTTGATCAGTTTATGTTTGGATCTGAAACTGTTCATCAGCTAAAGTTTGGATGTGAATATGTCAATCAGTTAATGTTTCAATCTGAATCTATTCATCAGTTGAAATTTGGATCTGAATCTGATGATCAGTTAAAGTTTGGATCTGAATTTGATCATCAGTTAAAATTTGGATCTGAATGTGATCCTGAGTTAAAGATTGGATCTGAATCTGACTATCAGTTACAGTTTGGATCTGAATCTGATCATCGGTTAAAATATGGATTTGAATCTGATCCGGAATTTAAGTTTGGATGTGAATCTGCTCATCAGCTAATTTTTGGATCAGAATTTAATCCTGAGATAAAGTTTGGATTTGAACCTGACCCCCAGTTAAAGTTTGGATATGAATATGTTAATCAGTTAAACTTTGGATATGAATTTTTTGATCAGTTAAAGTTTGGATGTGAATATATTAATCAGTTAAACATTGGATCTGAATCTGATCATCAGTTAAAGATTGGATCTGAATCTGATCATCAGTTAAACTTTGGATGTAAATCTGATCATCCGTTAATTTTTGGATCTGAATCTGTTCATCTGTTAAACTTTGGATCTAAATCTGATCATCGGTTAATTTTTGGATCTGAATCTGATCCTGAGTTAAAATTTGGATTGGTATCTGATCATCAGTTAAAGTTTGGATCTGAATCTGTTCATCAGTTAAAGTTTGGATCTGAATCAGATCGTCAGTTAAAATTTGGATCTGAATGTGATTCTGAGTTAAAGTTTGGATGTGAATCTGATGATGAGATAAAATTTGGATCTGCATCTGATCATCAGTTAAATTTTGGATCTGAATCTATTCCTCAGTTGAAATTTGGATCTGAATCTGATGATCAGTTAAAGTTGGATCTGAATTTGATCATCAGTTAAAATTTGGATATGAATGTGATCCTGAGTTAAAGTTTGGATCTGAATCTGATCATCAGTTAAATTTTGGATCTGAATCTGTTCATCAGTTAAAGTTTGGATCTGAATCTGATCCTGAGTTAAAATTTGGATCTGAATCTGATCATCAGTTAAAATTCGGAACTGTATCTCATCCTCAGTAAAAGTTTGGATCTGAATGTGATCCTGAATTTAAGTTTGGAATAGAATCTGATCATCAGTTTCAGTTTGGATCTGAATTTGTTCATCAGTTAAAGTTTGGATCTGAATCTGATCCTGAGTTAAAATTTGGATCTGAATCTGATCATCAGTTAAAATTCGGAACTGTATCTCATCCTCAGTAAAAGTTTGGATCTGAATGTGATCCTGAATTTAAGTTTGGAATAGAATCTGATCATCAGTTTCAGTTTGGATCTGAATTTGTTCATCAGTTAAAGTTTGGATCTGAATCTGATCCTGAGTTAAAATTTGGATCTGAATCTGATCATCAGTTAAAATTCGGAACTGTATCTCATCCTCAGTAAAAGTTTGGATCTGAATGTGATCCTGAATTTAAGTTTGGAATAGAATCTGATCATCAGTTTCAGTTTGGATCTGAATTTGTTCATCAGTTAAAGTTTGGATCTGAATCTGATCCTCAGTAAAAGTTTGGATCTGAATCTGATGATCAGATTTTAAGTTTGGATGGGAATCTGCTCATCAGTTAATTTTTGGATCAAAATCACTCCTGTGATAAATTTGGATCTGAATTTGTTCATCAGTTAACGTTTGGATGTGAATCCGATCCTGAGTTAAAATTTGGATCTGAATCTGATCATCAGTTAAAATTTGGATCTGAATCTGATCCTCAGTTAAAGTTTGGATCTGAATCAGTTCATCGGTTAAAGTTTGGATCTGAATCTGATCCTGAGTTACAATTTGGATCTGAATCTGATCATCAGTTAAAATTTGGAACTGAATCTGAGCCTCAGTGAAAGTTTGGATCTGAATCTGATCATCAGTTAAAGTTTGGATCTGAATCTGTTCATCGGTTAAAGTTTGGATGTGAATATGTTGATCAGTTTATGTTTGGATCTGAAACTGTTCATCAGCTAAAGTTTGGATGTGAATATGTCAATCAGTTAATGTTTCAATCTGAATCTATTCATCAGTTGAAATTTGGATCTGAATCTGATGATCAGTTAAAGTTTGGATCTGAATTTGATCATCAGTTAAAATTTGGATCTGAATGTGATCCTGAGTTAAAGATTGGATCTGAATCTGACTATCAGTTACAGTTTGGATCTGAATCTGATCATCGGTTAAAATATGGATTTGAATCTGATCCGGAATTTAAGTTTGGATGTGAATCTGCTCATCAGCTAATTTTTGGATCAGAATTTAATCCTGAGATAAAGTTTGGATTTGAACCTGACCCCCAGTTAAAGTTTGGATATGAATATGTTAATCAGTTAAACTTTGGATATGAATTTTTTGATCAGTTAAAGTTTGGATGTGAATATATTAATCAGTTAAACATTGGATCTGAATCTGATCATCAGTTAAAGATTGGATCTGAATCTGATCATCAGTTAAACTTTGGATGTAAATCTGATCATCCGTTAATTTTTGGATCTGAATCTGTTCATCTGTTAAACTTTGGATCTAAATCTGATCATCGGTTAATTTTTGGATCTGAATCTGATCCTGAGTTAAAATTTGGATTGGTATCTGATCATCAGTTAAAGTTTGGATCTGAATCTGTTCATCAGTTAAAGTTTGGATCTGAATCAGATCGTCAGTTAAAATTTGGATCTGAATGTGATTCTGAGTTAAAGTTTGGATGTGAATCTGATGATGAGATAAAATTTGGATCTGCATCTGATCATCAGTTAAATTTTGGATCTGAATCTATTCCTCAGTTGAAATTTGGATCTGAATCTGATGATCAGTTAAAGTTGGATCTGAATTTGATCATCAGTTAAAATTTGGATATGAATGTGATCCTGAGTTAAAGTTTGGATCTGAATCTGATCATCAGTTAAATTTTGGATCTGAATCTGTTCATCAGTTAATTTTTGGATCAGAATCTAATCCTGAGATAAAGTTTCGATCTGAATCTGTCACTGAGTTAATATCTGGATCTGAATCTAATCCTGAGATAAATTTAGATGTGAATCTGATCCTGAGTTAAAATTTGGATCTGAATCTGATCATGAGTTTAAGTTTGGATCTGAATCTGCTCATCAGTTAAAATTTGGATCTGAATCTGATCATCGGTTAAAATATGGATCTGAATCTGATCCGGAATTTAAGTTTGAATGTGAATCTGCTCATCAGCTAATTTTTGGATCAGAATCTAATCCTGAGAGAAAGTTTGGAATTGAACCTGACCCCCAGTTAAAGTTTGTATTTGAATATGTTAATCAGTTAATATTGGACATGAATCTTTTGATCAGTTAAAGTTTGGATGTGAATATATTAATCAGTTAAACTTTGGATCTGAATCTGATCATCAGTTGAAATTTGGATCTGAATCTGATCATCAGTTAAACTTTGGATCTAAATTTGATCATCCGTTAATTTTTGGATCTAAATCTGATCCTGAGTTAAAATTTGGATCTGAATCTGATCATCAGTTTAAGTTTGGATGTGAATCTGCTCATCAGTTAATTTTTGGATCAGAATCTAATCCTGAGATAAAGTTTCGATCTGAATCTGTCACTGAGTTAATATCTGGATCTGAATCTAATCCTCAGTTAAAGTTTGGATCTAAATCTGATCATCAGTTAATTTTTGGATCTGAATCTGATCATCAGTTAAAGTGTAAATGTGAATATGGTGATCAATTAATGTTTGGATCTGAATCTGTTCATCAGTTAAAATCTGGTTCTGAATGTGATCCTGAGTTTAAGTTTGGGAAAGAATCTGATCATCAGTTAAAATTTGGATCTAAATCTACTCCTGAGATAAATTTGGATCTGAATCTGATCATCAGTTAAAATTTGGATCTGAATCTGATCATCAGTTAAAATTCGGAACTGTATCTCATCCTCAGTAAAAGTTTGGATCTGAATGTGATCCTGAATTTAAGTTTGGAATAGAATCTGATCATCAGTTTCAGTTTGGATCTGAATTTGTTCATCAGTTAAAGTTTGGATCTGAATCTGATCCTGAGTTAAAGTTTGGATCTGAATCTGATCCTCAGTAAAAGTTTGGATCTGAATCTGATGATCAGATTTTAAGTTTGGATGGGAATCTGCTCATCAGTTAATTTTTGGATCAAAATCACTCCTGTGATAAATTTGGATCTGAATTTGTTCATCAGTTAACGTTTGGATGTGAATCCGATCCTGAGTTAAAATTTGGATCTGAATCTGATCATCAGTTAAAATTTGGATCTGAATCTGATCCTCAGTTAAAGTTTGGATCTGAATCAGTTCATCGGTTAAAGTTTGGATCTGAATCTGATCCTGAGTTACAATTTGGATCTGAATCTGATCATCAGTTAAAATTTGGAACTGAATCTGAGCCTCAGTGAAAGTTTGGATCTGAATCTGATCATCAGTTAAAATTTGGATCTGAATCTGTTCATCAGTTAAAGTTTGGATCTGAATCTGTTCATCGGTTAAAGTTTGGATCTGAATCTGTTCATCAGTTAAAACTTGGATCTGAATCTGTTCATCGGTTAAAGTTTGGATGTGAATATGTTGATCAGTTTATGTTTGGATCTGAAACTGTTCATCAGCTAAAGTTTGGATGTGAATATGTCAATCAGTTAATGTTTCAATCTGCATCTATTCATCAGTTGAAATTTGGATCTGAATCTGATGATCAGTTACAGTTTGGATCTGAATCTGATCATCGGTTAAAATATGGATTTGAATCTGATCCGGAATTTAAGTTTGGATGTGAATCTGCTCATCAGCTAATTTTTGGATCAGAATTTAATCCTGAGATAAAGTTTGGATTTGAACCTGACCCCCAGTTAAAGTTTGGATATGAATATGTTAATCAGTTAAACTTTGGATATGAATTTTTTGATCAGTTAAAGTTTGGATGTGAATATATTAATCAGTTAAACATTGGATCTGAATCTGATCATCAGTTAAAGATTGGATCTGAATCTGATCATCAGTTAAACTTTGGATGTAAATCTGATCATCCGTTAATTTTTGGATCTGAATCTGTTCATCTGTTAAACTTTGGATCTAAATCTGATCATCGGTTAATTTTTGGATCTGAATCTGATCCTGAGTTAAAATTTGGATTGGTATCTGATCATCAGTTAAACTTTGGATCTGAATCTGATCCTGAGTTAAAATTTGGATTGGTATCTGATCATCAGTTAAACTTTGGATCTGAATCTGATCATCGGTTAAAGTTTGGATCTGAATCTGATCCTGAGTTAAAATTTGGATCTGAATCTGCTCATCAGTTAAAGTTTGGATCTGAATCTGTTGATCAGTTAAAGTTTGGATCTGAATCTGTTCATCAGTTAAAGTTTGGATCTGAATCTGATGATCAGTTAAAGTTTGGATCTGAATCAGATCGTCAGTTAAAATTTGGATCTGAATGTGATTCTGAGTTAAAGTTTGGATGTGAATCTGATGATGAGATAAAATTTGGATCTGCATCTGATCATCAGTTAAATTTTGGATCTGAATCTATTCCTGTGATAAATTTGGATCTTAATCTGTTCATCAGTTAAAGTTTGGATCTGAATTTGATCATCAGTTAAAATTTGGATATGAATGTGATCCTGATTAAAGTTTGGATCTGAATCTGATCATCAGTTAAATTTTGGATCTGAATCTGTTCATCAGTTTAAGTTTGGATGTGAATCTGCTCATCAGTTAATTTTTGGATCAGAATCTAATCCTGAGATAAAGTTTCGATCTGAATCTGTCACTGAGTTAATATCTGGATCTGAATCTAATCCTGAGATAAATTTAGATGTGAATCTGATCCTGAGTTAAAATTTGGATCTGAATCTGATCATGAGTTTAAGTTTGGATCTGAATCTGCTCATCAGTTAAAATTTGGATCTGAATCTGATCATCGGTTAAAATATGGATCTGAATCTGATCCGGAATTTAAGTTTGAATGTGAATCTGCTCATCAGCTAATTTTTGGATCAGAATCTAATCCTGAGAGAAAGTTTGGAATTGAACCTGACCCCCAGTTAAAGTTTGTATTTGAATATGTTAATCAGTTAATATTGGACATGAATCTTTTGATCAGTTAAAGTTTGGATGTGAATATATTAATCAGTTAAACTTTGGATCTGAATCTGATCATCAGTTGAAATTTGGATCTGAATCTGATCATCAGTTAAACTTTGGATCTAAATTTGATCATCCGTTAATTTTTGGATCTAAATCTGATCCTGAGTTAAAATTTGGATCTGAATCTGATCATCAGTTTAAGTTTGGATGTGAATCTGCTCATCAGTTAATTTTTGGATCAGAATCTAATCCTGAGATAAAGTTTCGATCTGAATCTGTCACTGAGTTAATATCTGGATCTGAATCTAATCCTCAGTTAAAGTTTGGATCTAAATCTGATCATCAGTTAATTTTTGGATCTGAATCTGATCATCAGTTAAAGTGTAAATGTGAATATGGTGATCAATTAATGTTTGGATCTGAATCTGTTCATCAGTTAAAATCTGGTTCTGAATGTGATCCTGAGTTTAAGTTTGGGAAAGAATCTGATCATCAGTTAAAATTTGGATCTAAATCTACTCCTGAGATAAATTTGGATCTGAATCTGATCATCAGTTAAAATTTGGATCTGAATCTGATCATCAGTTAAAATTCGGAACTGTATCTCATCCTCAGTAAAAGTTTGGATCTGAATGTGATCCTGAATTTAAGTTTGGAATAGAATCTGATCATCAGTTTCAGTTTGGATCTGAATTTGTTCATCAGTTAAAGTTTGGATCTGAATCTGATCCTGAGTTAAAGTTTGGATCTGAATCTGATCCTCAGTAAAAGTTTGGATCTGAATCTGATGATCAGATTTTAAGTTTGGATGGGAATCTGCTCATCAGTTAATTTTTGGATCAAAATCACTCCTGTGATAAATTTGGATCTGAATTTGTTCATCAGTTAACGTTTGGATGTGAATCCGATCCTGAGTTAAAATTTGGATCTGAATCTGATCATCAGTTAAAATTTGGATCTGAATCTGATCCTCAGTTAAAGTTTGGATCTGAATCAGTTCATCGGTTAAAGTTTGGATCTGAATCTGATCCTGAGTTACAATTTGGATCTGAATCTGATCATCAGTTAAAATTTGGAACTGAATCTGAGCCTCAGTGAAAGTTTGGATCTGAATCTGATCATCAGTTAAAATTTGGATCTGAATCTGTGCATCAGTTAAAGTTTGGATCTGAATCTGTTCATCAGTTAAAACTTGGATCTGAATCTGTTCATCGGTTAAAGTTTGGATCTGAATCTGTTCATCAGTTAAAACTTGGATCTGAATCTGTTCATCGGTTAAAGTTTGGATGTGAATATGTTGATCAGTTTATGTTTGGATCTGAAACTGTTCATCAGCTAAAGTTTGGATGTGAATATGTCAATCAGTTAATGTTTCAATCTGCATCTATTCATCAGTTGAAATTTGGATCTGAATCTGATGATCAGTTACAGTTTGGATCTGAATCTGATCATCGGTTAAAATATGGATTTGAATCTGATCCGGAATTTAAGTTTGGATGTGAATCTGCTCATCAGCTAATTTTTGGATCAGAATTTAATCCTGAGATAAAGTTTGGATTTGAACCTGACCCCCAGTTAAAGTTTGGATATGAATATGTTAATCAGTTAAACTTTGGATATGAATTTTTTGATCAGTTAAAGTTTGGATGTGAATATATTAATCAGTTAAACATTGGATCTGAATCTGATCATCAGTTAAAGATTGGATCTGAATCTGATCATCAGTTAAACTTTGGATGTAAATCTGATCATCCGTTAATTTTTGGATCTGAATCTGTTCATCTGTTAAACTTTGGATCTAAATCTGATCATCGGTTAATTTTTGGATCTGAATCTGATCCTGAGTTAAAATTTGGATTGGTATCTGATCATCAGTTAAACTTTGGATCTGAATCTGATCCTGAGTTAAAATTTGGATTGGTATCTGATCATCAGTTAAACTTTGGATCTGAATCTGATCATCGGTTAAAGTTTGGATCTGAATCTGATCCTGAGTTAAAATTTGGATCTGAATCTGCTCATCAGTTAAAGTTTGGATCTGAATCTGTTGATCAGTTAAAGTTTGGATCTGAATCTGTTCATCAGTTAAAGTTTGGATCTGAATCTGATGATCAGTTAAAGTTTGGATCTGAATCAGATCGTCAGTTAAAATTTGGATCTGAATGTGATTCTGAGTTAAAGTTTGGATGTGAATCTGATGATGAGATAAAATTTGGATCTGCATCTGATCATCAGTTAAATTTTGGATCTGAATCTATTCCTGTGATAAATTTGGATCTTAATCTGTTCATCAGTTAAAGTTTGGATCTGAATTTGATCATCAGTTAAAATTTGGATATGAATGTGATCCTGATTAAAGTTTGGATCTGAATCTGATCATCAGTTAAATTTTGGATCTGAATCTGTTCATCAGTTTAAGTTTGGATGTGAATCTGCTCATCAGTTAATTTTTGGATCAGAATCTAATCCTGAGATAAAGTTTCGATCTGAATCTGTCACTGAGTTAATATCTGGATCTGAATCTAATCCTGAGATAAATTTAGATGTGAATCTGATCCTGAGTTAAAATTTGGATCTGAATCTGATCATGAGTTTAAGTTTGGATCTGAATCTGCTCATCAGTTAAAATTTGGATCTGAATCTGATCATCGGTTAAAATATGGATCTGAATCTGATCCGGAATTTAAGTTTGAATGTGAATCTGCTCATCAGCTAATTTTTGGATCAGAATCTAATCCTGAGAGAAAGTTTGGAATTGAACCTGACCCCCAGTTAAAGTTTGTATTTGAATATGTTAATCAGTTAATATTGGACATGAATCTTTTGATCAGTTAAAGTTTGGATGTGAATATATTAATCAGTTAAACTTTGGATCTGAATCTGATCATCAGTTGAAATTTGGATCTGAATCTGATCATCAGTTAAACTTTGGATCTAAATTTGATCATCCGTTAATTTTTGGATCTAAATCTGATCCTGAGTTAAAATTTGGATCTGAATCTGATCATCAGTTTAAGTTTGGATGTGAATCTGCTCATCAGTTAATTTTTGGATCAGAATCTAATCCTGAGATAAAGTTTCGATCTGAATCTGTCACTGAGTTAATATCTGGATCTGAATCTAATCCTCAGTTAAAGTTTGGATCTAAATCTGATCATCAGTTAATTTTTGGATCTGAATCTGATCATCAGTTAAAGTGTAAATGTGAATATGGTGATCAATTAATGTTTGGATCTGAATCTGTTCATCAGTTAAAATCTGGTTCTGAATGTGATCCTGAGTTTAAGTTTGGGAAAGAATCTGATCATCAGTTAAAATTTGGATCTAAATCTACTCCTGAGATAAATTTGGATCTGAATCTGATCATCAGTTAAAGTTTGGATCTGAATCTGATCCTGAGTTAAAATTTGGATCTGAATCTGATCATCAGTTTATGTTTGCATCTGAATCTGTTCATCAGTTAAAGTTTGGATCTGAATCTGATTCTGAGTTAAAACTTGGATCTGAATCTGCACATCAGTTAAAATTCGGATTGAATCTGATCCTCAGTAAAAGTATGGATCTGAATCTGATCATCAGTTGAAGTTTGATCTAATCGGTTCATTCGTTAAAGTTTGGAAATGAATGTGATCCTGAGTTTACGTTTGGAAAAGAATCTGATCATCAGTTAAGATTTGGATCTGAATCTACTCCTAAGATAAATTTGGATCTGAATCTGATCCTGAGTTAAAATTTAGATCTGAATCTGATCCTGAGTTAAAATTTGGATCTGAATCTGCTGAACAGTGAAAATTTGGATCTGAATCTGACCCTGAGTTAAAAGTTGGATCTGAATCTGATCCTGAGTTTAAGTTTGGATCTGAATCTGATCATCAGTTAAAGTTTGGATCTGAATCTGTTCATCAGTTAAAGTTTGGATCTGAATCTGATGATCAGTTAAAGTTTGGATCTGAATCAGATCGTCAGTTAAAATTTGGATCTGAATGTGATTCTGAGTTAAAGTTTGGATGTGAATCTGATGATGAGATAAAATTTGGATCTGCATCTGATCATCAGTTAAATTTTGGATCTGAATCTATTCCTGTGATAAATTTGGATCTTAATCTGTTCATCAGTTAAATTTTGGATCTGAATCTATTCCTCAGTTGAAATTTGGATCTGAATCTGATGATCAGTTAAAGTTTGGATCTGAATTTGATCATCAGTTAAAATTTGGATATGAATGTGATCCTGAGTTAAAGTTTGGATCTGAATCTGATCATCAGTTAAATTTTGGATCTGAATCTGATCATCAGTTAAAGTTTGGATCTGAATCTGCTCATCAGTTAAAATTTGGATCTGAATCTGATCATCGGTTAAAATATGGATCTGAATCTGATCCGGAATTTAAGTTTGAATGTGAATCTGCTCATCAGCTAATTTTTGGATCAGAATCTAATCCTGAGAGAAAGTTTGGAATTGAACCTGACCCCCAGTTAAAGTTTGTATTTGAATATGTTAATCAGTTAATATTGGACATGAATCTTTTGATCAGTTAAAGTTTGGATGTGAATATATTAATCAGTTAAACTTTGGATCTGAATCTGATCATCAGTTGAAATTTGGATCTGAATCTGATCATCAGTTAAACTTTGGATCTAAATTTGATCATCCGTTAATTTTTGGATCTAAATCTGATCCTGAGTTAAAATTTGGATCTGAATCTGATCATCAGTTTAAGTTTGGATGTGAATCTGCTCATCAGTTAATTTTTGGATCAGAATCTAATCCTGAGATAAAGTTTCGATCTGAATCTGTCACTGAGTTAATATCTGGATCTGAATCTAATCCTCAGTTAAAGTTTGGATCTAAATCTGATCATCAGTTAATTTTTGGATCTGAGTCAGTTCATCGGTTAAAGTTTGGATCTGAATCTGTTGATCAGTCAAAACATGGATCTGAATCTGTTCATCAGTTAAAGTTTGGATGTGAATGTGATCCTGAGTTAAAGTTTGGATCTGAATCAGATCATCAGTTAAAGTTTGGATCTGAATCTGATTTTGAGTTAAAATTTGGATCTGAATCTGATCATCAGTTAAAATTCGGAACTGTATCTGATCCTCAGTAAAAGTTTGGATCTGAATGTGATCCTGAATTTAAGTTTGAAAAGAATCTGATCATCAGTTTCAGTTTGGATCTTAATTTGTTCATCAGTAAAAGTTTGGATCTGAATCTGATGATCAGATTTTAAGTTTGGATGGGAATCTGCTCATCAGTTAATTTTTGGATCAAAATCACTCCTGTGATAAATTTGGATCTGAATTTATTCATCAGTTAATGTTTGGATGTGAATTCGATCCTGAGTTAAAATTTGGATCTGAATCAGATCATCAGTTAAAATTTGGATCTGAATCTGATCCTCAGTTAAAGTTTGGATCTGAATCGGTTCATCGGTTAAAGTTTGGATCTGAATCTGATCCTGAGTTACAATTTGGATCTGAATCTGATCATCAGTTAAAATTTGGATCTGAATCTGTGCGTCAGTTAAAGTTTGGATCTGAATCTGTTCATCAGTTAAAACTTGGATCTGAATCTGTTCATCGGTTAAAGTTTGGATGTGAATATGTTGATCAGTTTATGTTTGGATCTGAAACTGTTCATCAGCTAAAGTTTGGATCTGAATCTGATGATCAGTTAAAGTTTGGATCTGAATCTGATCCTGAGTTAAAATTTGGATCTGAATCTGATCATCAGTTTATGTTTGCATCTGAATCTGTTCATCAGTTAAAGTTTGGATCTGAATCTGATTCTGAGTTAAAACTTGGATCTGAATCTGCACATCAGTTAAAATTCGGATTGAATCTGATCCTCAGTAAAAGTATGGATCTGAATCTGATCATCAGTTGAAGTTTGATCTAATCGGTTCATTCGTTAAAGTTTGGAAATGAATGTGATCCTGAGTTTACGTTTGGAAAAGAATCTGATCATCAGTTAAGATTTGGATCTGAATCTACTCCTAAGATAAATTTGGATCTGAATCTGATCCTGAGTTAAAATTTAGATCTGAATCTGATCCTGAGTTAAAATTTGGATCTGAATCTGATCCTGAGTTAAAATTTGGATCTGAATCTGATGATCGGTTAAAATTTGGAACTGAATCTGTTCATCAGTTTAATTTTGGATCTGAATCTGATCATCAGTTTATGTTTGCATCTGAATCTGTTCATCAGTTAAAGTTTGGATCTGAATCTGATTCTGAGTTTAAACTTGGATCTGAATCTGCACATCAGTTAAAATTCGGATCTGAATCTGATCCTCAGTAAACGTTTGGATCTGAATCTTATCATCAGTTAAATTTTGGATCTGAATCTGTTCATCAGTTAAATTTTGGATCTGAAACTATTCCTGAGATAAATTTGGATCTTAATCTGTTCATCAGTTAAAGTTTGGATCTGAATCTGATTTTGAGTTAAAATTTGGATCTGAATCTGATCATCAGTTAAAATTCGGAACTGTATCTGATCCTCAGTAAAAGTTTGGATCTGAATGTGATCCTGAATTTAAGTTTGAAAAGAATCTGATCATCAGTTTCAGTTTGGATCTTAATTTGTTCATCAGTTAAAGTTTGGATCTGAATCTGATCCTCAGTAAAAGTTTGGATCTGAATCTGATGATCAGATTTTAAGTTTGGATGGGAATCTGCTCATCAGTTAATTTTTGGATCAAAATCACTCCTGTGATAAATTTGGATCTGAATTTATTCATCAGTTAACGTTTGGATGTGAATTCGATCCTGAGTTAAAATTTGGATCTGAATCAGATCATCAGTTAAAATTTGGATCTGAATCTGATCCTCAGTTAAAGTTTGGATCTGAATCGGTTCATCGGTTAAAGTTTGGATCTGAATCTGATCCTGAGTTACAATTTGGATCTGAATCTGATCATCAGTTAAAATTTGGATCTGAATCTGTGCGTCAGTTAAAGTTTGGATCTGAATCTGCTCATCAGTTAATTTTTGGATCAAAATCACTCCTGTGATAAATTTGGATCTGAATTTATTCATCAGTTAACGTTTGGATGTGAATTCGATCCTGAGTTAAAATTTGGATCTGAATCAGATCATCAGTTAAAATTTGGATCTGAATCTGATCCTCAGTTAAAGTTTGGATCTGAATCGGTTCATCGGTTAAAGTTTGGATCTGAATCTGATCCTGAGTTACAATTTGGATCTGAATCTGATCATCAGTTAAAATTTGGATCTGAATCTGTGCGTCAGTTAAAGTTTGGATCTGAATCTGTTCATCAGTTAAAACTTGGATCTGAATCTGTTCATCGGTTAAAGTTTGGATGTGAATATGTTGATCAGTTTATGTTTGGATCTGAAACTGTTCATCAGCTAAAGTTTGGATCTGAATCTGATGATCAGTTAAAGTTTGGATCTGAATTTGATCATCAGTTGAAATTTGGATCTGAATGTGATCCTGAGTTAAAGATTGGATCTGAATCAGACTATCAGTGACAGTTTGGATCTGAATCTGATCATCGGTTAAAATATGGATTTGAATCTGATCCGGAATTTAAGTTTGGATGTGAATCTGCTGATCAGCTAATTTTTGGATCAGAATCTAATCCTGAGATAAAGTTTGGATTTGAACCTGACCCCCAGTTAAAGTTTGGATTTGAATATGTTAATCAGTTAAACGTTGGATCTGAATCTGATCATCAGTTAAAGATTGGATCTGAATCTGATCATCAGTTAAACTTTGGATCTAAATCTGATCATCCGTTAATTTGTGGATCTGAATCTGTTCATCTGTTAAACTTTGGATCTAAATCTGATCATCGGTTAATTTTTGGATCTGAATCTGATCCTGAGTTAAAATTTGGATTGGAATCTGATCATCAGTTAAACTTTGGATCTAAATCTGATCATCAGATAATGTTTGGATCTGAATCTGTTCATCTGTTAAACTTTGGATCTAAATCTGATCATCGGTTAATTTTTGGATCTGAATCTGATCCTGAGTTAAAATTAGGATTGGAATCTGATCATCAGTTGAAATTTGGATCTGAATCTGATCATCAGTTAAACTTTGGATCTAAATCTGATCATCAGATAATGTTTGGATCTGAATCTGTTCATCTGTTAAACTTTGGATCTAAATTTGATCATCGATTAATTTTTGGATCTCAATCTGATCCTGAATTAAAATTTGATTCTGAATCTGATCATCAGTTAAACTTTGGATCTAAATCTGATCATCAGTTAATTTTTGGATGTGAATCAGTTCATCAGTTAATTTTTGGATCTGAATCTGATCGTGAATTAAAATTTGGATCTGAATCTGATCATCAGTTTAAGTTTGGATGTGAATCTGCTCATCAGTTAATTTTTGGATCTGAATCTAATCCTCAGTTAAAGTTTGGATCTAAATCTGATCATCAGTTAATTTTTGGATCTGAATCTGATCATCAGTTAAAGTTTGATCTAATCGGTTCATTCGTTAAAGTTTGGAAATGAATGTGATCCTGAGTTTAAGTTTGGAAAATAATCTGATCATCAGTTAAGATTTGGATCTGAATCTACTCCTGAGATAAATTTAGATGTGAATCTGATCCTGAGTTAAAATTTGGATCTGAATCTGATCATGAGTTTAAGTTTGGATCTGAATCTGCTCATCAGTTAAAATTTGGATCTGAATCTGATCATCAGTAAAAGTTTGGATCTGAATCTGATCATCAGTAAAAGTTTGGATCTGAATCTGATCATCAGTTAAAGTTTGGATCTGAGTCAGTTCAACGGTTAAAGTTTGGATCTGAATCTGATCATCAGTTAAAATTTGGATCTGAATCTGATCATCAGTTTAAGGTTGGATCTGAATCTGTTCATCAGTTAAAGTTTGGATCTGAATCTGTTGATCAGTCAAAACTTGGATCTGAATCTGTTCATCAGTTAAAGTTTGGATCTGAATCTGATGATCAGTTAAAGTTTGGATCTGAATCTGATCCTGAGTTAAAATTTGGATCTGAATCTGATCATCAGTTAAAATTTGGATCTGAATCTAATGATCTGTTAAAATTTGGAACTGAATCTGTTCATCAGTTAAAGTTTGGATCTGAATCTGATCCTGAGTTAAAATTTGGATCTGAATCTGATCCTGAGTTAAAATTTGGATCTGAATCTGATGATCGGTTAAAATTTGGAACTGAATCTGTTCATCAGTTTAATTTTGGATCTGAATCTGATCATCAGTTTATGTTTGCATCTGAATCTGTTCATCAGTTAAAGTTTGGATCTGAATCTGATTCTGAGTTTAAACTTGGATCTGAATCTGCACATCAGTTAAAATTCGGATCTGAATCTGATCCTCAGTAAACGTTTGGATCTGAATCTTATCATCAGTTAAATTTTGGATCTGAATCTGTTCATCAGTTAAATTTTGGATCTGAAACTATTCCTGAGATAAATTTGGATCTTAATCTGTTCATCAGTTAAAGTTTGGATCTGAATCTGATTTTGAGTTAAAATTTGGATCTGAATCTGATCATCAGTTAAAATTCGGAACTGTATCTGATCCTCAGTAAAAGTTTGGATCTGAATGTGATCCTGAATTTAAGTTTGAAAAGAATCTGATCATCAGTTTCAGTTTGGATCTTAATTTGTTCATCAGTTAAAGTTTGGATCTGAATCTGATCCTCAGTAAAAGTTTGGATCTGAATCTGATGATCAGATTTTAAGTTTGGATGGGAATCTGCTCATCAGTTAATTTTTGGATCAAAATCACTCCTGTGATAAATTTGGATCTGAATTTATTCATCAGTTAACGTTTGGATGTGAATTCGATCCTGAGTTAAAATTTGGATCTGAATCAGATCATCAGTTAAAATTTGGATCTGAATCTGATCCTCAGTTAAAGTTTGGATCTGAATCGGTTCATCGGTTAAAGTTTGGATCTGAATCTGATCCTGAGTTACAATTTGGATCTGAATCTGATCATCAGTTAAAATTTGGATCTGAATCTGTGCGTCAGTTAAAGTTTGGATCTGAATCTGTTCATCAGTTAAAACTTGGATCTGAATCTGTTCATCGGTTAAAGTTTGGATGTGAATATGTTGATCAGTTTATGTTTGGATCTGAAACTGTTCATCAGCTAAAGTTTGGATCTGAATCTGATGATCAGTTAAAGTTTGGATCTGAATTTGATCATCAGTTGAAATTTGGATCTGAATGTGATCCTGAGTTAAAGATTGGATCTGAATCAGACTATCAGTGACAGTTTGGATCTGAATCTGATCATCGGTTAAAATATGGATTTGAATCTGATCCGGAATTTAAGTTTGGATGTGAATCTGCTGATCAGCTAATTTTTGGATCAGAATCTAATCCTGAGATAAAGTTTGGATTTGAACCTGACCCCCAGTTAAAGTTTGGATTTGAATATGTTAATCAGTTAAACGTTGGATCTGAATCTGATCATCAGTTAAAGATTGGATCTGAATCTGATCATCAGTTAAACTTTGGATCTAAATCTGATCATCCGTTAATTTGTGGATCTGAATCTGTTCATCTGTTAAACTTTGGATCTAAATCTGATCATCGGTTAATTTTTGGATCTGAATCTGATCCTGAGTTAAAATTAGGATTGGAATCTGATCATCAGTTGAAATTTGGATCTGAATCTGATCATCAGTTAAACTTTGGATCTAAATCTGATCATCAGATAATGTTTGGATCTGAATCTGTTCATCTGTTAAACTTTGGATCTAAATTTGATCATCGATTAATTTTTGGATCTCAATCTGATCCTGAATTAAAATTTGATTCTGAATCTGATCATCAGTTAAACTTTGGATCTAAATCTGATCATCAGTTAATTTTTGGATGTGAATCAGTTCATCAGTTAATTTTTGGATCTGAATCTGATCGTGAATTAAAATTTGGATCTGAATCTGATCATCAGTTTAAGTTTGGATGTGAATCTGCTCATCAGTTAATTTTTGGATCTGAATCTAATCCTCAGTTAAAGTTTGGATCTAAATCTGATCATCAGTTAATTTTTGGATCTGAATCTAATCCTCAGTTAAAGTTTGGATCTAAATCTGATCATCAGTTAATTTTTGGATCTGAATCTGATCATCAGTTAAAGTTTGATCTAATCGGTTCATTCGTTAAAGTTTGGAAATGAATGTGATCCTGAGTTTAAGTTTGGAAAATAATCTGATCATCAGTTAAGATTTGGATCTGAATCTACTCCTGAGATAAATTTAGATGTGAATCTGATCCTGAGTTAAAATTTGGATCTGAATCTGATCATGAGTTTAAGTTTGGATCTGAATCTGCTCATCAGTTAAAATTTGGATCTGAATCTGAGCATCAGTAAAAGTTTGGATCTGAATCTGATCATCAGTAAAAGTTTGGATCTGAATCTGATCATCAGTTAAAGTTTGGATCTGAGTCAGTTCAACGGTTAAAGTTTGGATCTGAATCTGATCATCAGTTAAAATTTGGATCTGAATCTGATCATCAGTTTAAGGTTGGATCTGAATCTGTTCATCAGTTAAAGTTTGGATCTGAATCTGTTGATCAGTCAAAACTTGGATCTGAATCTGTTCATCAGTTAAAGTTTGGATCTGAATCTGATGATCAGTTAAAGTTTGGATCTGAATCTGATCCTGAGTTAAAATTTGGATCTGAATCTGATCATCAGTAAAAGTTTGGATCTGAATCTGATCATCAGTTAAAGTTTGGATCTGAGTCAGTTCAACGGTTAAAGTTTGGATCTGAATCTGATCATCAGTTAAAATTTGGATCTGAATCTGATCATCAGTTTAAGGTTGGATCTGAATCTGTTCATCAGTTAAAGTTTGGATCTGAATCTGT
Organism: Heterodontus francisci; assembly: GCF_036365525.1. NCBI lineage: Eukaryota > Metazoa > Chordata > Chondrichthyes > Heterodontiformes > Heterodontidae > Heterodontus > Heterodontus francisci. The sequence continues at coordinate 211,049,013 of NC_090371.1, read as the reverse complement.
TGATCAGTCAAAACTTGGATCTGAATCTGTTCATCAGTTAAAGTTTGGATCTGAATCTGATGATCAGTTAAAGTTTGGATCTGAATCTGATCCTGAGTTAAAATTTGGATCTGAATCTGATCATCAGTTAAAATTTGGATCTGAATCTAATGATCTGTTAAAATTTGGAACTGAATCTGTTCATCAGTTAAAGTTTGGATCTGAATCTGATCCTGAGTTAAAATTTGGATCTGAATCTGATCCTGAGTTAAAATTTGGATCTGAATCTGATGATCGGTTAAAATTTGGAACTGAATCTGTTCATCAGTTTAATTTTGGATCTGAATCTGATCATCAGTTTATGTTTGCATCTGAATCTGTTCATCAGTTAAAGTTTGGATCTGAATCTGATTCTGAGTTTAAACTTGGATCTGAATCTGCACATCAGTTAAAATTCGGATCTGAATCTGATCCTCAGTAAACGTTTGGATCTGAATCTTATCATCAGTTAAAGTTTGGATCTGAATCTGATCCTCAGTAAACGTTTGGATCTGAATCTTATCATCAGTTAAAGTTTGGATCTGAATCAGATCCTGAGATAAATTTGGATCTGAATTTGATCATCAGTTAAAGTTTGGATCTGAATCTGATCCTGAGTTAAAGTTTGGATCTGAATCTGATCCTCAGTAAAAGTTTGGATCTGAAACTGATGATCGGTTAAAATTTGGATCTGAATCTGATCCGGAATTTAAGTTTGGATGTGAATCTGCTCATCAGTTGATTTTTGGATCAGAATCTGCTCCTGAGATAAATTTGGATCTGAATCTGTTCATCAGTTAAAATTTGGATCTGAATCTGATCCTGAGTTACAATTTGGATCTGAATCTGATCATCAGTTAAAATTTGGAACTGAATCTGAGCCTCAGTAAAAGTTTGGATCTGAATCTGATCATCAGTTGAAATTTGGATCTGAATCTGATCATCAGTTAAACTTTGGATCTAAATTTGATCATCCGTTAATTTTTGGATCTAAATCTGATCCTGAGTTAAAATTTGGATCTGAATCTGATCATCAGTTTAAGTTTGGATGTGAATCTGCTCATCAGTTAATTTTTGGATCAGAATCTAATCCTGAGATAAAGTTTCGATCTGAATCTGTCACTGAGTTAATATCTGGATCTGAATCTAATCCTCAGTTAAAGTTTGGATCTAAATCTGATCATCAGTTAAAGTTTGGATCTGAGTCAGTTCATCGGTTAAAGTTTGGATCTGAATCTGTTGATCAGTCAAAACATGGATCTGAATCTGTTCATCAGTTAAAGTTTGGATGTGAATGTGATCCTGAGTTAAAGTTTGGATCTGAATCAGATCATCAGTTAAATTTTGGATCTGAATCTGTTCATCAGTTAAATTTTGGATCTGAAACTATTCCTGAGATAAATTTGGATCTTAATCTGTTCATCAGTTAAAGTTTGGATCTGAATCTGATTTTGAGTTAAAATTTGGATCTGAATCTGATCATCAGTTAAAATTCGGAACTGTATCTGATCCTCAGTAAAAGTTTGGATCTGAATGTGATCCTGAATTTAAGTTTGAAAAGAATCTGATCATCAGTTTCAGTTTGGATCTTAATTTGTTCATCAGTAAAAGTTTGGATCTGAATCTGATGATCAGATTTTAAGTTTGGATGGGAATCTGCTCATCAGTTAATTTTTGGATCAAAATCACTCCTGTGATAAATTTGGATCTGAATTTATTCATCAGTTAACGTTTGGATGTGAATTCGATCCTGAGTTAAAATTTGGATCTGAATCAGATCATCAGTTAAAATTTGGATCTGAATCTGATCCTCAGTTAAAGTTTGGATCTGAATCGGTTCATCGGTTAAAGTTTGGATCTGAATCTGATCCTGAGTTACAATTTGGATCTGAATCTGATCATCAGTTAAAATTTGGATCTGAATCTGTGCGTCAGTTAAAGTTTGGATCTGAATCTGTTCATCAGTTAAAACTTGGATCTGAATCTGTTCATCGGTTAAAGTTTGGATGTGAATATGTTGATCAGTTTATGTTTGGATCTGAAACTGTTCATCAGCTAAAGTTTGGATCTGAATCTGATGATCAGTTAAAGTTTGGATCTGAATTTGATCATCAGTTGAAATTTGGATCTGAATGTGATCCTGAGTTAAAGATTGGATCTGAATCAGACTATCAGTGACAGTTTGGATCTGAATCTGATCATCGGTTAAAATATGGATTTGAATCTGATCCGGAATTTAAGTTTGGATGTGAATCTGCTGATCAGCTAATTTTTGGATCAGAATCTAATCCTGAGATAAAGTTTGGATTTGAACCTGACCCCCAGTTAAAGTTTGGATTTGAATATGTTAATCAGTTAAACGTTGGATCTGAATCTGATCATCAGTTAAAGATTGGATCTGAATCTGATCATCAGTTAAACTTTGGATCTAAATCTGATCATCCGTTAATTTGTGGATCTGAATCTGTTCATCTGTTAAACTTTGGATCTAAATCTGATCATCGGTTAATTTTTGGATCTGAATCTGATCCTGAGTTAAAATTTGGATTGGAATCTGATCATCAGTTAAACTTTGGATCTAAATCTGATCATCAGATAATGTTTGGATCTGAATCTGTTCATCTGTTAAACTTTGGATCTAAATCTGATCATCGGTTAATTTTTGGATCTGAATCTGATCCTGAGTTAAAATTAGGATTGGAATCTGATCATCAGTTGAAATTTGGATCTGAATCTGATCATCAGTTAAACTTTGGATCTAAATCTGATCATCAGATAATGTTTGGATCTGAATCTGTTCATCTGTTAAACTTTGGATCTAAATTTGATCATCGATTAATTTTTGGATCTCAATCTGATCCTGAATTAAAATTTGATTCTGAATCTGATCATCAGTTAAACTTTGGATCTAAATCTGATCATCAGTTAATTTTTGGATGTGAATCAGTTCATCAGTTAATTTTTGGATCTGAATCTGATCGTGAATTAAAATTTGGATCTGAATCTGATCATCAGTTTAAGTTTGGATGTGAATCTGCTCATCAGTTAATTTTTGGATCTGAATCTAATCCTCAGTTAAAGTTTGGATCTAAATCTGATCATCAGTTAATTTTTGGATCTGAATCTGATCATCAGTTAAAGTTTGATCTAATCGGTTCATTCGTTAAAGTTTGGAAATGAATGTGATCCTGAGTTTAAGTTTGGAAAATAATCTGATCATCAGTTAAGATTTGGATCTGAATCTACTCCTGAGATAAATTTAGATGTGAATCTGATCCTGAGTTAAAATTTGGATCTGAATCTGATCATGAGTTTAAGTTTGGATCTGAATCTGCTCATCAGTTAAAATTTGGATCTGAATCTGATCATCAGTAAAAGTTTGGATCTGAACTGATCATCAGTAAAAGTTTGGATCTGAATCTGATCATCAGTTAAAGTTTGGATCTGAGTCAGTTCAACGGTTAAAGTTTGGATCTGAATCTGATCATCAGTTAAAATTTGGATCTGAATCTGATCATCAGTTTAAGGTTGGATCTGAATCTGTTCATCAGTTAAAGTTTGGATCTGAATCTGTTGATCAGTCAAAACTTGGATCTGAATCTGTTCATCAGTTAAAGTTTGGATCTGAATCTGATGATCAGTTAAAGTTTGGATCTGAATCTGATCCTGAGTTAAAATTTGGATCTGAATCTGATCATCAGTTAAAATTTGGATCTGAATCTAATGATCTGTTAAAATTTGGAACTGAATCTGTTCATCAGTTAAAGTTTGGATCTGAATCTGATCCTGAGTTAAAATTTGGATCTGAATCTGATCCTGAGTTAAAATTTGGATCTGAATCTGATGATCGGTTAAAATTTGGAACTGAATCTGTTCATCAGTTTAATTTTGGATCTGAATCTGATCATCAGTTTATGTTTGCATCTGAATCTGTTCATCAGTTAAAGTTTGGATCTGAATCTGATTCTGAGTTTAAACTTGGATCTGAATCTGCACATCAGTTAAAATTCGGATCAGAATCTGATCCTCAGTAAAAGTTTGGATCTGAAACTGATGATCGGTTAAAATTTGGATCTGAATCTGATCCGGAATTTAAGTTTGGATGTGAATCTGCTCATCAGTTGATTTTTGGATCAGAATCTGCTCCTGAGATAAATTTGGATCTGAATCTGTTCATCAGTTAAAATTTGGATCTGAATCTGATCCTGAGTTACAATTTGGATCTGAATCTGATCATCAGTTAAAATTTGGAACTGAATCTGAGCCTCAGTAAAAGTTTGGATCTGAATCTGATCATCAGTTAAAATTTGGATCTGAATCTGATCATCAGTTAAAGTTTGGATCTGAATCTTTTCATCAGTTAAAACTTGGATCTGAATCTGTTCATCGGTTAATGTTTGGATGTGAATATGTTGATCAGTTTATGTTTGGATCTGAAACTGTTCATCAGCTAAAGTTTGGATGTGAATATGTCAATCAGTTAATGTTTCAATCTGAATCTATTCATCAGTTGAAATTTGGTTCTGAATCTGATGATCAGTTAAAGTTTGGATCTGAATCAGATCCTGAGATAAATTTGGATCTGAATTTGATCATCAGTTAAAGTTTGGATCTGAATCTGATCCTGAGTTAAAGTTTGGATCTGAATCTGATCCTCAGTAAAAGTTTGGATCTGAAACTGATGATCGGTTAAAATTTGGATCTGAATCTGATCCGGAATTTAAGTTTGGATGTGAATCTGCTCATCAGTTGATTTTTGGATCAGAATCTGCTCCTGAGATAAATTTGGATCTGAATCTGTTCATCAGTTAAAATTTGAATCTGAATCTGATCCTGAGTTACAATTTGGATCTGAATCTGATCATCAGTTAAAATTTGGAACTGAATCTGAGCCTCAGTAAAAGTTTGGATCTGAATCTGATCATCAGTTAAAATTTGGATCTGAATCTGTGCATCAGTTAAAGTTTGGATCTGAATCTTTTCATCAGTTAAAACTTGGATCTGAATCTGTTCATCGGTTAATGTTTGGATGTGAAGATGTTGATCAGTTTATGTTTGGATCTGAAACTGTTCATCAGCTAAAGTTTGGATGTGAATATGTCAATCAGTTAATGTTTCAATCTGAATCTATTCATCAGTTGAAATTTGGTTCTGAATCTGATGATCAGTTAAAGTTTGGATCTGAATTTGATCATCAGTTAAAATTTGGATCTGAATCTGATCCTGAGTTAAAGATTGGATCTGAATCTGACTATCAGTTACAGTTTGGATCTGAATCTGATCATCAGTTTAAGTTTGGATGTGAATCTGCTCATCAGTTAATTTTTGGATCTCAATCTAATCCTCAGTTAAAGTTTGGATCTAAATCTGATCATCCGTTAATTTTTGGATCTGAATCAGATCCTGAGATAAATTTGGATCTGAATTTGATCATCAGTTAAAGTTTGGATCTGAATCTGATCATCAGGTTATGTTTGCATCTGAATCTGTTCATCAGTTAAAGTTTGGATCTGAATCTGATTCTGAGTTTAAACTTGGATCTGAATCTGCACATCAGTTAAAATTCGGATCTGAATCTGATCCTCAGTAAACGTTTGGATCTGAATCTGATCATCAGTTAAAGTTTGGATCTGAGTCAGTTCAACGGTTAAAGTTTGGATCTGAATCTGATCATCAGTTAAAATTTGGATCTGAATCTGATCATCAGTTTAAGGTTGGATCTGAATCTGATCCTCAGTTAAAGTTTGGATCTGAATCGGTTCATCGGTTAAAGTTTGGATCTGAATCTGATCCTGAGTTACAATTTGGATCTGAATCTGATCATCAGTTAAAATTTGGATCTGAATCTGTGCGTCAGTTAAAGTTTGGATCTGAATCTGTTCATCAGTTAAAACTTGGATCTGAATCTGTTCATCGGTTAAAGTTTGGATGTGAATATGTTGATCAGTTTATGTTTGGATCTGAAACTGTTCATCAGCTAAAGTTTGGATCTGAATCTGATGATCAGTTAAAGTTTGGATCTGAATTTGATCATCAGTTGAAATTTGGATCTGAATGTGATCCTGAGTTAAAGATTGGATCTGAATCAGACTATCAGTGACAGTTTGGATCTGAATCTGATCATCGGTTAAAATATGGATTTGAATCTGATCCGGAATTTAAGTTTGGATGTGAATCTGCTGATCAGCTAATTTTTGGATCAGAATCTAATCCTGAGATAAAGTTTGGATTTGAACCTGACCCCCAGATAAAGTTTGGATTTGAATATGTTAATCAGTTAAACGTTGGATCTGAATCTGATCATCAGTTAAAGATTGGATCTGAATCTGATCATCAGTTAAACTTTGGATCTAAATCTGATCATCCGTTAATTTGTGGATCTGAATCTGTTCATCTGTTAAAGATTGGATCTGAATCTGATCATCTGTTAAACTTTGGATCTAAATCTGATCATCGGTTAATTTTTGGATCTGAATCTGATCCTGAGTTAAAATTAGGATTGGAATCTGATCATCAGTTAAAGATTGGATCTGAATCTGATCATCTGTTAAACTTTGGATCTAAATCTGATCATCGGTTAATTTTTGGATCTGAATCTGATCCTGAGTTAAAATTAGGATTGGAATCTGATCATCAGTTAAACTTTGGATCTAAATCTGATCATCAGATAATGTTTGGATCTGAATCTGTTCATCTGTTAAACTTTGGATCTAAATTTGATCATCGGTTAATTTTTGGATCTGAATCTGATCCTGAGTTAAAATTAGGATTGGAATCTGATCATCAGTTAAACGTTGGATCTGAATCTGATCATCAGTTAAAGATTGGATCTGAATCTGATCATCTGTTAAACTTTGGATCTAAATCTGATCATCGGTTAATTTTTGGATCTGAATCTGATCCTGAGTTAAAATTAGGATTGGAATCTGATCATCAGTTAAACTTTGGATCTAAATCTGATCATCAGATAATGTTTGGATCTGAATCTGTTCATCTGTTAAACTTTGGATCTAAATTTGATCATCGATTAATTTTTGGATCTCAATCTGATCCTGAATTAAAATTTGATTCTGAATCTGATCATCAGTTAAACTTTGGATCTAAATCTGATCATCAGTTAATTTTTGGATGTGAATCAGTTCATCAGTTAATTTTTGGATCTGAATCTGATCGTGAATTAAAATTTGGATCTGAATCTGATCATCAGTTTAAGTTTGGATGTGAATCTGCTCATCAGTTAATTTTTGGATCTGAATCTAATCCTCAGTTAAAGTTTGGATCTAAATCTGATCATCAGTTAATTTTTGGATCTGAATCTGATCATCAGTTAAAGTTTGATCTAATCGGTTCATTCGTTAAAGTTTGGAAATGAATGTGATCCTGAGTTTAAGTTTGGAAAATAATCTGATCATCAGTTAAGATTTGGATCTGAATCTACTCCTGAGATAAATTTAGATGTGAATCTGATCCTGAGTTAAAATTTGGATCTGAATCTGATCATGAGTTTAAGTTTGGATCTGAATCTGCTCATCAGTTAAAATTTGGATCTGAATCTGATCATCAGTAAAAGTTTGGATCTGAGTCAGTTCAACGGTTAAAGTTTGGATCTGAATCTGATCATCAGTTAAAATTTGGATCTGAATCTGATCATCAGTTTAAGGTTGGATCTGAATCTGTTCATCAGTTAAAGTTTGGATCTGAATCTGTTGATCAGTCAAAACTTGGATCTGAATCTGTTCATCAGTTAAAGTTTGGATCTGAATCTGATGATCAGTTAAAGTTTGGATCTGAATCTGATCCTGAGTTAAAATTTGGATCTGAATCTGATCATCAGTAAAAGTTTGGATCTGAATCTGATCATCAGTTAAAGTTTGGATCTGAGTCAGTTCAACGGTTAAAGTTTGGATCTGAATCTGATCATCAGTTAAAATTTGGATCTGAATCTGATCATCAGTTTAAGGTTGGATCTGAATCTGTTCATCAGTTAAAGTTTGGATCTGAATCTGTTGATCAGTCAAAACTTGGATCTGAATCTGTTCATCAGTTAAAGTTTGGATCTGAATCTGATGATCAGTTAAAGTTTGGATCTGAATCTGATCCTGAGTTAAAATTTGGATCTGAATCTGATCATCAGTTAAAATTTGGATCTGAATCTAATGATCTGTTAAAATTTGGAACTGAATCTGTTCATCAGTTAAAGTTTGGATCTGAATCTGATCCTGAGTTAAAATTTGGATCTGAATCTGATCCTGAGTTAAAATTTGGATCTGAATCTGATGATCGGTTAAAATTTGGAACTGAATCTGTTCATCAGTTTAATTTTGGATCTGAATCTGATCATCAGTTTATGTTTGCATCTGAATCTGTTCATCAGTTAAAGTTTGGATCTGAATCTGATTCTGAGTTTAAACTTGGATCTGAATCTGCACATCAGTTAAAATTCGGATCTGAATCTGATCCTCAGTAAACGTTTGGATCTGAATCTTATCATCAGTTAAATTTTGGATCTGAATCTGTTCATCAGTTAAATTTTGGATCTGAAACTATTCCTGAGATAAATTTGGATCTTAATCTGTTCATCAGTTAAAGTTTGGATCTGAATCTGATTTTGAGTTAAAATTTGGATCTGAATCTGATCATCAGTTAAAATTCGGAACTGTATCTGATCCTCAGTAAAAGTTTGGATCTGAATGTGATCCTGAATTTAAGTTTGAAAAGAATCTGATCATCAGTTTCAGTTTGGATCTTAATTTGTTCATCAGTTAAAGTTTGGATCTGAATCTGATCCTCAGTAAAAGTTTGGATCTGAATCTGATGATCAGATTTTAAGTTTGGATGGGAATCTGCTCATCAGTTAATTTTTGGATCAAAATCACTCCTGTGATAAATTTGGATCTGAATTTATTCATCAGTTAACGTTTGGATGTGAATTCGATCCTGAGTTAAAATTTGGATCTGAATCAGATCATCAGTTAAAATTTGGATCTGAATCTGATCCTCAGTTAAAGTTTGGATCTGAATCGGTTCATCGGTTAAAGTTTGGATCTGAATCTGATCCTGAGTTACAATTTGGATCTGAATCTGATCATCAGTTAAAATTTGGATCTGAATCTGTGCGTCAGTTAAAGTTTGGATCTGAATCTGTTCATCAGTTAAAACTTGGATCTGAATCTGTTCATCGGTTAAAGTTTGGATGTGAATATGTTGATCAGTTTATGTTTGGATCTGAAACTGTTCATCAGCTAAAGTTTGGATCTGAATCTGATGATCAGTTAAAGTTTGGATCTGAATTTGATCATCAGTTGAAATTTGGATCTGAATGTGATCCTGAGTTAAAGATTGGATCTGAATCAGACTATCAGTGACAGTTTGGATCTGAATCTGATCATCGGTTAAAATATGGATTTGAATCTGATCCGGAATTTAAGTTTGGATGTGAATCTGCTGATCAGCTAATTTTTGGATCAGAATCTAATCCTGAGATAAAGTTTGGATTTGAACCTGACCCCCAGTTAAAGTTTGGATTTGAATATGTTAATCAGTTAAACGTTGGATCTGAATCTGATCATCAGTTAAAGATTGGATCTGAATCTGATCATCAGTTAAACTTTGGATCTAAATCTGATCATCCGTTAATTTGTGGATCTGAATCTGTTCATCTGTTAAACTTTGGATCTAAATCTGATCATCGGTTAATTTTTGGATCTGAATCTGATCCTGAGTTAAAATTAGGATTGGAATCTGATCATCAGTTGAAATTTGGATCTGAATCTGATCATCAGTTAAACTTTGGATCTAAATCTGATCATCAGATAATGTTTGGATCTGAATCTGTTCATCTGTTAAACTTTGGATCTAAATTTGATCATCGATTAATTTTTGGATCTCAATCTGATCCTGAATTAAAATTTGATTCTGAATCTGATCATCAGTTAAACTTTGGATCTAAATCTGATCATCAGTTAATTTTTGGATGTGAATCAGTTCATCAGTTAATTTTTGGATCTGAATCTGATCGTGAATTAAAATTTGGATCTGAATCTGATCATCAGTTTAAGTTTGGATGTGTATTTGCTCATCAGTTAATTTTTGGATCTGAATCTAATCCTCAGTTAAAGTTTGGATCTAAATCTGATCATCAGTTAATTTTTGGATCTGAATCTAATCCTCAGTTAAAGTTTGGATCTAAATCTGATCATCAGTTAATTTTTGGATCTGAATCTGATCATCAGTTAAAGTTTGATCTAATCGGTTCATTCGTTAAAGTTTGGAAATGAATGTGATCCTGAGTTTAAGTTTGGAAAATAATCTGATCATCAGTTAAGATTTGGATCTGAATCTACTCCTGAGATAAATTTAGATGTGAATCTGATCCTGAGTTAAAATTTGGATCTGAATCTGATCATGAGTTTAAGTTTGGATCTGAATCTGCTCATCAGTTAAAATTTGGATCTGAATCTGAGCATCAGTAAAAGTTTGGATCTGAATCTGATCATCAGTAAAAGTTTGGATCTGAATCTGATCATCAGTTAAAGTTTTGATCTGAGTCAGTTCAACGGTTAAAGTTTGGATCTGAATCTGATCATCATTTAAAATTTTGATCTGAATCTGATCATCAGTTTAAGGTTGGATCTGAATCTGTTCATCAGTTAAAGTTTGGATCTGAATCTGTTGATCAGTCAAAACTTGGATCTGAATCTGTTCATCAGTTAAAGTTTGGATCTGAATCTGATGATCAGTTAAAGTTTGGATCTGAATCTGATCCTGAGTTAAAATTTGGATCTGAATCTGATCATCAGTAAAAGTTTGGATCTGAATCTGATCATCAGTTAAAGTTTGGATCTGAGTCAGTTCAACGGTTAAAGTTTGGATCTGAATCTGATCATCAGTTAAAATTTGGATCTGAATCTGATCATCAGTTTAAGGTTGGATCTGAATCTGTTCATCAGTTAAAGTTTGGATCTGAATCTGTTGATCAGTCAAAACTTGGATCTGAATCTGTTCATCAGTTAAAGTTTGGATCTGAATCTGATGATCAGTTAAAGTTTGGATCTGAATCTGATCCTGAGTTAAAATTTGGATCTGAATCTGATCATCAGTTAAAATTTGGATCTGAATCTAATGATCTGTTAAAATTTGGAACTGAATCTGTTCATCAGTTAAAGTTTGGATCTGAATCTGATCCTGAGTTAAAATTTGGATCTGAATCTGATCCTGAGTTAAAATTTGGATCTGAATCTGATGATCGGTTAAAATTTGGAACTGAATCTGTTCATCAGTTTAATTTTGGATCTGAATCTGATCATCAGTTTATGTTTGCATCTGAATCTGTTCATCAGTTAAAGTTTGGATCTGAATCTGATTCTGAGTTTAAACTTGGATCTGAATCTGCACATCAGTTAAAATTCGGATCTGAATCTGATCCTCAGTAAACGTTTGGATCTGAATCTTATCATCAGTTAAAGTTTGGATCTGAATCTGATCCTCAGTAAACGTTTGGATCTGAATCTTATCATCAGTTAAAGTTTGGATCTGAATCAGATCCTGAGATAAATTTGGATCTGAATTTGATCATCAGTTAAAGTTTGGATCTGAATCTGATCCTGAGTTAAAGTTTGGATCTGAATCTGATCCTCAGTAAAAGTTTGGATCTGAAACTGATGATCGGTTAAAATTTGGATCTGAATCTGATCCGGAATTTAAGTTTGGATGTGAATCTGCTCATCAGTTGATTTTTGGATCAGAATCTGCTCCTGAGATAAATTTGGATCTGAATCTGTTCATCAGTTAAAATTTGGATCTGAATCTGATCCTGAGTTACAATTTGGATCTGAATCTGATCATCAGTTAAAATTTGGAACTGAATCTGAGCCTCAGTAAAAGTTTGGATCTGAATCTGATCATCAGTTGAAATTTGGATCTGAATCTGATCATCAGTTAAACTTTGGATCTAAATTTGATCATCCGTTAATTTTTGGATCTAAATCTGATCCTGAGTTAAAATTTGGATCTGAATCTGATCATCAGTTTAAGTTTGGATGTGAATCTGCTCATCAGTTAATTTTTGGATCAGAATCTAATCCTGAGATAAAGTTTCGATCTGAATCTGTCACTGAGTTAATATCTGGATCTGAATCTAATCCTCAGTTAAAGTTTGGATCTAAATCTGATCATCAGTTAAAGTTTGGATCTGAGTCAGTTCATCGGTTAAAGTTTGGATCTGAATCTGTTGATCAGTCAAAACATGGATCTGAATCTGTTCATCAGTTAAAGTTTGGATGTGAATGTGATCCTGAGTTAAAGTTTGGATCTGAATCAGATCATCAGTTAAATTTTGGATCTGAATCTGTTCATCAGTTAAATTTTGGATCTGAAACTATTCCTGAGATAAATTTGGATCTTAATCTGTTCATCAGTTAAAGTTTGGATCTGAATCTGATTTTGAGTTAAAATTTGGATCTGAATCTGATCATCAGTTAAAATTCGGAACTGTATCTGATCCTCAGTAAAAGTTTGGATCTGAATGTGATCCTGAATTTAAGTTTGAAAAGAATCTGATCATCAGTTTCAGTTTGGATCTTAATTTGTTCATCAGTAAAAGTTTGGATCTGAATCTGATGATCAGATTTTAAGTTTGGATGGGAATCTGCTCATCAGTTAATTTTTGGATCAAAATCACTCCTGTGATAAATTTGGATCTGAATTTATTCATCAGTTAACGTTTGGATGTGAATTCGATCCTGAGTTAAAATTTGGATCTGAATCAGATCATCAGTTAAAATTTGGATCTGAATCTGATCCTCAGTTAAAGTTTGGATCTGAATCGGTTCATCGGTTAAAGTTTGGATCTGAATCTGATCCTGAGTTACAATTTGGATCTGAATCTGATCATCAGTTAAAATTTGGATCTGAATCTGTGCGTCAGTTAAAGTTTGGATCTGAATCTGTTCATCAGTTAAAACTTGGATCTGAATCTGTTCATCGGTTAAAGTTTGGATGTGAATATGTTGATCAGTTTATGTTTGGATCTGAAACTGTTCATCAGCTAAAGTTTGGATCTGAATCTGATGATCAGTTAAAGTTTGGATCTGAATTTGATCATCAGTTGAAATTTGGATCTGAATGTGATCCTGAGTTAAAGATTGGATCTGAATCAGACTATCAGTGACAGTTTGGATCTGAATCTGATCATCGGTTAAAATATGGATTTGAATCTGATCCGGAATTTAAGTTTGGATGTGAATCTGCTGATCAGCTAATTTTTGGATCAGAATCTAATCCTGAGATAAAGTTTGGATTTGAACCTGACCCCCAGTTAAAGTTTGGATTTGAATATGTTAATCAGTTAAACGTTGGATCTGAATCTGATCATCAGTTAAAGATTGGATCTGAATCTGATCATCAGTTAAACTTTGGATCTAAATCTGATCATCCGTTAATTTGTGGATCTGAATCTGTTCATCTGTTAAACTTTGGATCTAAATCTGATCATCGGTTAATTTTTGGATCTGAATCTGATCCTGAGTTAAAATTTGGATTGGAATCTGATCATCAGTTAAACTTTGGATCTAAATCTGATCATCAGATAATGTTTGGATCTGAATCTGTTCATCTGTTAAACTTTGGATCTAAATCTGATCATCGGTTAATTTTTGGATCTGAATCTGATCCTGAGTTAAAATTAGGATTGGAATCTGATCATCAGTTGAAATTTGGATCTGAATCTGATCATCAGTTAAACTTTGGATCTAAATCTGATCATCAGATAATGTTTGGATCTGAATCTGTTCATCTGTTAAACTTTGGATCTAAATTTGATCATCGATTAATTTTTGGATCTCAATCTGATCCTGAATTAAAATTTGATTCTGAATCTGATCATCAGTTAAACTTTGGATCTAAATCTGATCATCAGTTAATTTTTGGATGTGAATCAGTTCATCAGTTAATTTTTGGATCTGAATCTGATCGTGAATTAAAATTTGGATCTGAATCTGATCATCAGTTTAAGTTTGGATGTGAATCTGCTCATCAGTTAATTTTTGGATCTGAATCTAATCCTCAGTTAAAGTTTGGATCTAAATCTGATCATCAGTTAATTTTTGGATCTGAATCTGATCATCAGTTAAAGTTTGATCTAATCGGTTCATTCGTTAAAGTTTGGAAATGAATGTGATCCTGAGTTTAAGTTTGGAAAATAATCTGATCATCAGTTAAGATTTGGATCTGAATCTACTCCTGAGATAAATTTAGATGTGAATCTGATCCTGAGTTAAAATTTGGATCTGAATCTGATCATGAGTTTAAGTTTGGATCTGAATCTGCTCATCAGTTAAAATTTGGATCTGAATCTGATCATCAGTAAAAGTTTGGATCTGAGTCAGTTCAACGGTTAAAGTTTGGATCTGAATCTGATCATCAGTTAAAATTTGGATCTGAATCTGATCATCAGTTTAAGGTTGGATCTGAATCTGTTCATCAGTTAAAGTTTGGATCTGAATCTGTTGATCAGTCAAAACTTGGATCTGAATCTGTTCATCAGTTAAAGTTTGGATCTGAATCTGATGATCAGTTAAAGTTTGGATCTGAATCTGATCCTGAGTTAAAATTTGGATCTGAATCTGATCATCAGTTTAAGTTTGGATGTGAATCTGCTCATCAGTTAATTTTTGGATCTGAATCTAATCCTCAGTTAAAGTTTGGATCTAAATCTGATCATCAGTTAATTTTTGGATCTGAATCTGATCATCAGTTAAAGTTTGATCTAATCGGTTCATTCGTTAAAGTTTGGAAATGAATGTGATCCTGAGTTTAAGTTTGGAAAATAATCTGATCATCAGTTAAGATTTGGATCTGAATCTACTCCTGAGATAAATTTAGATGTGAATCTGATCCTGAGTTAAAATTTGGATCTGAATCTGATCATGAGTTTAAGTTTGGATCTGAATCTGCTCATCAGTTAAAATTTGGATCTGAATCTGATCATCAGTAAAAGTTTGGATCTGAATCTGATCATCAGTAAAAGTTTGGATCTGAATCTGATCATCAGTTAAAGTTTGGATCTGAGTCAGTTCAACGGTTAAAGTTTGGATCTGAATCTGATCATCAGTTAAAATTTGGATCTGAATCTGATCATCAGTTTAAGGTTGGATCTGAATCTGTTCATCAGTTAAAGTTTGGATCTGAATCTGTTGATCAGTCAAAACTTGGATCTGAATCTGTTCATCAGTTAAAGTTTGGATCTGAATCTGATGATCAGTTAAAGTTTGGATCTGAATCTGATCCTGAGTTAAAATTTGGATCTGAATCTGATCATCAGTTAAAATTTGGATCTGAATCTAATGATCTGTTAAAATTTGGAACTGAATCTGTTCATCAGTTAAAGTTTGGATCTGAATCTGATCCTGAGTTAAAATTTGGATCTGAATCTGATCCTGAGTTAAAATTTGGATCTGAATCTGATGATCGGTTAAAATTTGGAACTGAATCTGTTCATCAGTTTAATTTTGGATCTGAATCTGATCATCAGTTTATGTTTGCATCTGAATCTGTTCATCAGTTAAAGTTTGGATCTGAATCTGATTCTGAGTTTAAACTTGGATCTGAATCTGCACATCAGTTAAAATTCGGATCTGAATCTGATCCTCAGTAAACGTTTGGATCTGAATCTTATCATCAGTTAAAGTTTGGATCTGAATCTGATCCTCAGTAAACGTTTGGATCTGAATCTTATCATCAGTTAAAGTTTGGATCTGAATCAGATCCTGAGATAAATTTGGATCTGAATTTGATCATCAGTTAAAGTTTGGATCTGAATCTGATCCTGAGTTAAAGTTTGGATCTGAATCTGATCCTCAGTAAAAGTTTGGATCTGAAACTGATGATCGGTTAAAATTTGGATCTGAATCTGATCCGGAATTTAAGTTTGGATGTGAATCTGCTCATCAGTTGATTTTTGGATCAGAATCTGCTCCTGAGATAAATTTGGATCTGAATCTGTTCATCAGTTAAAATTTGGATCTGAATCTGATCCTGAGTTACAATTTGGATCTGAATCTGATCATCAGTTAAAATTTGGAACTGAATCTGAGCCTCAGTAAAAGTTTGGATCTGAATCTGATCATCAGTTAAAATTTGGATCTGAATCTGTGCATCAGTTAAAGTTTGGATCTGAATCTTTTCATCAGTTAAAACTTGGATCTGAATCTGTTCATCGGTTAATGTTTGGATGTGAATATGTTGATCAGTTTATGTTTGGATCTGAAACTGTTCATCAGCTAAAGTTTGGATGTGAATATGTCAATCAGTTAATGTTTCAATCTGAATCTATTCATCAGTTGAAATTTGGTTCTGAATCTGATGATCAGTTAAAGTTTGGATCTGAATCAGATCCTGAGATAAATTTGGATCTGAATTTGATCATCAGTTAAAGTTTGGATCTGAATCTGATCCTGAGTTAAAGTTTGGATCTGAATCTGATCCTCAGTAAAAGTTTGGATCTGAAACTGATGATCGGTTAAAATTTGGATCTGAATCTGATCCGGAATTTAAGTTTGGATGTGAATCTGCTCATCAGTTGATTTTTGGATCAGAATCTGCTCCTGAGATAAATTTGGATCTGAATCTGTTCATCAGTTAAAATTTGAATCTGAATCTGATCCTGAGTTACAATTTGGATCTGAATCTGATCATCAGTTAAAATTTGGAACTGAATCTGAGCCTCAGTAAAAGTTTGGATCTGAATCTGATCATCAGTTAAAATTTGGATCTGAATCTGTGCATCAGTTAAAGTTTGGATCTGAATCTTTTCATCAGTTAAAACTTGGATCTGAATCTGTTCATCGGTTAATGTTTGGATGTGAAGATGTTGATCAGTTTATGTTTGGATCTGAAACTGTTCATCAGCTAAAGTTTGGATGTGAATATGTCAATCAGTTAATGTTTCAATCTGAATCTATTCATCAGTTGAAATTTGGTTCTGAATCTGATGATCAGTTAAAGTTTGGATCTGAATTTGATCATCAGTTAAAATTTGGATCTGAATCTGATCCTGAGTTAAAGATTGGATCTGAATCTGACTATCAGTTACAGTTTGGATCTGAATCTGATCATCAGTTTAAGTTTGGATGTGAATCTGCTCATCAGTTAATTTTTGGATCTCAATCTAATCCTCAGTTAAAGTTTGGATCTAAATCTGATCATCCGTTAATTTTTGGATCTGAATCAGATCCTGAGATAAATTTGGATCTGAATTTGATCATCAGTTAAAGTTTGGATCTGAATCTGATCATCAGGTTATGTTTGCATCTGAATCTGTTCATCAGTTAAAGTTTGGATCTGAATCTGATTCTGAGTTAAAACTTGGATCTGAATCTGCACATCAGTTAAAATTCGGATCTGAATCTGATCCTCAGTAAAAGTTTGGATCTGAATGTGATCATCAGTTAAAGTTTGGATCTGAATCTGATCCTGAGTTAAAGTTTGGATCTGAATCTGATCCTCAGTAAAAGTTTGGATCTGAAACTGATGATCGGTTAAAATTTGGATCTGAATCTGATCCGGAATTTAAGTTTGGATGTGAATCTGCTCATCAGTTGATTTTTGGATCAGAATCTACTCCTGAGATAAATTTGGATCTGAATCTGTTCATCAGTTAAAGTTTGGATGTGAATCTGATGATGAGATAAAATTTGGATCTGAATCTGATGATCAGTTAAAGTTTGGATCTGAATTTGATCATCAGTTAAAATTTGGATCTGAATGTGATCCTGAGTTAAAGTTTGGATCTGAATCTGATCATCAGTTAAAGTTTGGATCTGAATCTGATCATCAGTTAAAATATGGATCTGAATCTGATCCGGAATTTAAGTTTGGATGTGAATCTGCTCATCAGCTAATTTTTGGATCAGAATCTAATCCTGAGATAAAGTTTGGATTTGAACCTGACCCCCAGTTAAAGTTTGGATTTGAATATCTTAATCAGTTAAACTTTGGATCTGAATCTGATCCGGAATTTAAGTTTGGATGTGAATCTGCTCATCAGTTGATTTTTGGATCAGAATCTACTCCTGAGATAAATTTGGATCTGAATCTGTTCATCAGTTAAAATTTGGATCTAAATCTGATCCTGAGTTACAATTTGGATCTGAATCTGATCATCAGTTAAAATTTGGATCTGAATGTGATCCTGAGTTAAAGTTTGGATCTGAATCTGATCATCAGTTAAATTTTGGATCTGAATCTGTTCATCAGTTAAAGTTTGGATCTGAATCTGATCATCAGTTAAATTTGGAACTGAATCTGATCATCGGTTAAAATATGGATCTGAATCTGATCCGGAATTTCAGTTTGAATGTGAATCTGCTCATCAGCTAATTTTTGGATCAGAATCTAATCCTGAGATAAAGTTTGGATTTGAACCTGACCCCCAGTTAAAGTTTGGATTTGAATATGTTAATCAGTTAATATTGGATATGAATCTTTTGATCAGTTAAAGTTTGGATGTGAATAGATTAATCAGTTAAAGTTTGGATCTGAATCTGATCATCAGTTGAAATTTGGATCTGAATCTGATCATCAGTTAAACTTTGGATCTAAATTTGATCATCCGTTAATTTTTGGATCTAAATCTGATCCTGAGTTAAAATTTGGATCTGAATCTGATCATCAGTTTAAGTTTGGATGTGAATCTGCTCATCAGTTAATTTTTGGATCAGAATCTAATCCTGAGATAAAGTTTCGATCTGAATCTGTCACTGAGTTAATATCTGGATCTGAATCTAATCCTCAGTTAAAGTTTGGATCTAAATCTGATCATCAGTTAATTTTTGGATCTGAATCTGATCATCAGTTAAAGTTTAAATGTGAATATGGTGATCAATTAATGTTTGGATCTGAACCTGTTCATCAGTTAAAATCTGGTTCTGAATGTGATCCTGAGTTTAAGTTTGGGAAAGAATCTGATCATCAGTTAAAATTTGGATCTAAATCTACTCCTGAGATAAATTTGGATCTGAATCTGATCATCAGTTAAAGTTTGGATCTGAATCTGATCCTGAGTTAAAATTTGGATCTGAATCTGATCATCAGTTTATGTTTGCATCTGAATCTGTTCATCAGTTACAGTTTGGATCTGAATCTGATTCTGAGTTAAAACTTGGATCTGAATCTGCACATCAGTTAAAATTCGGATTGAATCTGATCCTCAGTAAAAGTATGCATCTGAATCTGATCATCAGTTGAAGTTTGATCTAATCGGTTCATTCGTTAAAGTTTGGAAATGAATGTGATCCTGAGTTTACGTTTGGAAAAGAATCTGATCATCAGTTAAGATTTGGATCTGAATCTCCTCCTGAGATAAATTTGGATCTGAATCTGATCCTGAGTTAAAATTTAGATCTGAATCTGCTGATCAGTTAAAATTTGGATCTGAATCTGACCCTGAGTTAAAATTTGCATCTGAATCTGATCATCAGTTTAAGTTTGGATGTGAATCTGCTCATCAGTTAATTTTTGGATCAGAATCTAATCCTGAGATAAAGTTTCGATCTGAATCTGTCACTGAGTTAATATCTGGATCTGAATCTAATCCTCAGTTAAAGTTTGGATCTAAATCTGATCATCAGTTAATTTTTGGATCTGAATCTGATCATCAGTTAAAGTTTAAATGTGAATATGGTGATCAATTAATGTTTGGATCTGAACCTGTTCATCAGTTAAAATCTGGTTCTGAATGTGATCCTGAGTTTAAGTTTGGGAAAGAATCTGATCATCAGTTCAAATTTGGATCTAAATCTATTCCTGAGATAAATTTGGATCTGAATCTGATCATCAGTTAAAGTTTGGATCTGAATCTACTCCTGAGTTAAAATTTGGATCTGAATCTGATCATCAGTTAAAATTTGGAACTGAATCTAATGATCTGTTAAAATTTGGAACTGAATCTGTTCATCAGTTAAAGTTTGGATCTGAATCTGATCCTGAGTTAAAATTTGGATCTGAATCTGATCCTGAGTTAAAATTTGGATCTGAATATGATGATCGGTTAAAATTTGGAACTGAATCTGTTCATCAGTTTAATTTTGGATCTGAATCTGATCATCAGTTTATGTTTGCATCTGAATCTGTTCATCAGTTAAAGTTTGGATCTGAATCTGATTCTGAGTTTAAACTTGGATCTGAATCTGCACATCAGTTAAAATTCGGATCTGAATCTGATCCTCAGTAAACGTTTGGATCTGAATCTGATCATCAGTTAAAATTTGGATCTGAATCTGTGCATCAGTTAAAGTTTGGATCTGAATCTTTTCATCAGTTAAAACTTGGATCTGAATCTGTTCATCGGTTAATGTTTGGATGTGAAGATGTTGATCAGTTTATGTTTGGATCTGAAACTGTTCATCAGCTAAAGTTTGGATGTGAATATGTCAATCAGTTAATGTTTCAATCTGAATCTATTCATCAGTTGAAATTTGGTTCTGAATCTGATGATCAGTTAAAGTTTGGATCTGAATTTGATCATCAGTTAAAATTTGGATCTGAATGTGATCCTGAGTTAAAGATTGGATCTGAATCTGACTATCAGTTACAGTTTGGATCTGAATCTGATCATCAGTTTAAGTTTGGATGTGAATCTGCTCATCAGTTAATTTTTGGATCTGAATCTAATCCTCAGTTAAAGTTTGGATCTAAATCTGATCATCCGTTAATTTTTGGATCTGAATCTGATCCTGAGATAAATTTGGATCTGAATTTGATCATCAGTTAAAGTTTGGATCTGAATCTGATCATCAGGTTATGTTTGCATCTGAATCTGTTCATCAGTTAAAGTTTGGATCTGAATCTGATTCTGAGTTAAAACTTGGATCTGAATCTGCACATCAGTTAAAATTCGGATCTGAATCTGATCCTCAGTAAAAGTTTGGATCTGAATGTGATCATCAGTTAAAGTTTGGATCTGAATCTGATCCTGAGTTAAAGTTTGGATCTGAATCTGATCCTCAGTAAAAGTTTGGATCTGAAACTGATGATCGGTTAAAATTTGGATCTGAATCTGATCCGGAATTAAATTTGGATGTGAATCTGCTCATCAGTTGATTTTTGGATCAGAATCTACTCCTGAGATAAATTTGGATCTGAATCTGTTCATCAGTTAAAGTTTGGATGTGAATCTGATGATGAGATAAAATTTGGATCTGCATCTGATCATCAGTTAAATTTTGGATCTGAATCTATTCATCAGTTGAAATTTGGATCTGAATCTGATGATCAGTTAAAGTTTGGATCTGAATTTGATCATCAGTTAAAATTTGGATCTGAATGTGATCCTGAGTTAAAGTTTGGATCTGAATCTGATCATCAGTTAAAGTTTGGATCTGAATCTGATCATCAGTTAAAATATGGATCTGAATCTGATCCGGAATTTAAGTTTGGATGTGAATCTGCTCATCAGCTAATTTTTGGATCAGAATCTAATCCTGAGATAAAGTTTGGATTTGAACCTGACCCCCAGTTAAAGTTTGGATTTGAATATGTTAATCAGTTAAACTTTGGATCTGAATCTGATCCGGAATTTAAGTTTGGATGTGAATCTGCTCATCAGTTGATTTTTGGATCAGAATCTACTCCTGAGATAAATTTGGATCTGAATCTGTTCATCAGTTAAAATTTGGATCTGAATCTGATCCTGAGTTACAATTTGGATCTGAATCTGATCATCAGTTAAAATTTGGATCTGAATGTGATCCTGAGTTAAAATTTGGATCTGAATCTGATCATCAGTTAAATTTTGGATCTGAATCTGTTCATCAGTTAAAGTTTGGATCTGAATCTGATCATCAGTTAAATTTGGAACTGAATCTGATCATCGGTTAAAATATGGATCTGAATCTGATCCGGAATTTCAGTTTGAATGTGAATCTGCTCATCAGCTAATTTTTGGATCAGAATCTAATCCTGAGATAAAGTTTGGATTTGAACCTGACCCCCAGTTAAAGTTTGGATTTGAATATGTTAATCAGTTAATATTGGATATGAATATTTTGATCAGTTAAAGTTTGGATGTGAATAGATTAATCAGTTAAAGTTTGGATCTGAATCTGATCATCAGTTGAAATTTGGATCTGAATCTGATCATCAGTTAAACTTTGGATCTAAATTTGATCATCCGTTAATTTTTGGATCTAAATCTGATCCTGAGTTAAAATTTGGATCTGAATCTGATCATCAGTTTAAGTTTGGATGTGAATCTGCTCATCAGTTAATTTTTGGATCAGAATCTAATCCTGAGATAAAGTTTCGATCTGAATCTGTCACTGAGTTAATATCTGGATCTGAATCTAATCCTCAGTTAAAGTTTGGATCTAAATCTGATCATCAGTTAATTTTTGGATCTGAATCTGATCATCAGTTAAAGTTTAAATGTGAATATGGTGATCAATTAATGTTTGGATCTGAACCTGTTCATCAGTTAAAATCTGGTTCTGAATGTGATCCTGAGTTTAAGTTTGGGAAAGAATCTGATCATCAGTTAAAATTTGGATCTAAATCTACTCCTGAGATAAATTTGGATCTGAATCTGATCATCAGTTAAAGTTTGGATCTGAATCTGATCCTGAGTTAAAATTTGGATCTGAATCTGATCATCAGTTTATGTTTGCATCTGAATCTGTTCATCAGTTACAGTTTGGATCTGAATCTGATTCTGAGTTAAAACTTGGATCTGAATCTGCACATCAGTTAAAATTCGGATTGAATCTGATCCTCAGTAAAAGTATGGATCTGAATCTGATCATCAGTTGAAGTTTGATCTAATCGGTTCATTCGTTAAAGTTTGGAAATGAATGTGATCCTGAGTTTACGTTTGGAAAAGAATCTGATCATCAGTTAAGATTTGGATCTGAATCTCCTCCTGAGATAAATTTGGATCTGAATCTGATCCTGAGTTAAAATTTAGATCTGAATCTGCTGATCAGTTAAAATTTGGATCTGAATCTGACCCTGAGTTAAAATTTGCATCTGAATCTGATCATCAGTTTAAGTTTGGATGTGAATCTGCTCATCAGTTAATTTTTGGATCAGAATCTAATCCTGAGATAAAGTTTCGATCTGAATCTGTCACTGAGTTAATATCTGGATCTGAATCTAATCCTCAGTTAAAGTTTGGATCTAAATCTGATCATCAGTTAATTTTTGGATCTGAATCTGATCATCAGTTAAAGTTTAAATGTGAATATGGTGATCAATTAATGTTTGGATCTGAACCTGTTCATCAGTTAAAATCTGGTTCTGAATGTGATCCTGAGTTTAAGTTTGGGAAAGAATCTGATCATCAGTTCAAATTTGGATCTAAATCTATTCCTGAGATAAATTTGGATCTGAATCTGATCATCAGTTAAAGTTTGGATCTGAATCTACTCCTGAGTTAAAATTTGGACCTGAATCTGATCATCAGTTAAAATTTGGAACTGAATCTAATGATATGTTAAAATTTGGAACTGAATCTGTTCATCAGTTAAAGTTTGGATCTGAATCTGATCCTGAGTTAAAATTTGGATCTGAATCTGATCCTGAGTTAAAATTTGGATCTGAATATGATGATCGGTTAAAATTTGGAACTGAATCTGTTCATCAGTTTAATTTTGGATCTGAATCTGATCATCAGTTTATGTTTGCATCTGAATCTGTTCATCAGTTAAAGTTTGGATCTGAATCTGATTCTGAGTTTAAACTTGGATCTGAATCTGCACATCAGTTAAAATTCGGATCTGAATCTGATCCTCAGTAAACGTTTGGATCTGAATCTTATCATCAGTTAAAGTTTGGATCTGAATCTGATCCTCAGTAAACGTTTGGATCTGAATCTTATCATCAGTTAAAGTTTGGATCTGAATCAGATCCTGAGATAAATTTGGATCTGAATTTGATCATCAGTTAAAGTTTGGATCTGAATCTGATCCTGAGTTAAAGTTTGGATCTGAATCTGATCCTCAGTAAAAGTTTGGATCTGAAACTGATGATCGGTTAAAATTTGGATCTGAATCTGATCCGGAATTTAAGTTTGGATGTGAATCTGCTCATCAGTTGATTTTTGGATCAGAATCTGCTCCTGAGATAAATTTGGATCTGAATCTGTTCATCAGTTAAAATTTGGATCTGAATCTGATCCTGAGTTACAATTTGGATCTGAATCTGCTCATCAGTTAAAATTTGGATCTGAATCTGATCCTGAGTTACAATTTGGATCTGAATCTGCTCATCAGTTAAAATTAGGAACTGAATCTGAGCCTCAGTAAAAGTTTGGATCTGAATCTGATCATCAGTTAAAATTTGGATCTGAATCTGTGCATCAGTTAAAGTTTGGATCTGAATCTTTTCATCAGTTAAAACTTGGATCTGAATCTGTTCATCGGTTAATGTTTGGATGTGAATATGTTGATCAGTTTATGTTTGGATCTGAAACTGTTCATCAGCTAAAGTTTGGATGTGAATATGTCAATCAGTTAATGTTTCAATCTGAATCTATTCATCAGTTGAAATTTGGTTCTGAATCTGATGATCAGTTAAAGTTTGGATCTGAATTTGATCATCAGTTAAAATTTGGATCTGAATGTGATCCTGAGTTAAAGATTGGATCTGAATCTGACTATCAGTTACAGTTTGGATCTGAATCTGATCATCAGTTAATTTTTTGATCTGAATCTGATCCTGAGTTAAAATTTGGATTGGAATCTGATCATCAGTTAAACTTTGGATCTAAATCTGATCATCGGTTAATTTTTGGATCTGAATCTGATCCTGAATAAAAATTTGATTCTGAATCTGATCATCAGTTAAACTTTGGATCTAAATCTGATCATCAGTTTAAGTTTGGATGTGAATCTGCTCATCAGTTAATTTTTGGATCTGAATCTAATCCTCAGTTAAAGTTTGGATCTAAATCTGATCATCCGTTAATTTTTGGATCTGAATCTGATCCTGAGTTAAAATTTGGATCTGAATCTGATGATCCGTTAAAATGTGGAACTGAATCTGATCATCAGTTAAAGTTTGGATCTGAATGTGATTCTGAGTTAAAACTTGGATCTGAATCTGCACATCAGTTAAAATTCGGATCTGAATCTGATCCTCAGTAAAAGTTTGGATCTGAATCTGATCATCAGTTAAAGTTTGGATCTGAATCAGATCCTGAGATAAATTTGGATCTGAATTTGATCATCAGTTAAAGTTTGGATCTGAATCTGATCATCAGGTTATGTTTGCATCTGAATCTGTTCATCAGTTAAAGTTTGGATCTGAATCTGATTCTGAGTTAAAACTTGGATCTGAATCTGCACATCAGTTAAAATTCGGATCTGAATCTGATCCTCAGTAAAAGTTTGGATCTGAATCTGATCATCAGTTAAAGTTTGGATCTGAATCTGATCCTGAGTTAAAGTTTGGATCTGAATCTGATCCTCAGTAAAAGTTTGGATCTGAAACTGATGATCGGTTAAAATTTGGATCTGAATCTGATCCGGAACTTAAGTTTGGATGTGAATCTGCTCATCAGTTAATTTTTGGATCAGAATCTACTCCTGAGATAAATTTGGATCTGAATCTGTTCATCAGTTAAAGTTTGGATGTGAATCTGATGATGAGATAAAATTTGGATCTGCATCTGATCATCAGTTAAATTTTGGATCTGAATCTATTCATCAGTTGAAATTTGGATCTGAATCTGATGATCAGTTAAAGTTTGGATCTGAATTTGATCATCAGTTAAAATTTGGATCTGAATGTGATCCTGAGTTAAAGTTTGGATCTGAATCTGATCATCAGTTAAAGTTTGGATCTGAATCTGATCATCAGTTAAAATATGGATCTGAATCTGATCCGGAATTTAAGTTTGGATGTGAATCTGCTCATCAGCTAATTTTTGGATCAGAATCTAATCCTGAGATAAAGTTTGGATTTGAACCTGACCCCCAGTTAAAGTTTGGATTTGAATATGTTAATCAGTTAAACTTTGGATCTGAATCTGATCCGGAATTTAAGTTTGGATGTGAATCTGCTCATCAGTTGATTTTTGGATCAGAATCTACTCCTGAGATAAATTTGGATCTGAATCTGTTCATCAGTTAAAATTTGGATCTGAATCTGATCCTGAGTTACAATTTGGATCTGAATCTGATCATCAGTTAAAATTTGGAACTGAATCTGAGCCTCAGTAATAGTTTGGATCTGAATCTGATCATCAGTTAAAATTTGGATCTGAATCTGTGCATCAGTTAAAGTTTGGATCTGAATCTGATCATCAGTTAAAATTTGGATCTGAATGTGATTCTGAGTTAAAGTTTGGATGTGAATCTGGTGATGAGATAAAATTTGGATCTGCATCTGATCATCAGTTAAATTTTGGATCTGAATCTATTCATCAGTTGAAATTTGGATCTGAATCTGATGATCAGTTAAAGTTTGGATCTGAATTTGATCATCAGTTAAAATTTGGATCTGAATGTGATCCTGAGTTAAAGTTTGGATCTGAATCTGATCATCAGTTAAATTTTGGATCTGAATCTGTTCATCAGTTAAAGTTTGGATCTGAATCTGATCATCAGTTAAACTTTGGATCTAAATTTGATCATCCGTTAATTTTTGGATCTGAATCTGTTCATCTGTTAAACTTTGGATCTAAATCTGATCATCGGTTAATTTTTGGATCTGAATCTGATCCTGAGTCAAAATTTGGATTGGAATCTGATCATCAGTTGAAATTTGGATCTGAATCTGATCATCAGATAATGTTTGGATCTGAATCTGTTCATCTGTTAAACTTTGGATCTAAATCTGATCATCGGTTATTTTTTGGATCTGAATCTGATCCTGAGTTAAAATTTGAATCTAAATCTGATCATCAGTTGAAATTTGGATCTGAATCTACTCCTGAGATAAATTTGGATCTGAATCTGATCCTGAGTTAAAATTTGGATCTGAATCTGATCATGAGTTTAAGTTTTGATCTGAATCTGCTCATCAGTCAAAACTTGGATCTGAATCTGTTCATCAGTTAAAATTTGGATCTGAATCTGATCCTGAGTTAAAATTTGGATCTGAATCTGATGATCGGTTAAAATTTGGAACTGAATCTGTTCATCAGTTAAAGTTTGGAACTGAATCTGTTCATCAGTTTAAGTTTGGATCTGAATCTGATCCTGAGTTAAAATTTGGATCTGAATCTGATGATAGGTTAAAATTTGCAACTGAATCTGATCATCAGTTAAAGTTTGGATCTGAATCTAATCATCAGTTTATGTTTGCATCTGAATCTGTTCATCAGTTAAAGTTTGGATCTGAATCTGATTCTGAGTTAAAACTTGGATCTGAATCTGCACATCAGTTAAAATTCGGATCTGAATCTGATCCTCAGTAAAAGTTTGGATCTGAATCTGATCATCAGTTAAAGTTTGGATCTGAATCAGATCCTGAGATAAATTTGGATCTGAATTTGATCATCAGTTAAACTTTGGATCTGAATCTGATCCTGAGTTAAAGTTTGGATCTGAATCTGATCCTCAGTAAAAGTTTGGATCTGAAACTGACGATCGGTTAAAATTTGGATCTGAATCTGATCCGGAATTTAAGTTTGGATGTGAATCTGTTCATCAGTTAAAATTTGGATCTGAATCTGATCCTGAGTTACAATTTGGATCTGAATCTGATCATCAGTTAAAATTTGGAACTGAATCTGAGCCTCAGTAAATGTTTGGATCTGAATCTGATCATCAGTTAAAATTTGGATCTGAATCTGAGCATCATTTAAAGTTTGGATCTGAATCTGTTCATCAGTTAAAACTTGGATCTGAATCTTTTCATTGGTTAAAGTTTGGATTTGAATCTGCTCATCAGTTAATTTTTGGATCTGAATCTAATACTCAGTTAAAGTTTGGATCTGAATCTGCTCATCAGTTAAAATTTGGATCTGAATCTGCTCCTGAGTTAAAGTTTGGATCTGAATCTGATCCTCAGTAAAAGATTGGATCTGAAACTGATGATCGGTTAAAATTTGGATCTGAATCTGATCCGGAATTTAAGTTTGGATGTGAATCTGCTCATCAGTTGATTTTTGGATCAGAATCTACTCCTGAGATAAATTTGGATCTGAATCTGTTCATCAGTTAAAGTTTGGATGTGAATGTGATGATGAGATAACATTTGGATCTGCATCTGATCATCAGTTTAAGTTTGGATGTGAATCTGCTCATCAGTTAATTTTTGGATCTGAATGTAATCCTCAGTTAAAGTTTGGATCTAAATCTGATCATCAGTTAATTTTTGGATCTGAATCTAATCCTCAGTTAAAGTTTGGATCTAAATCTAATCCTCAGTTAATTTTTGGATCTGAATCTGATCATCAGTTATAGTTTGATCTAATCGGTTCATTCGTTAAAGTTTGGAAATGAATGTGATCCTGAGTTTAAGTTTGGAAAAGAATCTGATCATCAGTTAAGATTTGATCTGAATCTGTTCATCAGTTAAAGTTTGGATCTGAATCTGATCATCAGTTAAAATTTGGATCTGAATCTGATCATCGGTTAAAATATGGATCTGAATCTGATCCGGAATTTAAGTTTGGATGTGAATCTGCTCATCAGCTAATTTTTGGATCAGAATCTAATCCTGAGATAAAGTTTGGATTTGAACCTGACCCCCAGTTAAAGTTTGGATTTGAATATGTTAATCAGTTAAACTTTGGATATGAATCTTTTGATCAGTTAAAGATTGGATCTGAATCTGATCATTAGTTAAACTTTGGATCTAAATTTGATCATCCGTTAATTTTTGGATCTGAATCTGTTCATCTGTTAAACTTTGGATCTAAATCTGATCATCGGTTAATGTTTGGATCTGAATCTGATCCTGAGTTAAAATTTGGATTGGAATCTGATCATCAGTTGAAATTTGGATCTGAATCTGATCATCAGTTAAACTTTGGATCTAAATCTGATCATCAGATAATGTTTGGATCTGAATCTGTTCATCTGTTAAACTTTGGATCTAAATCTGATCATCGGTTAATTTTTGGATCTGAATCTGATCCTGAGTTAAAATTTGAATCTGAATCTGATCATCAGTTGAAATTTGGATCTGAATCTGATCATCAGTTAAACTTTGGATCTAAATCTGATCATCAGATAATGTTTGGATCTAAATCTGTTCATCTGTTAAACTTTGGATCTAAATTTGATCATCGGTTAATTTTTGGATCTGAATATGATCCTGAATAAAAATTTGATTCTGAATCTGATCATCAGTTAAACTTTGGATCTAAATCTGATCATCAGTTTAAGTTTGGATGTGAATCTGCTCATCAGTTAATTTTTGGATCTGAATCTAATCCTCAGTTAAAGTTTGGATCTAAATCTGTTCATCAGTTAATTTTTGGATCTGAATGTGATCCTGAGTTAAACATTGGATCTGAATCTGACTATCAGTTACAGTTTGGATCTGAATCTGATCATCAGTTAATTTTTGGATCTGAATCTGATCCTGAGTTAAAATTTGGATTGGAATCTGATCATCAGTTAAACTTTGGATCTAAATCTGATCATCAGATAATGTTTGGATCTGAATCTGTTCATCTGTTAAACTTTGGATCTAAATCTGATCATCGGTTATTTTTTGGATCTGAATCTGATCCTGAGTTAAAATTTGAATCTAAATCTGATCATCAGTTGAAATTTGGATCTGAATCTGATCATCAGTTAAACTTTGGATCTAAATCTGATCAGCAGATAATGTTTGGATCTGAATCTGTTCATCTGTTAAACTTTGGATCTAAATCTGATCATCGGTTAATTTTTGGATCTGAATCTGATCCTGAATAAAAATTTGATTCTGAATCTGATCATCAGTTTAAGTTTGGATGTGAATCTGCTCATCAGTTAATTTTTGGATCTGAATCTAATCCTCAGTTAAAGTTTGGATCTAAATCTGATCATCCGTTAATTTTTGGATCTGAATCTAATCCTGAGTTAAAATTTGGATCTGAATCTGATGATCGGTTAAAATTTGGAACTGAATCTGATCATCAGTTAAAGTTTGGATCTGAATCTGATTCTGAGTTAAAACTTGGATCTGAATCTGCACATCAGTTAAAATTCAGATCTGAATCTGATTCTGAGTTAAAACTTGGATCTGAATCTGCACATCAGTTAAAATTCGGATCTGAATCTGATCCTCAGTAAAAGTTTGGATCTGAATCTGATCATCAGTTAAAGTTTGGATCTGAATCTGATCCTGAGTTAAAGTTTGGATCTGAATCTGATGATCGGTTAAAATTTGGAACTGAATCTGTTCATCAGTTAAAGTTTGGATCTGAATCTGATCCTGAGTTAAAACTTGGATCTGAATCTGCACATCAGTTAAAATTCGGATCTGAATCTGATTCTGAGTTAAAACTTGGATCTGAATCTGCACATCAGTTAAAATTCGGATCTGAATCTGATCCTCAGTAAAAGTTTGGATCTGAATCTGATCATCAGTTAAAGTTTGGATCTGAATCAGATCCTGAGATAAATTTGGATCTGAATTTGATCATCAGTTAAAGTTTGGATCTGAATCTGATCATCAGGTTATATTTGCATTTGAATCTGTTCATCAGTTAAAGTTTGGATCTGAATCTGATTCTGAGTTAAAACTTGGATCTGAATCTGCACATCAGTTAAAATTCGGATCTGAATCTGATCCTCAGTAAAAGTTTGGATCTGAATCTGATCATCAGTTAAAGTTTGGATCTGAATCTGATCCTGAGTTAAAGTTTGGATCTGAATCTGATCCTCAGTAAAAGTTTGGATCTGAAACTGATGATCGGTTAAAATTTGGATCTGAATCTGATCCGGAATTTAAGTTTGGATGTGAATCTGCTCATCAGTTGATTTTTGGATCAGAATCTACTCCTGAGATAAATTTGGATCTGAATCTGTTCATCAGTTAAAGTTTGGATGTGAATCTGATGATGAGATAAAATTTGGATCTGCATCTGATCATCAGTTAAATTTTGGATCTGAATCTATTCATCAGTTGAAATTTGGATCTGAATCTGATGATCAGTTAAAGTTTGGATCTGAATTTGATCATCAGTTAAAATTTGGATCTGAATGTGATCCTGAGTTAAAGTTTGGATCTGAATCTGATCATCAGTTAAAGTTTGGATCTGAATCTGATCATCAGTTAAAAAGTGGATCTGAATCTGATCCGGAATTTAAGTTTGGATGTGAATCTGCTCATCAGCTAATTTTTGGATCAGAATCTAATCCTGAGATAAAGTTTGGATTTGAACCTGACCCCCAGTTAAAGTTTGGATTTGAATATCTTAATCAGTGAAACTTTGGATCTGAATCTGATCCGGAATTTAAGTTTGGATGTGAATCTGCTCATCAGTTGATTTTTGGATCAGAATCTACTCCTGAGATAAATTTGGATCTGAATCTGTTCATCAGTTAAAATTTGGATCTGAATCTGATCCTGAGTTACAATTTGGATCTGAATCTGATCATCAGTTAAAATTTGGATCTGAATGTGATCCTGAGTTAAATTTTGGATCTGAATCTGATCATCAGTTAAATTTTGGATCTAAATCTGTTCATCAGTTAAAGTTTGGATCTGAATCTGATCATCAGTTAAAATTTGGAACTGAATCTGATCATCGGTTAAAATATGGATCTGAATCTGATCCGGAATTTAAGTTTGAATGTGAATCTGCTCATCAGCTAATTTTTGGATCAGAATCTAATCCTGAGATAAAGTTTGGATTTGAACCTGACCCCCAGTTAAAGTTTGGATTTGAATATGTTAATCAGTTAATATTGGATATGAATCTTTTGATCAGTTAAACTTTGGATCTGAATCTGATCATCAGTTGAAATTTGGATCTGAATCTGATCATCAGTTTAACTTTGGATCTAAATTTGATCATCCGTTAATTTTTGGATCTAAATCTGATCCTGAGTTAAAATTTGGATCTGAATCTGATCATCAGTTTAAGTTTGGATGTGAATCTGCTCATCAGTTAATTTTTGGATCAGAATCTAATCCTGAGATAAAGTTTCGATCTGAATCTGTCACTGAGTTAATATCTGGATCTGAATCTAATCCTCAGTTAAAGTTTGGATCGAAATCTGATCATCAGTTAATTTTTGGATCTGAATCTGATCATCAGTTAAAGTTTAAATGTGAATATGGTGATCGATTAATGTTTGGATCTGAACCTGTTCATCAGTTAAAATCTGGTTCTGAATGTGATCCTGAGTTTAAGTTTGGGAAAGAATCTGATCATCAGTTAAAATTTGGATCTAAATCTACTCCTGAGATAAATTTGGATCTGAATCTGATCATCAGTTAAAGTTTGGATCTGAATCTGATCCTGAGTTAAAATTTGGATCTGAATCTGATCATCAGTTTATGTTTGCATCTGAATCTGTTCATCAGTTACAGTTTGGATCTGAATCTGATTCTGAGTTAAAACTTGGATCTGAATCTGCACATCAGTTAAAATTCGGATTGAATCTGATCCTCAGTAAAAGTATGGATCTGAATCTGATCATCAGTTGAAGTTTGATCTAATCGGTTCATTCTTTAAAGTTTGGAAATGAATGTGATCCTGAGTTTACGTTTGGAAAAGAATCTGATCATCAGTTAAGATTTGGATCTGAATCTACTCCTGAGATAAATTTGGATCTGAATCTGATCCTGAGTTAAAATTTAGATCTGAATCTGCTGTTCAGTTAAAATTTGGATCTGAATCTGACCCTGAGTTAATTTTTGGATCAGAATCTAATCCTGAGATAAAGTTTCGATCTGAATCTGTCACTGAGTTAATATCTGGATCTGAATCTAATCCTCAGTTAAAGTTTGGATCTAAATCTGATCATCAGTTAATTTTTGGATCTGAATCTGATCATCAGTTAAAGTTTAAATGTGAATATGGTGATCAGTTAAAATTTGGATCTGAATCTGTTCATCAGTTAAAATCTGGTTCTGAATGTGATCCTGAGTTTAAGTTTGGGAAAGAATCTGATCATCAGTTAAAATTTGGATCTAAATCTACTCCTGAGATAAATTTGGATCTGAATCTGATCATCAGTTAAAGTTTGGATCTGAATCTGATGATCAGTTAAAGTTTGGATCTGAATCTGATCCTGAGTTAAAATTTGGATCTGAATCTGATCATCAGTTAAAATTTGGATCTGAATCTAATGATCTGTTAAAATTTGGAACTGAATCTGTTCATCAGTTAAAGTTTGGATCTGAATCTGATCCTGAGTTAAAATTTGGATCTGAATCTGATCCTGAGTTAAAATTTGGATCTGAATATGATGATCGGTTAAAATTTGGAACTGAATCTGTTCATCAGTTTAATTTTGGATCTGAATCTGATCATCAGTTTATGTTTGCATCTGAATCTGTTCATCAGTTAAAGTTTGGATCTGAATCTGATTCTGAGTTTAAACTTGGATCTGAATCTGCACATCAGTTAAAATTCGGATCTGAATCTGATCCTCAGTAAACGTTTGGATCTGAATCTTATCATCAGTTAAAGTTTGGATCTGAATCTGATCCTCAGTAAATGTTTGGATCTGAATCTTATCATCAGTTAAAGTTTGGATCTGAATCAGATCCTGAGATAAATTTGGATCTGAATTTGATCATCAGTTAAAGTTTGGATCTGAATCTGATCCTGAGTTAAAGTTTGGATCTGAATCTGATCCTCAGTAAAAGTTTGGATCTGAAACTGATGATCGGTTAAAATTTGGATCTGAATCTGATCCGGAATTTAAGTTTGGATGTGAATCTGCTCATCAGTTGATTTTTGGATCAGAATCTGCTCCTGAGATAAATTTGGATCTGAATCTGTTCATCAGTTAAAATTTGGATCTGAATCTGATCCTGAGTTACAATTTGGATCTGAATCTGATCATCAGTTAAAATTTGGAACTGAATCTGAGCCTCAGTAAAAGTTTGGATCTGAATCTGATCATCAGTTAAAATTTGGATCTGAATCTGTGCATCAGTTAAAGTTTGGATCTGAATCTTTTCATCAGTTAAAACTTGGATCTGAATCTGTTCATCGGTTAATGTTTGGATGTGAATATGTTGATCAGTTTATGTTTGGATCTGAAACTGTTCATCAGCTAAAGTTTGGATGTGAATATGTCAATCAGTTAATGTTTCAATCTGAATCTATTCATCAGTTGAAATTTGGTTCTGAATCTGATGATCAGTTAAAGTTTGGATCTGAATTTGATCATCAGTTAAAATTTGGATCTGAATGTGATCCTGAGTTAAAGATTGGATCTGAATCTGACTATCAGTTACAGTTTGGATGTGAATCTGATCATCAGTTAATTTTTGGATCTGAATCTGATCCTGAGTTGATATTTGGATTGGAATCTGATCATCAGTTAAAGTTTGGATCTAAATCTGATCATCGGTTAATTTTTGGATCTGAATCTGATCCTGAATAAAAATTTGATTCTGAATCTGATCATCAGTTAAACTTTGGATCTAAATCTGATCATCAGTTTAAGTTTGGATGTGAATCTGCTCATCAGTTAATTTTTGGATCTGAATCTAATCCTCAGTTAAAGTTTGGATCTAAATCTGATCATCCGTTAATTTTTGGATCTGAATCTGATCCTGAGTTAAAATTTGGATCTGAATCTGATGATCGGTTAAAATTTGGAACTGAATCTGATCATCAGTTAAAGTTTGGATCTGAATCTGATTCTGAGTGAAAGCTTGGATCTGAATCTGCACATCAGTTAAAATTCGGATCTGAATCTGTTCCTCAGTAAAAGTTTGGATCTGAATCAGATCCTGAGATAAATTTGGATCTGAATTTGATCATCAGTTAAAGTTTGGATCTGAATCTGATCATCAGGTTATGTTTGCATCTGAATCTGATCATCAGTTAAAGTTTGGATCTGAATCTGATCCTGAGTTAAAGTTTGGATCTGAATCTGATCCTCAGTAAAAGTTTGGATCTGAAACTGATGATCGGTTAAAATTTGGATCTGAATCTGATCTGGAATTTAAGTTTGGATGTGAATCTGCTCATCAGTTGATTTTTGGATCAGAATCTACTCTTGAGATAAATTTGGATCTGAATCTGTTCATCAGTTAAAGTTTGGATGTGAATCTGATGATGAGATAAAATTTGGATCTGCATCTGATCATCAGTTAAATTTTGGATCTGAATCTATTCATCAGTTGAAATTTGGATCTGAATCTGATGATCAGTTAAAGTTTGGATCTGAATTTGATCATCAGTTAAAATTTGGATCTGAATGTGATCCTGAGTTAAAGTTTGGATCTGAATCTGATCATCAGTTAAAGTTTGGATCTGAATCTGATCATCAGTTAAAATATGGATCTGAATCTGATCTGGAATTTAAGTTTGGATGTGAATCTGCTCATCAGCTAATTTTTGGATCAGAATCTAATCCTGAGATAAAGTTTGGATTTGAACCTGACCCCCAGTTAAAGTTTGGATTTGAATCTGCTCATCAGCTAATTTTT